>NC_092862.1:121266194-121403871 GCF_032062135.1 Pyxicephalus adspersus | reverse complement strand
GCTTGAATACTGTGAAATAAAAAAAAATGTACCAGTACATATTTTAGTGCATAAATCATTATTGTCAAGTGCCCTTAATTACATTTTGGACAAATTTCAGTAATTATGATTTGATAACATTTTTAAATTACATTGTTGTTAATCTATTTTATTATTTTTTTTTATTTGTTATTTATAATTGTTTATTATAATACAACTTATGATTTGTGTTTCAAACTTTATCTTACCTGGGAGTTATTCCTAAGAATTATAGGCCCACAATATTGAAGAACAAATTTCCATGCAAAAAGTTGTAACGCTTTTTGCATAGAAATACTGACATAATTAGAACGCTGGGGGGGTTAAGGTACGCAGACTTGTTGCTGGTGTATGTATTTACTGTTGCTAAACCTTGGATTGTACGCTGCCTAGACTGACCTTTTGCCTGTGTCATTGACTCTGCTTTGTGTTTGCCCTCATTAGTTGTGTATGACCTCTTGCTTAGTATTCTGGATTGGCCTTTGTAAGAACCTTTTTCCACTTTATATGTGGACTGCTGGTCCTCTGCCAGCCTTTTCCCAGATGCCATCCCTTGTGTCCTGGGGGCAACCGTGTGCTGGGAGACACACCTATTCTCCCGAGGCTGAGCGGGAGCTCGAAGACTGCGGCACAAGATTGGAGGACTGGCATCTGGTGAGTACTGGTGCTGGACCAGTCCCATACAGGTAAAGGGGTGAAAGTCACTGTTTTCATGGGTGTAACCGGTAGGTTAAGGATTATATAGCTAACTGGATGTTAAAATAGCTAACAAAATAAAAATGTTTCTGCAGAAGTTTGCTTAAATTAGTTCTGCTGCTTCCACTTTTCTTCTCCTAAGGCAGCATGAGTTTGCTGGAACTATTTTTGGCAGGTTCAGAGATATTTAAAATGAGGTTTTCCACCCCTCCAGGATCTATTTAAAACCACAGTTCCCTCAAATCTACTATAATTATACCAATTTTAACATAATTTTGGGGTAAATTAAAACTCTTAATTTTACCCATCTCCAGCACAACTCTTTGACATCAACCTAAAATATTATATTATTATATTTTAATTATGATTACAAATATATGTACACATTTAGTGACAGATCTTGCCAAATTTTTGTACATAAGTTTAATTCCCTAGATATAATGGTGTTTGTTTTTGGTTCTCTAATAACTATTTTGCTAGCATATTATCAAAAAAAGAACACCATAATTAAAGCCCTTCGGAGCTTGTGATTACCCAAATTCCCAGTAAGTGATTCCTGCTCTATAATTCTCACAGAAGCATTGCTTCTAGAAATCATGCGTGTGTAAATGACCTTTTCCAAAATGTGAGCATTTATTAGCATAGGCTTAATTAAAAAAAGTAACAAAGCATTAATTTCTAACGTGTCTTGTGAGTGCTTGGCTAGACACCAAATTGCAATGATACTAATTATATCTCTTTAATTTCTGCATGATTACAACTGCCTTGACATAGTCCCTGAAAGAAAGGACATTTACATAATGTACTTTAAATATAATAAACTATGTCGAAGCAATGTGTGTTATAACTTGCTTAAGGCTGGATGCATTGTGGCCTACTAACATTCTGCATTGTAGGACGTACAATGCACCTAAATTAATAGTATAAAAGTGATGCAGGGTAATGTATGTTGCAGTAACACACAAGTGTGTTAGTGCTTGTTACCACCGCTTTTATGCAAACTTTCATGGGTATACTCCCTTTTCTTCGCTGGTCCAATCAATACTGAAAGACATTTTTCAACAGGCCTCAATGTTGACCTTTAAGCAACCATCCAACCTGAGACAAATTATTATGCAGGAAAGTCCACACTGACCCTAGATATGCAAACAGGGGAACAAAACCTTGCAAAAGTAGACACTGCAAACTGAGCGGCCATATCAATGTATTAACAAGTGCCACACAGAAAAAGAACCTTCAATATTTCAACAATACTGGATCATAAAGCAAATTCCAGTAATGTGGTAACTAGTGATGCAATATTGAGAAAACAGGAGAGAAATGATAGACAAGAATGAATCTACACAGACACACAATATATTGTGAGGGATTAGCTTCAATGCACTTACTGTAGAGACGTATCTCAGGCTTTAAGTTCAATTTTAGGGTGCTCTGTTCATTTTTTTTTGCAATATTTCCACAAAAAGCATTCCTATATTTACTCACAAGGGTTCAGTGTCATTCACAGAATGACAAAAAAAAAGCCCCCTGGCTCTGGTTCACCAGACCTAAACTGTGGGAGATCTACTCCCATCTCACTGGCTTCACACAGCCTTTCTCTGAGCCAAACCTAGCCCAAAGCTGCAACTTCCCAACTTTTTCAAACTGTCTTTTTATCAATGGCCAGGTGCTTCCTATTATCAATATTACACAGTATTTATATAGCACCATCATATTATGCAGCGCTGTACAAAGTCCATACTCATGTCATTAGCTGTCCCTCAAAGAGGCTCACAATCCAATGTCAATATCTTTAATACAGTCTAAGGTAAACTTTTTAGGATTGCAGCTAATTAGAGGAAACCCACACAAACACAGGGGGAACCTACAAACTCCATGCAGATAGTGACCTGGCTGAGATTTGAACCTGGGACCCAGTGCTGCAAAGGCCAGAGTACTTACCTCTGAGCCACTGTGCTGAGCTATCCTCAATGTTTGGCCTGGAAGCAGAATGGAGTGCCTGGCCCACTCATTCCTCCAAAGACACTGCAAGCCTGGATCCAATACAAAAATCTACAAATATACATCATAACACTTATTTACAGCCATAACCAAGACCTTTGATCCCCTTCCAGGATGAAGCAGAGGTGTATGATGGCAAATATCTTCCGAATTTGGCATCACATTATTGATTCAACCTCAATATACATATATATAACGTAAGGAGCATGATTTCTGCATACTTGTGGGCACAATTTCTTTCAACTGGATCACTCTATGGAAGACATTAAGGTTTTAATTCCCAAAGAAAACTTTAAAAATACTCAGGAGAAGAAAATCTTTGAACTCTGAATGATAATTCTGTTTTACACAAGAAATAACACACTGAATGTGGACCTCAACTTTCCAAATCACTATTAAAATGTTTTATGACCATCTTGCTTCTGTGACTGTTTTCTTTTTCTCTCCTACACCAGAACCTCTTTCTCTGATTAACTTTCTCCATTTTATCTCCTCGGGTTGATTAAATTTTTACCTTTTGCAGAGATTGTTGTCTTTATTGATCTTTTAACACTTTGTGTGTCAATGCTGCTTGAACTAGAGAAAAACTCTGGTGACCCATGAAAACTTGTCCTGAAAAAATGTAACTGGAAAAAGGTTTTTATATATTTCAGACACTATATATCTTTGTTGCAAGCACACTAATTTGGCTACAGTCCCCTTCAACATGCCCCAATGCTAGCATTTGAGGTCAGCTTTGGGGGGTTTATAATACCATTAAATTAGGGAAGCAGTAAGGGGTTTTAAAGAACATCCCTACAGTTTCACATATCAGTATTTGCACCAGTTTTGCAAAACAGCCTCAATTGTAAATGTTCAACTATTTGTAAATTAATAACCCTGTACAGTTTAATCAGTATTATTTTACAGGAACTTGGGATATTTTGTTTTATGCACTAATAAAAATATAGTTAAACAGTTGTACAACTTTCACTATGCACAAAACTGACAATTCTTTTTTGGTAAAATCTGCATCAGGAAATATTTTCATTACGGCGCCATTTACAAACTTTTCAGACTGTAATGTGAAAAAAATAAGATTGAAAAAATGGTTTGCCCACCTATCACCACAATTTTTAGTTTTTTTTTCTTTTATTGTTAATTTTATTACATTTTCTTTAAAAAGTGCTTCCTCTGCGCTCGGAAGAAGCAAAAAACAGATGACATGGGATCGTAGAGAAGACAGCTCCAGGGGATCTGTGGAATTAAAGGTAAATGTATTTTTTTTTATTTTTACTTTAGTTCTGCTTTAAGGTGCAAAATGAAAGATGGCAGCTAAAGGTTTAATGCCAAAGAACCGTACATGGTTTAGAGTGCTGACCTTTTCTCTCCCTTTCTAATTAACAAAGGGAATGACTGGCTTGAACATGTTATATGACATACCGGTATATGTAATATGACAGCATATTGAGTACAGGTAAAAAGACAGAGGCAAGAGGTTATGTGTATATAGGTAATATCTCTGGGTACATTAAAAACACTTATTTTGTCATCCAGACTATATATGATTTTAGTTACATTTTACATTTTTAAAGATTAAAAAATAGCAGTATAATTCATTAAATACCAAACACCCTATAAACCCTAAAAATAAAATCAAAGGTAACACTAAATCTTGACTTCTAAACAAAAGCACACAAACTATAAATTTTATTTTTGATTGAACTAATAATTTATTTTGTTTGAGATAAAATAGCTTGAAAAATAAAATACATGTTTAGTTTAATAGCAACTGGTTCTCTGCAATTATATGCAGGGACTAAAAATTGTTTAGTGACACTGAAAATGTAGTGACATGTTCATTTCTCTGCTTTAATTCATGCCTATTTCTTCTAAGAAATTTTACTGAGCTGAATTGCTATTATTCATAACCAGAAAATCTCCTAAACTAAAGAATAATTCCTAACAATACCAAAACTTCAGTGTTTTCTTTGGGGTACAACTCTTAATTGTCGTGGACAACATTCTTTGTGTGGTGTGCATTAAACTGTAGGCAACCAGACTTTTGTACAAACCTACCACATGGGAGATATAAATTGGATTATGTGTGACCATCATTTGTTTTTGTGACATTGGTATATAAAGTTGGGTTTCTTAACCAAAACTACTTACACAGGCCAGAATTTATGGAACTGCATTGTAGGTTAGGAGGTGGCAAGATTTTGGGAAGTCAACCAATAACTTTTTTCATTATTTGTTTGCTTACTTCCTTAAAGATGTATCTTCAGGAGAAAAAGGAAGTATTATTTGTTGGAACTAAATGTGAAAGAATACAGTTTATATTACATGTTTATGACATGTGAACTTTACAAATATAATGTGTATTTAGGTGTTAAATGATAAAAGAGATGTGAAACATTTTTACAAGAGTAAAGCTACGTACACACATACAACGGTTCTTGCCCGATAATCAGCTCAGGGCCCATATCGGGCGAGAAACTGGTGTGTGTACAGTGCCCGTCGTCCATCGTTCGAACGACCGTCCTGGCGAATCCATGGACGATGGACGACTAACGATCCCAATGCAAGGGAAGGGGGAGAGTGCGCAGCAGGGTGCCGCTCCGTCGTTCTCCCCCTCCCCTCTCCATAGAGCAGAATGGTGTTATATGTACAGCACTCGTTCATGCATCATGCAGTGCTAGTCGTTGGAAAGGATTTTGAAAGATCCTTTCCAACCAAAATGATTGCACGTGTGTATGCGGTTTAAGTAACCACAAAGTAAACTAAGCAGTACAATAAAATAGACCTATGTGTCACATAAATAATATCCAGCAGTAGCCTAAATTAAACCTGTCGTCTTTCACAGGTCTTTACAATAACAATAAAGTACGAGTCCCTGATCATTTTCTGTATGGCTAAAGGGAACGCTAGAATCCCGACCAAGGGACTAGGTACAGGTCTCTACTCCTGTCTCAGTTAGAACATCCTTGTCCAATGAACTACAACATTTGGCAGATCAATGTCAGGACTGTGATGATCAGGAGAGGTTTTGACAATAGGCTGTTAAAGGAATGGGGCAGGGCTTAGTCATGAAAAAAGTTGGGGTTTATACTGACCCCAGAAGGGAAGTCAAGGCCCTGCAATTCTAGCATAGGTTTGTACTGAATATAAACATATGCTATTTTGGGAATTATATAAAGCCTGCAATTGGCCAGAACTAATTCATTCTTAACTAACATTTTTATCCTGGAGAGATCCAAAAATTAGGAATTTTATTGGCTGCTATTCTGTTGATGTAGACTACAGATGCTTTTATAAATAAAGCAGGATTTGCGTTGTACCCGCTATTCACCTAAACACATAATTCAAATTGTAACTCAAAAGTAATTGCTAAACCTTGATAAAGCCATCCTGTTCAAGGTTTATATCTAGCAAGAATTTGTATACCATACTGCTGTGCAAGCACGGTATTGATAAGAGACCTTTCTTTAATGTCCCATTTTATAATGTGCTATTGATTGCAGAAAAGTTTTGCGCTGAGTTTGCAGTCTACAATCCTGTTTAATTTGATCTACTTGAACTGTGGCATCATGCTGTGTGAATTCTGCTTTACAGCTGTTTCAATGAACTGATTTTCAGGTATACTGCTCTGGAAGACTGTGCACAGAATTTGTTTTCTCACACATACACCATATAGGTCATACCACTAAGGATGACTGAGAAGTATCGCCTCCGACCGAGAAAGGATAAAAATCATTTATTGAGAAATAGTGGCAAATCTTCCGCACAACTAGGAAATCACCTCTGTGTCAGAGCTTAATGTATCAGGGAGAGGGAAAAACAATGCATTTATTTTATGTCATGGTAATTAAATAGGAAACACAATTGGGTCAATTTGCTAAAAAAGGTAAAAACGGCTTACTTTACCCAAAATGATATTTTGTAAAATGATTGTTCACTAAATGTAGGACATAAATTGAAGCAAGGTTTATGTCAGCAGTTTTATTGCAATTTTTCCTAAACATTACATAATAATATTTAAAGATAACCTGTTTATCATGTATATCTAAAGAAAAAGGCTTTACATTCCTAATAATATAAAATACTAGACTAGATACAACCATATATATAAAAAACATTCTTATCCTTTTTTTCAGACTGAATCCAGCTAGTAGTATTTCACTCCTTGTATATTAAATGAGACCTTTCACTGAGAAAGGTCAATATGTAAGGTGCCATTTCCAACATAGCTCTATAAAATACAGCTTTCCTGGGTAGTGCTGTGATCCTCTGCCTGTGATACCTTCCGAATCACTGACCAAGACGATTATACAGCTCTGGAGTTCACTTAATTGCACACAACTTGCAACTTAGTTACTTCCAATCTTGTTTCAGATGTGTGACTCTAAACAAGAGCCTATACATCCACTTAGGGTGGCCAATTAGGTTTATTAAAAAGAACTCAACAATGGTAGCTTACATGATTTCTCATTGGTAGGTCCACTTCAAAGTAACAGTTTAATCACTTTGACATCAGTTTGACAGTTTTGGTGTTGTTCCTGTCCTCAACTATTCCCTGTACAAGTCCTTATTCTTGATCAGCTCTGTAAGCTGGACAACCTATAATCACACATTCTCTTCCTCTCCATTGAAGACCCCCCCCCCCACCACCACCAAATACTAGTTTTTATTTTTTAACAAATACAGCAAAGGACAAATTAGCAAAATAGTAACAAATAAGTTGGAGGATGGCGAGGGGGTATAAATGATAATAATATGTAATCATAATATAATATAATAATAATATGTAAATATCATTGAGGTCTGCACTCAACCATACCATAGTGTCCATCAGAGGAAAGCACCAAAACTTTAAAAAGTGAAATTATCTTGGGTTTTATAAACAAGTAACATGGAACTTAGTATTTAGAAGGCAGTATGGCTGGTAAAAAGACCAGTAACACAAGGAGTAACACAAACAGAGCTTTTGTTGGCAGAGGTCCATAATTCTGACTATACATCCAAAGGTCATTCCCTAACCAAAATTTCCCCCATGTTTGCATATATGAAAATGTGTTGCTCATTGATCGACCCTCTGTTTGAAGGAGACTAAAATCAGGGAAACAAAGACTTTGGAGTATGGGCCATCTCTACAAAGGGTGTGAGGGGGGTCGGATAGTAACGTAGACGTAACGTAACGTAGTAACGTAGTAACGTAGATAGTAACGTAACATAGAGCCCTAAGTGCCATACTATGTTTTTTTTATTTTATACTCAACATTTTTAGATGTCTTCTGGCCATTCATGTTATATGCTGGGTCCTCTTCCTCTTTTTAGCTTTTCCATCCAAGGGAAGTGCACTCTTGTACAAAATGTTTTTCAACACACTTTGTATGAATAGTGTCATAGTGACCCCATTCCTTGGAAGATGCTCCTCGGCATCATTCAACTCAGGAGACCAAGGAGATCTTCTAAAAAGAGATACTGTTTAGGGGCCCATTTTTATAGAGAAAACAATTACCCAGTGTTAGGTTTTAGGTTCAAATTCTCAGTTTTTCCTATTTACTTAAAAAATAACTACTTTAAAATAACTTTTAATAAATCCAACAGTTATTGATGTATCTCTATGGGTATTACTGCTGAAGTCTGCTGAGAGTTAAAGCTCAATTTTGGAGAGTTAGATCTTTTTTTTATTTGAAAATCCTTCAGTAAAAGAATAAATAATCAAACTACAGTGCTGGTTGTCCAGAAGCCCAGAGATTCTGTTAGGTCTGCAGAGGATTACTACAAACAATCTTTAGAGGAATAAAAGCCCATGTTTAAAAAAACTGCACATTTTATGCTAATTTTCAAGACATTTAAAACTTTAGTTTAGTTGGTTTAGTTATTTAACCAATATAAATATATTGACACTCTTGTTCTGTTAGGTTACTTTATCTTTAAACACTGTGACTGTTCTACATCTTTTGTAGTGAAGCCACTATCAGCAAACATGTCAATTAATGCTTTCAGACAAGCAGGGAAATGAAGTGCATTTATCAGGTGTCAGTGTGTTGGATATGGTAACTCTGTGCTGACACATGAGGAAATGGTGCCTTCATGTTCTAATTAATCTGCCTTTTGATGTGATCATTTACATAGTGGTCTTGGAAACATGCAAAATACATTTTTCATGCTTATATAGTTTCCTCTAAAGGTGATTAAAAAATTTGTTTCAACAACAGATAGCATGAGTATCTAAATCTGTTCAATGGGCTCAACAGGAAGCTTCCTAACACAAAGAGAGTGTATACAGAGCAGTCTTATGATCTAATGTACAAGTGTTCAAGCCCATGCTGTTTTACCCTACTATACTTGTCCATTTTAACCTAAGCTAACTAACCTAAGCTTACTTTTTCAGCCTTAAACATAAACAAACCCCCAACTAACCTCCCCACCCCTCAAATAACCTACTAAAACTTTATTTTATTAGGCTTGCTTTTACACATTTAAACAAGCACTCGAAACCTATTTCTTCAAACTGCTGTACTCATTTTACTCTCTCTCGTAACTATTATTAATTAGCAACAACTCCCTCACCCCTACGATTTGACTACTATGCTCCTCCACCTCTTAGATTAATATCTAAATTGGTCAAAGCCATTTTCTCCCCTTGAGTCAGTGATTGTACTTGTTATGAATGCAGATTCTTAACCTCTGGGGAATGTATGTGCCTGATCACATGACAAAGTTGTTAATGGCAAATTGCCCAATGGCCAGGCACAAGGTGGAAGAGTAACACCAGAAACTTAAAGCTGAGCCAGGAAAACCTGTGCCACCTACTACGTTATTAGGAATAGCCAAAATATATACATTGCAGGGCTGCCCGGACAAATCTACACTGTCTTTGTGGTCAGTCCTGGCAGCAGCTTTTTCAGGGGAAACAATAATTATTAGGCAATAAAGTGGTATGAATTATGCTCCCCCAAAATGCAAAAATATCTGAACTATCTAAAGTCGCCTATTGACGTAACATTGTCGTAATTCATCTGCTTTTAAGCACATTATGTGACAATCATCATATACTTAGAAGCACTATTATTATAAGTTAGGCTGTTCAAAGACCAGCTGGTTGCTGGGGACTTGTACGAAGACAACTAGCATTGCAATTCAAACTGCCCTCTAGTTGCATTCTAATAGGTAGAGAAAGCAAGCTGAGCCATCTAAAGTAATGAACTATACTCATGCTGTGGCTGGGAAGTTCTTTTTTTGCACCGATCTTCTATTTCTACAAGTGTCTGAAGTTCTTCTAAGAAATATTCTTTACTAAAAGAACATCTCCACATGTACAGGCTTTGTAGTGTGTTTTGCGTAGGCACTGCTCCTAGTGTTCGACCTCTATTAGCTGTAGTAGTCATTGTTATTCTTACATGGCATATATAACAGCAGAACCTAACTGTGCCTATTCAGCTACAGTGGCACAAATCTTGTCATGCTATTCCATAATATACAATGGAAAAAAATTTAAACAAGCTATTTTTTTTAGGTATTCATTTACTTGGGGAATGGTATAGGTGGTAATAATAAGTCACATTCAGTTTAGCTTGTTTTGTAATAACCAAGACATATTATTATTAATCCAAGTAACTTCCACAGTACCTATGAAAGCTGGCAACAATGTTCACAAAACAAGTCTAACTGAATATGTGTATCTATCTCTAGCTAAGATTTGTATTAAAGCAGAACTAAAGTAAAAATAAAAAAATTAAGCTTTACTTGCACAGATCCATCAATCCCCCATACAGTCCCGTGTTGTCTCGTTTTTTTGCTTGGTCCCCATGCTACTTCCAGAGGAAGCGCTGGGCATTGCTATCTTCGTGGGTCTTCTTCCTTCTTCTGCCTATGTCACACAATCTAGCACTGCACAGGCATGAGATCAGATGACGTATGCCCCTGTTTTTGTAAAATGGAATGAAAGTGCCGATCTCATTGCACATGCATATGATCGGCAGCTGCCTTTTTTCAATGACAGAAAAGTCCCCTATGCACATGCCAGATCTCAGCCATGCACAGAAGGAGCAGCCCAAGCCTCCTGGAATCCATGATGTGCATATCCTAGGATGCTCTGCACTCCCATTCAGTCTTTCAAAAAAGCATTTAAGGAAAGAGAAAAAAAAACACGTTTTTCCTTTATATACCCTTCTATATAAAGTACAAATTGTAGTGATATGTCCTCTTTAATATGAATGGCCTCTGCCTATTTAAATACAATAAAAGATTAATGTATAACTTATTTTATTAGAATGTCAAAAGCCCTAATTTTCTTTAAGAAATAATGGCAAGGAAAGTTTACGTGCATATACTGCAGGGAAAGGAATGTCTTACCTGCAAGCTCAGAATTAGGGATGTTTCCAAGGTGATAAAAGCCCAAGGGCACTTGGGACATATGCACTTATAGTATACCATGGTGAAAAGAGAGAGAGAGAGAGAGAGAGAGAGAGAGAGAGAAATAATTTGATACTTGCGAAATATAAAAGGCTTTTATTTTTTTTTTAAAAATGTAGTACTTAAAATGTTCATAAATGGGTCATGGTAAATGTTATTCATGATATGAATATATTATCATGATTGTAGCCTGTATTCGTGTCTTGTAGAATTTATATCATGAAAAGAAAACCAAACATAGATATTTACCCACAAAGGCTTGGTAATTGATATGCAAAAAGAAACAACTGCAGAGTTTGTCTTGGTCATTAAAGTGTTACAAGAGGTTGCTGAACAGCAAAATAATTTTTCTGCAAGTCATGCAAACCGTCCCTACTCCCCCATCAAGCCTCTGGTAGGGAATCTAGGAGTCCTATCTAGGAGTCATCTGTATGTAGGATGTCCTTAACTCAGTGACTACCTGTATTTAACTTTCTAGCAGTTCTTATACTAGAAAGATGCAGAATCTCTTATCTCAAACTGCTTTAATTATTATAAACCAGTGATTCTCAAACTTTCAATTATGGGGGGACCCTATTAATAACTTTTTTGTCTTCAGGGAACCCCTTTAACATAATTACTTTTTACATCTCACAGTAATATTAGCGTGATGATAAGTGGGAAGAATGTCACCCTTACAAATAGTCAAAAAGATCATTGGTGTAAGAAAAACTGACCTGAAAGGCACAAATTGCCGATTGGTCAAGGAACCCCTAGCAACCTCTGAAGGAACCCTCTGTTTCAGAAACACTGTTCTACACTCTGAGGTGTGTAGAATATTTGCCCCCCCATTGACCGTATTGGGTTTGTACGGCACTATGGTATAGTATGAGAAAGCACAACGGCCATCAGTGATACTAATCAAAACATCTGATGGTTCAATACTTACAGCAGTTAGGAAGCATTAATTCATGGGCTGATGAAAAGATCAAAAATTTTTACAGTTCCTTTTTAAATGGGCTGTTGGGTAAATATGACCTTGTGATGATAGGGTCACTTTATTTCATTAAGGAATCCAGAACTGAGAATTTGGCCACCACTGCTTACTTTGTCACATGAAAATGCTGGTTCTTTGGCTTTCATGCTTGTTTCAGTACATAGTCATTGACCTGAAAAGGTATGTTAATTTAGTTGTCCTCCTTTCTTCTACTGCCTCAAACTTGATCCATCTCACTGACTCAGGAAGCCCTAAAATCAAAGGCAGCCAGGCAAATACAGCTTTCAAAAGGTCAACAATGGGAGCTATGGTATTCTACTGAGAACATGATTTCTATACTCTGCATGGAATTAATTAAATACTCAATAAATAGTTACAGAGTAGCCATAGAGATAGAGTATATTTACCAGAAAAATGTAAAGGCCAGGTGCAATAATTGGATGTTTGATGACAGGTTATATGTACCTCCTTTCCACATTCTGACCGCTGAAATAATGTGAGTCATCTATGCTAAACAGGGAAAAATATGTCTTTCTGGATTCATCAGAGAGTTAAGAGTGAAAAGGCAACATAAGTATAGAAGATGAAGCAAAGTGCTTCAGGAGACAACTGAGGAATTCAAACCAAACTCTGCACTTCAAAGGCACTGATGTGCTTATTAAAGTTCTCCTTCAAATCTAGCTTTCTAATGTGAAAATTTAAACCTCTTATATGGCTTATAAATATGTAAGAGTTAATGATGTTTTAAGCTTTGTTAAATAGAGATAATTGAAAGAAAACATACAATTATTTGCAGGCGGCATGGTTCAAGACTGCCTTAAACAATTAGAGGTTAGTAGTACATGACCTGCCATTGTTTTCTGGAGATAAGTGTGGTGTAATGATGACTTAATACCACTAGAAACAAGTCAACTAAAATGCAATTCCCAACCCAGTAATATTAATTGATCTCTGCGTGGGCAAAGATTATGGCAGAATCTGGCAACAACTGGGACGTAGACTTTCAATTGTTAACTACTCCAGTGGGTACAAAATACTCTCCAGTCTTCTGATTACACTTACTTAAGCTTAGTTAATAAACTCTTGAGAAGTGTTTGCTTGGAGCTAGTTGTTACCATGCTAATTGCTTTGCTGTTTACTGCTTGTAAATGTTTATATTATAATATATATTAAAATTTAAAAAGAAGCAAACAAATAAAGTTGGTTGTAAAACCAAGTTGCACCAATCTCGTACCTCATTCCTATTATATACTTTAGGGGTGTAGTTAGAAAATACTTGTTTTATTAGTAAATATTGGATGGTGCTATGGTGCACAGAGCCAAGGGGGAAAGAATACATCCTTGGACTGGGGTAATTGGATGGGGCTCCTGCTGTACCCCTGGTCTTTTCTGGCCCTAAGGCAGCTGCTATGGTTGCTGTGGTGGTACCTAAAATCATACAAACTAGGCAGTACGAAATGTTTTCTGTTCTTTTCCTGCTGACACCATATGCAATGTCCTATCAATCCTCTGCCAGCCTCTTCATGATTCTACACAAGTGTTCATTCCTTCTGTTTCTTTGCTATGTGAGTGACAGAAACATATCCCAAATAATTTACAAACTATAACCTGGATCCAGTAAGCAACAGGTAAGCTGCTTTTATGAGAAACATTAGTGCTGCCATGGTACACATTGAATAGGGAAGATCCCTATGTTCTTATATGCATCCTTTATCTTACAGAAAAAAATTGGCCAGTAAAGCTTGAGGATCATGATGCCAGCACTGTGCTCAACTGGGCATCAATATATGTATGCTTGTCCTTAGGGTCTTCTTTAGAACAAGCTGATAATGTTTCCACACGCGGCTCATAGGTTTGTACTAGCCATGGCTATGATAACACAAGCTAACATCAATTGCAGGAACTTCTGTTTTATTACCCCTGTCCAAGGATGTATTCTTTCCCCCTTGGCTCTGTGCACCATAGCAACTTCTGTGGTTGCTATGGTGATCCCTATTCCACTGTACAACTTTCTGTATTGGTGACGTGCAGGCTGTCGAAAAACAGTTACGGGAAATCTACCCAATGAGGTCCCAGACAGCAATACAAATTAAGCAAAGGTATTTACCATTATCACGTCTAATCAAAACTAAAAAAAGAGTTTTTTTTGGGTTTTAAAGAACACTGATAATGAGAGACAAATGTAGGCTGCCATTGTTAACCTTCCCTATTGAAAATTGAATATTGAATGACTGCCATATTGTAGCTGACCTGGGACAAGAGTTAAGAAATAGCATTTGCTGTAGAGAGCCAACAATGAGTCCCTATGTTTCTCCTATGACAGGTCTACCCGGTGGTGGATATTGCCAACAGTAGTTTCCTGTGTGGAAATGACTTTGGACCACCCCGTTGAATTCACCTGGTCCCCTGTTGGCTGAGGATGACCCAGGCTACTTGTAGTAGCACACTTTACACCTCCTTAAATTCAGCCCTAGGTCTTTTTTACCTTTACAGTCCCATGCAGATGATCATACATTGTGCAACTACTATATATCACCCATTTACAGTACACAATCTTGTCTGGTTGTCAGGAAGTAGACCACATTGACTGACATGATTTTCAGATGGACACAAGCTCTATGAATACAAAGAGAAGACTGTAGGTTCTTATTGTCTTCTGATTATTCCAATGTTTTCCTGTAAACAATTTCTTTGAATTATAATAAATAGAAGAAAATTTAAGGTTAGTTTTATGGGTAACAGGTTGGAAATGATCGTAAACTAAACCTAATAATGCAGTTTTTCAAAAACATTAACACAGCAGTTTTTGATTTTGGATTCTCTATTACCCCCTGCAAAGCAGAGAGATATTTATAAAGATTGCAGTCTTTATGATAATCAGCAAAAGGTATTTGAATCAGCATAAATAACAGAACTATTGCCACAACCTTACTCATAAAGTGGTGATTAGCTGACATGAATTAGCTGACAAGAGTGATTGATAGTCTATAAATGAACTTGGGAATTCTACTATTTATTCTCAGGTTGAATTAAATGCCAAGTTACAAATCTCCAGATTTCAAATAAACAGAGATAAATGCTGTAAGATGAAAACCCTACTGATGGCGGACTGCAGTGTTCCAATCAAATAGCATGTAGGAATGTACACTGGGGGCTGTCCAGGCAGGACCTTACTTGGAATGAATGTTTCTTGGATTAGGAAGGACATATTGTCCCAGGTTGGCCAAGCTCAGGTGGTAGATGATTTTTAGAGGCTTAAGGGGAAAGGTATCCTTCAAAGAAAAAAAAAACAAGCAGAGGACAAGACAAAGGAGCCAGCAGTGCTGCCTGTAGTATACCAGCAGCCCCATTACTGCATTATAATTTCTTGTTTTTTACTGTATCTCTATACAGAGGCAGCCAACATGGAATGGAGGCAGGACTTTGCTTTTTTGTCAGAGTCTCCTGCAAGAAGAACAGTAAAAAAATCTCCAAATATACCAATTAAAATCTTAGAATTCTCTCTAAAAGTCAGAGGCAGCAATGCCTTAGATTAGACACTACAGATATACAGCTATTAGGCTATATACAAGGAAGTGGCTAGACACACTCACATTCCAAGAATTGTACTGCAATTTTCCAGGAAGAATTCAAGCATTTTTCAGAACACAAATCAAAAGCTATATTTTTCAGACATTGCTAAAGCCCAATTAACACTAGTTATTCTTTTCTGGAAAGTAGAAAAATAATTGTTATAATGGCAGGATTACCAGGTAGTTAAACTATGGTACAGGGGCATTTAGAAAAAATGTGTTGGACTGAACTCCCACTTTGTCTGTGTAATACAATAAAAAAAACATGTGTGTTGCTGCTCGTGTTGGAATGCTTTGTGTTAGAGCATCCTAATTATTTGAAAAGCTATCCCAATACAAAAAAAAAAAAGAATGTATTGCCATGAATTGCACTGCAGTGTGCTTGTATGATGCATTTGTATTGTGCATTCAGAGTTCTATTATGAATGAGAAGCAACACAGGGCATCTACACAGATGATGTATGTTGCAGTGATGAATGCGTTTCCAGATGTAAACACCAGTGTAATCCCAATAGACTTGTGGGAATAGACTTCATACACACACTTTTTATTTTGTCTATAACCACCTGAGCGTTACACTGATTTCTAGATTTCTGTTCCAAAAGCGTCACAGGTTTTCATGAAATTTTTTTTTTTAAATTGTAGACCTGTAACTTACAGAAATATGTCCGAATAGGGTTCTAGTAGATATCATGAATATAAAAAATGTTTGAAACACACAATCATGTAAAAAAAAAAAAAAAACTTTTAATAAAATTAAAGGAAAAACACAAAAATCAGCTTAAACAAGAACACATAAATAAATGAAAAATACTGAAAATGCGATAATTCGGTATACTGTATAGTAATATATTTTTCTAAAACACCTCCCTAGTGTCCGTCACATACCTATAGACAAAACCACATAAATATATTTTCTATTATTTTGTATTGGATTGGATACAGGACTTTGTATTAAATCCAATACAAAAAATTTGAATTTTCCGCTACGACCCTCATCGACGGGCGCACGCACGCGCATCATCAGGAATCGCCGAGGGACGCGTACGCAAATGCCGGGTATTCTAATTCTTTCCAAACTTCCATGCAAAAAGTGTTACATTTTTTGCATGGAAATTTATTTTGGATTGTAGGCTCTAATTCACCGAATTACCGCATAACTCACCAAAATATGTCCAAAATTTTATAAATTTAATAATTAATTTTTTTTTTATAAAACATAAAAAAACATAAAAAAAAAATCTTTAAAAAAAACTAAAAAAAGTTAAAAAAAAAAAAAAGTGTAAAATGTAATGTACAGTAGCTTATATAATATATATATAATACAATTATATATATATTATATAAGGATTTCTTTGTATTGAACTCAATACAGCTTTTTTGTATTGAGTTCAATACAAAGGAACTCAATGCAAAATTTTGAATTTGCCGCCCCGCCTCCCTCCCGCGCCGACGCACGCAGCGACGTCACCGGGAAACCCCGGTGATCGTCTCTGCACTCGCCGGCTGAACACAGAAGAGGAAGGACGTGTCCGGAGGAGCGGAGGGAGAAGGTGAGTATTTTTTTTTTTTTTTTTGTCCAGCGATCGACGCTGGACAGGGAGAGGCACAGGGATAGGGACAGGGAGAGGAGGGAGAGGAAGCCGGCTGGCTTAGAAAAGAAAGCCAGCTGGCTTTCTCCTCTAAGCCGGCCGGCTTTTTCTTTTAAGGAGAGGGACACCCGACGCTGGAGGACGACGCTGGAACATGGACCCGACGCTGGAACACGGAACCGACGCTGGATTAGCACAGCGGGACCAGGTAAGTGGGGATTTTAGTGTAGGCGAAAAAATACGGGCTTAACCAAAAGAGCAAAAATATTTAGTGTGAGAAATTACGGGCTTAGCGGTTAGGGGGTTAATTACACTGTAACCCAGTGCTTCTCAACCAGGGGTTGCTAGAGGTTTCTTGAGAAATTAGCAATTTGTGTCTCTTGGGTCATTTTAAGTGACACCAATGACCTATTTGGCAATTTGTAAAGGTGACATTCTTCCCACTAAACACCACACTAATGTACTGTGAGTTGTGGATATAATAACTATACCAGGGGTTCCTTGATAACCTGAATGTTATTTCAAGGGTTCTCCATGTTACAAAAATCAGGAAAGTCTGTTTACCCTAACCTTGTTTACCTTTTTATGGATATATTAAATAAACAGAACAACATTAAAAAATTCATTTCATATTTAATTACAAAATCATGAAATAAAGACATTAGAAGATAGAACAAAATGAATTGTTTAGAAAAAATGCATTAAATAACTTTACAGCAATAAAAAGATATTTTAGATCTTATCACCTTCATTTCTTATAATGCTATGTAATCCTTGCCTGTGATCCTACTTGTATATATGTAAGGCAGCACTAAAAATGAGTTTTGTAATATTTTGCTAGAAAGAACTTCACATGTAAAAATCTTCATTGTGACATCGAATGGTAATGTATTGGCCTTATGTAACAAGTCTGTGTGTAGGCTGTGCTTGTATGTGCATACATTGTTGTACACTGAAGCAGAGCTAGATAAGTAATTCATTTTTGTAAATATATAATCATTATACAGCACTGTGTCTTTAAAAAGCACTTGCCAGTGGAATAGCTATCATGCATAAATTTTGAATACAACCTCCTCTTTGAAGTAAACCTATTATAGGTTAATTGGTCTTTGCTGACCCTCACATCCGCTCCCCGAGGAGATCTTACTGAAACAGTCAATTCAATGAGCTGTACATAAAGTTTTGCTTGTTAGGCAATAGAAAATGTTTGTTCATAAAGAAAGTCGTGATGTTTTTTTCTTTTATAGACTAAGGAAATGTTGGATGGTGGGATAATATCAGACAAGTGTTTTGATTTGCTGTGCTTGTCTATTGCATGTTGAGCTGCATCAGTCCTAAGGGATTTCTATACTAATTGATCTCTTCATCGCTCCAATGTCAAGGGAAAGGACTTCACTCCAAAAATGTTCCATACATTATTTAAGTGGTCTGCCCTCCCCCACACATGAGTGACAGGCAGAGCAGTGCCTATTGAAATCTGCAGGCATCTAACCAGTTTAGATGGCATAAATGTGCTGTGTTTTTTCAGTTAAGGGAAGTAATATCAACTATGTGTAGAAGATAATCCCTTCAAAAGGAGAATTTTGGTACAAGCAACACATTTTTCTGTAATTTCTAGGGGCCGAACTGTTCTGTATATATGATCTGAAATTTTGATATCCCAAACCAAAAACCCGCAGTCATGTTTTGTCTTTATTCAATGTGATTTAAAGTAGAACTTCAGCCATTTCTTCAATGTTTTTTTACATTGGAGAAGCCTAGAACCTCCATTTTTATTGCTAGACCACCACTGGAGACATACCTTTATTTATTGTATGGAAGTCATTAATAGAAGTAAGTGGAAATCTCCCCAAGGTGAAAGCTTTAGTTTATTTAAAACTGGTTGGAGGAGTGGGATGGACACAGATCACGCAGTTTCCATTTATGTTGATTCTCTCCTTTATATATAAGGTTTATTGGGGCATTGTAAACAGGAATTGTTACTAAAAAGGGTTATTGTTTGTCTGAATTCACAATAGGTTTTTTAATGTTATCTGAGTGGCTACCTAGCAAAGGATTATTGGATTTTCTTTAAAAGAAATGATAATGGTATATAGATAGCATGTAGGATTTGCATTGCACATAACCTTTCAATAATTTGAATTTGAGTAGATATACAATCCTGGGAAGTCATACTACAACAATCATTTCAAAACAGTCAGGATAGGACAGTCTCATTTTCCTTATTGGGCAACCTGCATTCCATATGGTGACCTCAAACTTTCTCCTGGGTAATCTCCACCCTTTATGGGGATTAACACTGCTGGACAGCCTCCACCCTCTCCTTGGCAATCTCCACTGTCTATGTTGACCTCATGTTCTCTCCCTGGGGCAGCCACCACACTGTGTTGACCTTACAGCCCCTCCAGGCTAGTATTCACTCTCTATCTCTCACAGCTTCTCTTGGCAAGCCTCTTCTCTCATGCTTGTGTGACACTCTTTCCGCAGTAGCCTCCACTTTCCATGTTGACCTTACACTCTGTCCAGACAAGTCTTTACTTTAAATGGTGACCTTGCACTTTCTCTTGGGCAGCCTCCATTCTCACGCTTGCATGACCTCATGCTCTGTCCAGGGTAGTCCCACTCATTCTCTGCTGCAATTTCACAGTCTCCCATTGGCAAACATACACTGGTTGATTTACTACAGGCTGTCCACTTTGCAAAAGATAGTTTTGCAATTCATTCATCCAGTCCATCTAGATGATCCATTAAAAGGATGGATATTTCACTTAGCTTAGTAAATGGGATAAAGTTCAGTTGACCTGAGTTATCCAATCATGTGCAAGGAAAATCCTTTTTTTTAGATCTCTTTACATGTGATTGGGTATTTCTTGCACCATGAGCTATACCCTATTTACAAAGCCAAGTAAATTATCCCTTGCAAGGTGATAACTCACTTGAACAGCCTGAATTACCTTAGTAAATCACCCCACTGTCTATATGGCAATCTCACGTATTCTCCTGAGTTGTTAAATGCTATTTCCTTTATAGTTTAAAATACAATCTCGTGCTACCTTTTGTGTAGTTTAACACAGTAGTTTTTCCTGAGCAGTTTTATTTTAACTGTTTTACACTCTAACTTTCAGGTCCCTAGTTTTCTGGCAGCAGTATTACACATACCTTTGGCTCCTGGGCAATCTCATTTACTTTGTCCTGAGCAGTTTTACACCCTTAATAATTTCTATGTCTTGCTTTTTTTTCAAGCTGATACAAGTGCCAATATCTAGCTTTAAATGGCTTTTTGATGTACAATCAATTCCTTGGTTTACCTAGTAACCTCCATTTTTATATTAGATTTCACCCTAAATTTGAGCTTTTCTTTTTGAAGGCTACACTTATAGCAAAAAAGCCTTGCTTTTCCTAAACTTTCACTGGTAATTGAGCATGCAATATGGCACAGCTGTAACTGCCGACAGGATATATTGCAAATATGATTTTATATCAATCACACACTGTTCTGAAGTTTCCCAGTTGGTGCAAGTGTACTTGTTGTCTGTCTTGTTTATTCATTTCCCATATCTGTAAAGCATGAAGGGGATAATGAGAGCTTAATATAGAGAAGGAATATCCTTGGTGGATATGTTCGCCTGGAGCTCCCACTGAACATGCTAGGAATTACCATACCTGCTGGTAATAGAAGCCAATCATTGTCAGCTGTATTGACCAGGTGACTTTTATGCTGCTCTTTTTACAAACCCGATAGAAATTTTGAGCAATCTTAAATTATCACATTTATTCTTTCATTTTCCTTGCCAGACTTTTTTTTCATAACTCCAGCAGATTGTATAGTGGTTCTCTTGGATTCCAGGTAAAGCATTCTAGTCCTTTACAGGAACCGCTGTCAAAGTCATAGTCAATGCATGCTTGGCAATTTAGACTTTAGAAAGGTTTGTCACCGTTGTCTTGAGAACAAGTTTCTAAATGCATTGTTATAATTTTTATTAAAGGCAGTATAGATCAATGGATTGAAGAAAGAATTAGAGTAGCCCAGCCACAAGAAAATACTTTTCCATATTGGAGGAATGTCACAGGAACACAGGGGGTTAATAAGTTCTGTGATAAAGAAAGGAATCCAGCAGAGAACAAAGACCCCAATAAGGATGCCCACCATGAGGGCTGCTCTCTTCTCCTTCTGTTCCCTCCATGTGTCCCCATCTGTCTGGAAAGTAACAGTGGCATGACGGACCGTGAAGACCATCTGAGGCTGGTTGGATGCTTCCTTGACCTGTTGAAGGCAATGGTATCCATTACAATTTTCTGGTTAAAACATGGTACACGAAAGGACCACATTATTCAGATTATAGGATCCTAAAGCACGGTTGGAAAATTTTTATATCCTCTTTTTTTAAAAAAGGTAGTATCAACAATAGTGGGGACAATAAAGTTCAAAAACATTGGGAATTGGTCAGTTTTCATAAGAGATTGCTAAAAAGCAGCCAGAGCTTACGGGGGCTACTACACCCTTTTGAATAAGGGAGAAGATTTACTACTATATACTACTACTTTACTACTACATACGGTTCTTATATTCTCTAGGGATACCTGCTTGAAGCTGTATTACACGATTCAGGTTTATGCTATCAACAAGGTTATGATTTAATTTGCTGTAACAATATCACTGTCATGTACACGCAAAGCTACAGGAGGCACTAAACTCTAAGATATACTAGACATTCTGCTACTGCAATGAAATAAAAAAAAAGACAATCATTTCAGCATTACACCAGACACACTTTCCCCTTCTACCTATGCATTTATTTCCGTAAGTGTAAGATGTTGGGAATGTGTGAATATTTCTGTGCGTCATCTAAATAAACACACAACTATTAATAGGTATTTTTGATTAAAGCCATAGGTTTAAAACATCCCAAACTGGTACTGTACTATTATTTTTAAGGTGATTTTTTTCTATATTTTTCTTAGGTCCAGCCAAAGCCATATAGTGGTAAAGCGGTGGTGGAGTCACCCATTGGCATTTTATATATCATGTACTACAGTAGAGAAGAAGCTAGAGGTTTAACCCATCCTGTTCAAGTCTCACTACTAATGCTGCAAAATAAATTTTACAGAATTCAAAGTGGGTTCTTTTAGTAATGGCTGGGGCTCAGCAACACCCCAATATCAGGTTTTAGGGTCTAACCCATTACATTTTTTTAAGAATACACAATATAGATGATTATGACTGCAAACTAACAATGTAAAAGAACATGTGATTGAACAAATGGTTAACATAATCACTAAAGGAAAAACTTGACTAACCTCAATCACTTCTGGCATTGGTGTGATTGTGTTTGTTTTCTTTGACCCAATTCTGAATTTAGCAGCTTTGTAGATTTTCCAGTACACAAACAGAACCACACACAGGGGAAGGTAAAAAGCTCCAAAGGTGGAGAAGATTGTGTAAGAGGGTTCCTGGCTGACTTTACATTCTTCATTCACCTCTGAATATGTCTCTCCCCATCCAAACAGAGGAGACAAGGAGATGACAGCAGATAACAGCCAAGTCAGCAGGATCATAATGTTAGATATCCTTTTCCTGGTCTTTAGAGTGTATTCCAAGTGTCTGGTGATGGACCAGTACCTGTCTAGGGCAATAGCTGTCACATTCCAGATGCTGGCTGTGCAACATAGGACATCAAAAGAGATCCAGATGTGACAAAGTACCCTTCCCAGTCTCCACCGCCGGTCGTTCAACTCATGGACCAAACTAAGTGGCATCACCAAAGCGGCCACCATCACATCTGATATTGCCATGGATGCCACTAGATTATGAGGGACACGGTGAAAAGTTCTTACCCTCAGGATGGTCACCAGTACTAATACATTCCATAGGAAGGTGGCAATTACCAGCATAGCCAGTAGAGTTAAAATGAGTACGCTAAACACAGATATACGATGCTTGCTAAGGTTATCTGACCCTGAGCTCCCATTAGCTGTGACTGTGATGTTCCATTCCATCCTCAGTTCTGGTAACATTTAGAACTTACCCTGAAGAAACAGCAAATAAGTCCTTACCCATATAAATCTCCATTCAGCTCCTGTCAATCAACAACACATCAACTACCAGCATTGGTGTGGGGTACTCCAGGTTCTTCTGACCCATTCAGAACTGGCACAGTCCACCACAGCCTGGCACAAACTTTGTAGAAGATGCATGCCCATCCTTTGCACAGACATAATTTCAGCTTCCCAGACTTGTGATCAATACAAACCTGGACAGCTAATCTTGCATCAATTCAGTGCTGTCCAGGGTGCTGAACTCATTACACAGCCTGGACCACTGGCTAGCAATGCTGAGTTCTATTGATTAGAAGAAGACAATGTACAGAAGTAGGGTTAGCACCTTGTTATGAAGCAGTCAGCCTACACCCTTACAAGCCTTCTAGCTGCTCCTCTATTCAGCTCAGCCTCCACATCCATACAAAGCAAAGAGTGTGGGATGGGTGAGCTGAGCTCAGCTTTATAGAGGGGGAAGCTGCTTGCTACGTCAAAGTAATCCCAACCTCCCAGCAATAAGAAGAGACTTGACACTATCGGTAAGGAGCATTTGTACAATGACAGATTATTGTCAGCTGCATGGAGGTCTCTGTCTCCCATGTGAGCAGTTGCTGCAGTGAAGCTTCATGTACAATACAGACAAGTTTAACATTCTTATAAAAATCAGACTCTTCCCATTGCTTTAATTATTCAATATTAAAATTAAACCTCAAACAGTAAGAAAAGAGTCAGAGGAAGGAGTTAACAAAAGGAAAAACTAAAGGAGAAGAATGAAAAAGGGCTAAGAATCATGGGGAAAAGATTTGGATACAGAATAGGAAAAAGTAGCCTTTTTATTATATTGAACATGTAGGAAAGGATCGAAAGAAAAAGGCAACGAGATAATTCTACATTTAGAAAAAGAGCAATACTGTAGGCAACATATTGGCATTCATAGTCAGTGCCTAGGGGTGCAGATTAAAAGGGTAGCAGTGGGTAACATCAAACCTTAAAATCTACAGTTATTTACTTTGTCTATTGGCCACTTTGTGGCTAATATTAGCATAGGAATAATAGGAGGAATGAGAGGAGAGATGAAAGGTGATGGGAAACACTAAAAAAATATGAAATTGTTTCATCTGTTTGGTGGTTTGTAATGTTAAAAAGAAGCTGTTAGTGTATCTGTATTCATTTGCCCATTATAGCAGAGCTTGCATATAGCAGAGCTTGCATATAGCACAGCTTGAGATACAACTCTAAGAGTGAGAATTGTAATGGGGGAGGCAGGCAAGAAATATTTTATTCTGTTTGACCATTTTAAGAGATTACAGGTTTTTTTAATGTTTATAATGAAGATTAGAAGGCTGGAAAGCTGCAAATTCACTGCTGTGAGGAGGGAGCAAGGTGAGCTGAGCTAAAAGGGAAACTAAATTTGTATTCCAGTGGGTGAGTCTTTGTCATGATTGGCAAATATTTGTTCATGGAAAAATTGCATATATTTTTGTAGGCACCCTGCAATGATGACAGGTCCAGGAACATGTCACTGCTGGATCCTTCAAAGCCACCATCTTCACTTTATTTTTGTAAATCTTCAGGAAACCTTTTTAGCAATTGAATGGCCACTGATGGTGTTATCTCTCTATGTGCCTAAGAGCTACATTGTTTTTGACATCTTAGTCTATTTGTGGTGAGTAGAGAGGCTTTGCACTGCTTGGTGCATGAGTAATTTATTATGGGTAAAGTATAGGCAAAAGGGCCACCAGGCACTATGCATTGTAGACAAAAAAACAAACAAATTGTGGATGTCTCCTTTGCCAAAAACCTCCAGCACCTGCAGACTTTTTTATGGGGCAGGGGGGTATTTTCCTTTAAAAGAAGATAATGTTAACTGTCACTAAACTCAGACTGATACCCCACTTAAAGTAGAACTAAAGTCCACAGGCTTGGTGTGGGCATATGTGCAAATTACTTGCTCATTATAGCACTCTTACATTTAGGAATTCCCTTGTTCATTAATGACAGGTCCTAAATTACAGCAACCAATACATCTCCTTCCATCATCTTCCCTTCTGCTTCTTGCATATCCCACATCCTTGCTGTTGAAATGTTTGGCCAGGCACTGATGATGTTATTCTTATGCATGTACATAGGAATTACTATTTGCCAGTAATAAAATATAATTCAATATATCATTTTAATATATAGCTTCTGATAATGTTATCTTACAGATGCTGAAAATGAGACTGGGGTGTCACTAACACTACATGAAGCATACACTGTCCATGTAACATAAAAAATGGATAATTGATTTTCAAAACAGAATTTGCACTAGACTGCACTTTTTATTCTGAGACCTAAATTCCTCTTGAAACTTACCATAAGAGCCACAACCATTCAGATCTCTTCTCCCCCTTCCCCAATATGATACTGGTACTGGCAATAACAACTAATATTGTCGCTATTTACCATAAGTAGGTTATTTAGCCAGCAAAGGATCCATAAAGTATACCTATCCCCATATAAAGATTTTTAAGGCATCTTCAATTCACATGAATATATATTGACAGGAAAATACTGTAACACAAAGTTGTTTTTTTTATTTACACACAAAACTTGACAGTATTTGAGCCTGATGATTGACTACTCATGGTCCCAGTGCTTACCCATGCCTGAAAGAACTGGGATTTTGAATAATCAGTGTCAGATACTGGAGTGCCACAGCAACAGCACTAAAAGATGTACGTTTTCATTTTCACGACTGGCTAGCTTTAGCTGAGGTCTTACAGGAAGTTTATATGAAGTAGATTGTCACAGCATAAATAAAGATTGCTGCTGGGAGGTAATAAGCCATATGTGCATGTAAGATTCCTATATAACTAAATGTGAATGTGTATAGAGTTGCCTTAATTATTTACCCTGGTACATTTCAGAATGTGGTTTACAGAAAATAGCTGGGGTGAAAAAATATTGCCAGGGGGCACCGAATATATTTACCAGTGCTAGAAGTTAAGGAGGTGATAGGTTGCTGTTTGCAATGTACAGTTTGCAGAACAATGACAAGCCACTGGAGACTCACATGCTGGCAGACAAAGCATCGAACGGAATGCTGAGACTGGTATGGCATGTTTGTAATGATGTATCTGTAATGTGGCTAGAAAATAAACAGACGGTGACAATCACATGTGTGAGACCACTGGCAGGCACATTATGCTGTGGGCATAAAAAAGCTGAATAGATTATCTAGTTTATGACAGTAGGTATGTAGAAGTCACTGAGACATATTATAAGTAAAGAATTTTATTTTTTAATGGTATTTCCTATTTTCAGGGGAGAATGTAAAAGGTTTAGAGAATACATTCTTTAAAAATGACTATTTTAGAGATGTCAACGTCTGGCTGTGCAAATAAGAAAAAAACCCTCAAGGGAGTAGGGGAAGTTAGTTTGATGAATCAACTTAGAACACACAGTTCTAGAAACAAACAGGCAATGAGATGTCTTGGGTTGGAATACTGGTAAATTGATATCCTACATTTTGCCCAGTCGTTTATAAAAGATGAACATTCATTCACAGCACACACCCTTAATTAAGTCAGTCAGTGAGTCTGGCATTCGCATTGCATTGATTACACACAATCATTAGTCATGGACACCGTCGCTAAATGCCTCAGTCACTCAGAACAAAGTCTTCCTCTGCACAAGGATGGAATATTTACCTGTGTTACCAGAAAACATGGCATTGTGCGTCTGTTACCAAGTGAAACCAAAAAGAGATGATACAAATATTGGGGGAAGTTCATTATTGTAAAGTAAAAGTTGAACCAAAACAAAACTGATGATTCCGACAACTGACAAACCTAACCAAAGTCACCCAGAGGCCTAAACTATAACGCCTCTTATTCTTCCACCAGCTGATGATGGTGCCATTTTATTTTCTAAGAGATTCACAGATGCTATTAAGCTACATGGTCAGAGTTTGAAAGTTTCAGGCTTGAAAGTTTGGTTAAAGCAGAACTAATCCTTATTAACATAAACTTTTGATCAGGAAGGTTATTTATTTGTTTTGCAGAAAGGACGGGCTATGCCTTTTCTGCAATAAAACAAACCTACCTGCTATTTCACATTTTTTGTTTTTGTTGAATGCACACTGAGCTGCACAAGCAGCATGCACACACTAAGCTCAGTATATGATCTTGACATGATTTCAGCCTAGCCAATCAAAATGGCCAGTGACCTGAACATGGAAAAGGACTGTGGTTAAGATGTGGGCACTAGCAATGGAATGAGGACTGGTGAATTTAGTACCACAAGAGCTGATATCAGCACATTGGCAACCATATCAGCACCTGCGGCATACATTATGTATAGGCTAATAGGCAGAATATTATTAAAATAATATATAATAATTTAAATTAAAAAATATAATAAAAAAGCAATACAGTAAACAACATTAGTACATTTGATTAAGTCTTTAATATCATTTACTGGTCATTTCTAACTTGAACTTTCATTTAGGAAATTGTCAAATCAATGGGTTGACTTCCACATAAACTGTAAAATGAAATGAGACTTGTGCAAAATCATTGCCTGGTATAACCTACCTGTAATCTGCCTGCTACTCAAATGTCCTAGACCATGAAATAAATAACAGAATCTACCAAAGCAAAGTATTTTTAAAGGACTTCAAGCAGAGCTGTTGTGACAGCTACTCAATATTCTCTATACTATAGTGAACAGTGTCTCCCGTGCTCTGGATCTGATATAGCAATAGATTACAACTGCCTGTAAGTTGTAGAGGAACACTAAAATGTTATATTATCTTTTATTATCTTGATGACCAAAATATTCAAGTAGAAAATGTTATTGATATACATCAAATAACCCACTGAGGAATGGATTCAAATTCACACAGAAACATTTTTATCACAAGTCATAATGTTGCTTGATAGCATGTATGGTCCCCATATACCAGTGGTTGCCAACCTTTTCTGACTTATGGACCACTAAATGCACGGACTCCAGACCACGCATGCACGGGGAGCCGTGTATCACTCAAAGGGGAAGAAACTTCCCCCAGATTGATGTCATGATACCAGAACCCGCCCACTCTCCCATCAGAGGTCTGAGCCACCCTGAGCCTGCAATCTGTACAGGAGACATAGTCCGCAGCTCTGGCCGGTGCAGGCCTTCTCCTGACCCTGCTGGGGGGTGCATTGGCCAGAGCCGCATACTGCGTCTCCCGTACATCCCCTTCACCAGCCTGAGGCCTGACAATGGGTCTGAGCATTTTATGCTGGTACCTTACAGCAGTCAGGGTACCATTAGTTAGCACATAAAGGTATGTGTGGCTCCTTAAGAATATGCACCCCCTTTCCCCAGACCATCATTGCCCCACTGCCAAACCAGTCATGCTGGATGATGTTGCAGGCAACTGTAAAAACTGCATAACTGTATAAAAATTTACTAAACCAATGAATAGCTATATTGTATTCAGACAAACTTTGTATGAACTAATGTTGATAAGTCTGATTTCTCATCTGAGTTTTCACAGCTGCAATCTAGGAATTGCCAGAGAGCTATAATATGAAGAAGGGAGTAATAAAGAGTTTATAACAAGCTCTATGCAAAAAGAATTGCATTGGTCACTTTAAGAGTGACAGCATCACAGCTTGCAGCTTCAAACAAAAGCCAGGCATGGCAGTTCTTGTTTTTTATTCAGATTCACTATAAAACTAATATCCATAGTACAGTACAAATATATATAAAGATAGAAACAGATAAAGATAAGATCAGATAAAAAAAAAAGATTACATGAAAAAATAAAGATGTTTGTTTCATTGCTGAATTGAGAACATTTGTACTTCCAGTAGTTTTTGGAGTTATTTTGTGATGTTTGGTTTAGCACGGCACATCATTTCTTAAGGTTCAATCAGTTTGAATTCTAGGAGGTAATCTAAGTTCCACTTTTATGTAGCTCATGGAGGCTTAAAGATTTAGCTCTGCACACTGTACGAAGTTCTCTGCTGGAAACAAATCTGACATTTCATCTTCTGAACATCGGTTGTATCATGCACAGGTGCCTGAGTTGTCCCGTTGGGAAGGCTGATAGTTTTACTTTATTGGAAAAAAAAGTTTTTAAGGTGGAATAATGAGAAGTACTTTCTTTCTTCATTAAGTGCAGACTAAAAGGAACTTGGTTGCTTCTTTTTGTTATTTTATCTATATAAAAACTTAGTCCATTACACACTAATTTATTATATAGATGCATATAACCCTACAATATAGCCTTTAATTCTCTAAGAATACTTTGCTATGTATTAAGGCAAACCTATAGTGAAAATGTCCCCTTGCTTTTTATAGTTTTTGCCCTACTAAAATTACTTCAAGGAACAGAGTCTTTTTTTTAAAGATACTGTAGATACATAAAATGGTTCATTCATTGATCAGCACAGCCAACAATCTTTTTTTTAAAAAAAAAAATATTTTTTTTAAAATTCAATCTTATTGTGCGAAATTACACTGGCTGTTCTCGCTTACAATTTCGGTAAGCAAAAACAGCCAAATTCGCAGCGAGATTGAGTTTTAAAAACTTCCTCGCTCATCCCCAGTACCCACACTTTTTTGGCTTGCGAGCTACTTTTAAAATGACCAAGTCAAAATGATTTAACAACAATAAAAACTTGTACCTAATAACTCCTGTGCACAGTAGAGTTTATTTTGAAAGGCAGGGCTCCATGATCTACTTGTGTTGCCTTTGCAATCTACCGGTAGATCGCGATCCACCTGTTGGGCACCCCTGTATTACATGTTTAACTATTTTTTAATTTTTTTTAACAGATTTTGTGTTTAGTTTACTATTAAATTTAATAAATGTATTAAATATTGGACATATTTCAGTGAGTTATGCCTAAGAATTATAGGCCTACAATGTAAAATGAGGTTCGATGCAAAAAAATGTAACGCTTTTTGCGTTGAAATACGGAAAGAGTTAGAACGCTAGGGGGGCTAGAGTGGCTAAATGCAGAACCACTTTGTACCACTTTTAGCCACTTTTTCGGGACAGAATCATACTGCCAGGGAGGTTAAAGACAATTTAATGGCCAGGTACGGTAAGCAATATACCTACCACTAAATTCTTACTATGGTATTTATTTACCGTATTATGGCTGTAATGGCCGTATTGTGAAATTTTATTGGTATTTATTTTGAATATTGAAACTTGACAGTAGTTGCAGCATTTCCCACCCTTGGCCTGTACTGGAGTCAATCCTTTTTTCCTGTTTTCCAAGGTAAAAATAGGTATCTCGGCTTATACTTGAATCAACTTATACTCGAGTATATACGGTAACTGCAATATAGCTGCTCTTAGCACTGTGAAATAGAGATGAAATTACTATTTACACAGACATAGAATATCTATGTGCATACCAAGGAGTGGGAGGCAGGTTTTTATTGCATGTTTTCCTAGACTTTAATTGTTTATTTTGTAAAAAAAAAAAAAAAAATAGAAAAACAAATATGCAACATTGGTTTTAAAGCCCAAACATTTAAAATAAAATGGACTATCACTCATTTCCCTTTAAACATACAACTAATTTTTGTTGTCAATCCCTGATGAAGAGTGGTAACCAAAATGTTGTGCGCTAAGTGAAAATGTTCTGGCATGCAGAGGACTCATCACAGAACTCAAAGCTCTGGCTGTAAGTCTCCAAAGGCAGCTGGTGCTGAACTTTTAATTCAGTGCACACCAAATGGAAAATATTTTGTAATATGCATTCATTACTACATTTTGTAATCTACCAATAATTATTTTAAGTCTTCCTATTTCATCCACAAGGTCCTTTAATTGGTGTGATTATGTGTCATATTAGAAACCTTTATTATGCTCACAAATACCACTGTGTCGGAATGGGATTTTTCTTGTTGCTACTTCAGAAATTTGTTATCGATCTTTTAATCTAACAAGCTCCCAGCAAACTAGATTGAAAAACAGCTTCAAAGATGAACTCCAGACAGGTAGTGTATTACACAGGTGAATTACATAAATGAGACCTGTTTTACAGTTGGTGGCTGAGGCATTGCCAAGTTCTGCACCTCAACCATTGTAGGTCATAACCCTTCCCCTTGCCAATTAAACAATGATGTAGAAGCATCTTACTGATGACTTATCATTTTGTTCATGCTGCTTCTTCTGGTAAAGCAGATGGTGGTGTTTGACTGATAGCACTTTGCACTGCTGCACTGTCTGATTGGCTGTAATTCTGACCTCTTTCTCTCTGTTTGACTGATGTGTAGGGTAGCACATGAAGATATAAAGATCAGTTCAGATACTTACAAATGTTGCAGTTAAAAACACATATTTTATTTAATTCACAACTATATTTAAGAACTATTTATATTGCTATACTCCAGCCTTATCTTCACTCTTGTACAAATGTACAGAATTCTATCCTGTACCCAAAATACTTTGAATTCACTGCACACTGCGCTGGTTAAAGTTCTCCAAGACTGGAAATGACTATTATGAGAGAATCTTGGTGATCCAGCAAATCGGGAAAGGATCTGGTCTAGAACTAAAAATATTTGGAAACTAATAGAAAATAATGTTTTTAAGAAACTCAATTCCAGGTTTGCTGGATCACAAAGGTTCCTCCATGATACTCTCTTCTCCAGGCTTGGAGAGTTTTATTAAACCAGGCCCACTGTGTATTAGTTGTCATAAAAAGCCTGTTTCATTGCTTCCCAACATCACCTAGCCCTTGTCTCTTCAGCCCTACTTTGTTTGACCAACCCATTTCATTTATAGGATTTCAATTCTTTCAAATAGGGAGGCTCGGCATCACATGTGAGCATTACCCAGGGTGGTTGGCCTCCAGCAGGGTGGTGTAATATTTACTAGAAACTGACTGATGGCCCATTCCGTCAGCCTGATCTTCTTGCATAGGCCATAGAAGCACAGAAGAAAGTTTGTTATTGGGTATAAAATAAGGTGTGTAAGGAAAACAAAAAGATTTTATTAAAAAATAATATTTGTATGTTAATGAGGGGAAATTGGGGAACTGGGAGGGCAAAATAAATGAAGTATAAACTTCAGCCTCAATAATAAACATTCATTAGTTAATTACCGTTGGTTTCATGCACAGTTTTGTATACAACACTGTGCTAATCACAACAAAGACATAATACAATACAACTGTGATTCCCAGAAATATTTGGTCATGTCTGCAGATTGTGTGTTCGTGTCACCTGTCTGATCCCATCTTAGTCTATCAATCATCCGTGGAGGATTTGTGTTGGTGCAATGTTTTAATGTATCCCACCACAATAGAGTAGGATGTGTCTGAGATATGAATTAGATTGCAATATGCTTGTAGGTCAAGAGGTACTTTATGACCGTGTGTCACAAAGGCCAATTCAAGGGTAATCACACATTGGCTTTTCCACCTTTGAATATTTTTTGTTGGAAAGAGCTTTTTTTATTCTGCCTCTTTAAAAAGACATTGAAAGGTAAATGCGTGCAGACCCAATGATTGAATGCTTGCATTCCACTTCTGAGCTAATCAGTCATTGCTAATGCTATCAAGTCATTTGCCTTGTCTCCTAAAGCTGAATTCCAGGAGGATACAAAACACAAATAAATGAAGCTCTGTATTCATTATTACATCACTAAATGGATTTTTAAATGCATGCAGTTAAAATATTTTAAGTTGGTATCAGCTTTTTGCAGCACAGTGTACAAACTGGAGTGGGAGAAGCAACACAAGAGCCAGCCTGTTATGCTGCAGTATACAAAAAACATGCTGATTGAAGCAGAAAGCTGAATGCTATAAGAAATAAGCTAATCAGTTTGCTGATTCTCTGTTCATTGCCCGGTCACAAAGTAGAGAGGAACCAAGACACGTGTTGTTTAAAGTGGAACTAACATTCATCTTGGAGAATTTGTGATCAGGCAGCTCTGTATTGCAGAAAGGGACAGGGGATGTCCTTGCTGCAAATATAAAGTTATTACAGGTAATCTGTGAAGGACATCCGACATACGGACGACTCCTAGATAAGAAATGGGCTTCCCTACTGGTTCCTGTGCAGGACAGAGGCTTGATGGGGGGAGGGGGCGCTTTAAGAAGAAATCTATTGCTGTTCTGCAACCTCTTGTAACTCTTTAATGACCAAGACAAATTCTGCAGTTGTTTCTTTTTGCATATCAAAGCACAGCTTGCTCTTGAAGTTAATGAATGTCTAGGCTCCTTAATGTTTTGGGGGTTTTTTGCTTTGTTTTTTAGTTTTGTTTGTGATTAACTCACAGTGAGGATTTTATACAGTAACTGACACTAAGCTGCCTAATAATATGTTGAGACAAACATCTGTTCTAATTGAATTTAATAAAATAATGTACCTGTCCCGACTTACATACAAATTCAACTGAAGAAGAAACTTACAGTCCCTATCTCGTATGCAACTCGGGGACTACCTGTACTTGCCTGATCACTACTGGGACTAAATTAACTACCGCATGCTTCATCAAGATCAAAAAAGATGGCGGAACCCAATATTAAACATACACAGGTGAATGTGGGTTTAAAAAATTGCTGTTGGGCAAGTAAGGTTACTTTACTGCAGAAAGGTTGTTTTCCTATCCTTCCAAAGTAAAGACTTGCCTGATTGCAATTTTTTAAACCCCAAACAGGGTTATGCTGTGTAGCAGTGGTGTGTATATCTCAGAAATGGATAGACAAAAATACAGTACAAGTAAACAGTGTGTATATATATATATATATATATATATATATATATATATATATTGAAACTGAAAAATCAATACATTTACATTTATAAAAGTTCATTTCAATTTTCACAGTCAACTTTATAGGTTTGCTATGCATGTATCAGACCATGAATGATTCAAAATAAAAGAAAGATAATGGCCACTGTTTACATGGTGCTTGACTTTTATTTCTGCTTTTCATTTTTAGTTGTTTCTGTTGGTTATTTGGGTTGTGTCCACATGCATTCAAATACACAGGACTTGATGTTCTTGGCTGAAAGTCACCTCCGTGGATCTTCATCAAAATGGGCTCTGGCAGAACCCATCTGGACACCGGAACACCAAAAAATAACTGTGTGATATAGGAAACAGTGACAGTCCACTGCCTAAAATACCAGCATTGAAATGTAAATTATTGAATGAAACTTTGGTATGAATAAAATGATTATGCTGATAATATTTTAATATTCTTAAATTGTCACCACATGTTTACAATATCAGATTTGTTAAAAAGCATTACCAGTTTTTATGTTTGCTTTATATTTTGGTGTTATATTGAATCATAAGATTTGTATTTATTTTTAGTTAGATTTTAGTACTTAGTTTTTTAATGAATATGATCTGATTGAAATGTATTAGTTTGAGCTACTGATTTACAAACCTTTGTGTCTACCAACCTTCCTGTCCCATTCTTCTGATCCTACCTCCCCCATTTCTTGTGTTTGTCATGTGTCTACCCTAACTTTTGTGTTCTAATTCAAACATAATTAATATTATCCTTTTTGTTTTATAATATGCTATACCAGGGGTGTCAAACTCAAATACACAGAGGGTCAAAATTAAAAACTAAAGACAAAGTTGCGGGCCAACCTTGAAATTTATTGAAATTGAGGAATTTTTTCCTTCTGATTAGATATAAACCCTTTTTATATGGAAACAAAGAGGTTTTGCTTCACATTCAATCTCGAAAAAGCCTTTAATAGAGAGGCATAATTTTTTTTTAATTTTATTTAAGAAAAAATCCTATGCATCTTTCTCTATTTGTAGCCTTCTGAGTTAAATTTCAATGGTAACCTTTTTGCAGAGGCTAACAATAATAACAACAATATTCCTCTAGGAAAATCTAACTATTCAAGTCCATGCCTTGGAGTAGCAAGGAAACTTACAGCTGAGGGCGAGTGCTGGAAATGCCAGACGTGGCCAATGCGGAGCTAAATCTTATGAGTGGCCCGCCACTGAAACTCCCTCTTCATTGAAATAGCGCCGCTACTAAAATTCCCGGCTTTATTTGCGTCTATAAAACAGTCCAATGTGGGGACACGCATAGGCAGAGAGCCTGCTGGCCTACAGACGTGAGTGATGCCAGGAATTGTGGTAGTTCATATTTAGGATTCCTTTGGGGGCTAAAAAAGGACGTTGGGGGCCAGATTTGGCCCCCGGGCAAGAGTTTGACACCCCTGTGCTATTCCCTTGTTTGTTGTGAATATTTTTATTCTCTGCGATATTTAAATTGTTTATTTAAACTGCATATATAATAGGTCGTTGATGCACCGCTACCCCTGAGGAAGCCTATCAGTGCAAAACGCGTCCTGTACAATGGTTAATACGAAAAATTTCTCCGCAAGTTATATCACTATATGGCTATATATATGAGCTTTATATGCTAGATGACGTTTGTATAGCGCCCCCTAGAGCCTCACTATATTCTGTAAACTACAAGCGACTATTGCGGCTTATGGGATAAAAGAATGTTATGTATTGGTATTTAGGAGGAGTATCACTGAACACAATACACTTTATTTGCCAAAAAAACAAACCTTATCTCCTTTACTCCTTACTAAATGATATTTGAAAACAATAAATTTAGGGGGATGGGGTGAATGTTAGGGTTCCATGTGGGATAAGGGACTGGAGTGGGGGGACTCAAGTGAATGCAATGGGATATTTTTTTAACTTACCTTAGTAAATGAGATGAAGCTCTGACTTCATCCATTCAATCATGTGCAAGGAACAATCTTGTTTTTCTTTAATTTCCCTGCATGTGATGATGTGGGTATTTTTTGCAAGAATAGTGAATCCCAACCTTTAGTAAGCTCAGTGAATTATCCTTTGGAAAGTGATAATTTACCTTGTTCATTGAATTAATTTAGTAAATCATCCTCATTAAGAGAACTAGTAAAGAGGATCTTCGAACCCTTTGCCAGTCAACATCCACATCTTTGCCTCTACATCCTCCAGTCAATGAGCAAATATTCATATAGGCTGAGACAGAAAAAGTAATGTAAAATCCCAGTGGGAGACAACTGAATGAACATGGTCAGATCTGTCATTGTTGATCGTTCCTGGTGAGAGATCTGAGCATTGAAAGTCAAGTGCCGTGTTGTGACCTCCATTTTAACTTTAAGGAAGATTGCATGAGTCCATTACGACTTGTTTTTTCTGAAAGAAAAATGCAGAAAATCTCTATCCTGCTGAGAAGCTGCTAATGAGAGAGGGGGAGAGGAAGAGAGAGAAAGAGAGAGTGAGAGGGAAAGGGAGGAGAGAGAGAGAGAGAGAGAGAGAGAGAGAGAGAGAGAGAAAAGGGTGAGAAGGAGAAAGGAGTAGATAGAGAAAAGAGGGAAAACAGAAAAGGGAGGGTAAGCAAGGAGAAAGAGAGAGGGAGAGAGAGAAAAGAGAAAGAAGAACAGAGAGGGAAAATGAAGAAAGAGAAAGGGGAGATAGAGAGGAGAAAGAAATAAGAGAGAAAAAAGAGAAGACAGTGATAGAGAAGAGAGAGAAGAGCAGGGAGGGAAAGCGAGGAGAGAGAGAAAGGGAGGGAGAAGGGAGAGAGAGAGGGGAGAGAGGGGGAAGAGAAGAGATAGATAACAAGAGAAGGTAGAGAGAGAGAATAAGAGAGAGGGTTGAGAGAGACAAGAGGGGGGGACGATAACATTATAGAAAAATATACATAAAAAATGATTAATGTTTATCCAAAAATATTTTAGTATATTTATATATATAATATATTATATTATTTATTCATTAAAAAACAAGCCATTGTATTATCAATAATTATATTAACATAATATTGGTACCTGGTATTTAACATTTTCTGTGGTTATTCCAAAAGTCAATCAGTGGTAGAGAATTAAGCCTTTGTAGCAGCTTAAAGAAAATAAAACAGATCTTGTCTAACACCTGCCAGAAATATTGGAATGATATTGAGAAAGAAAATTGTGCCAAACTTGGCAATCATATCTCTTGCATTTTACAGGGACAGATGGTGTAGTAAATTACCGCTGAGCTGCATAGCACAAATAGTCTGCTTCATATGAACATAACATTAACAGAAATGAAAAGAGGAACTCAAATCTTTCTCTCGGTTAGCACAGAATATGCACAATTAAAAATTAACAAGGGTAATTTTACAAGAAAAAATATGAGTGCCCAGCTTTTTATAAAGCATTCTTTGGTCTATGTGTTTGTGTTTTGTTTGGGGGTTTTGGACATATATAAAATGTGCTGATTAATGCTGGCCATCAGCAATGAAGATTTGGGAACCTGAGCCACCTAATACCTGACCACTCTTATAGTCAGGCAACTGAGTTTCGGTAATGCATACATTTGGCCAGTCATTATGATTCATTTACACAATGATTACGAACATAGATAAAATGAGGCAGATACCTATCAGATCAAATTATCTATCCATTACCCATAAAGGAAATAATGATTGATTCATATTTACTTAGCTGACAGCAAAAGATGCCACAGTTGACAAAGTTGAACAGTTCTTTCAATCATTCAAATCCTCTGCCTTCACATATTCAAGGTGTTGTTTATCCCATAAAAACACAATGCTTGAATTGTATATGAGTAACAATGATGAAAAATGACTCTACACTTTCTTCTCTTAAAATCTCTCTTATCTATTCTTTTGATATTAATTTTAAATCAGGACAACATCATCCCATTTGAAGGCTGAAACAATAAAACCTGCCTGGTGCTTCTCATACAATCAGATCTTACCTCCGTTTCCACCTGTCAAGGGACTCTATCATTAGAGAATAATGAAAGCTATTGCTGAATCCCCCATTTGAGAATGATAGTTCATTTGCTCCCAGTTTGCCACATTGACTTTTTTTGCCCTCTGTGTCACTGACGTGGTGCAAGCCTACTACTCCCACACTACAGATATAGGTCTATCCTCCACCATCGCATGATTGCTTGATATTCCTGGTTCCACCTGGAGCACCACAACCAGCAAGGAGACATCTCTCCTGATAGATGTGAGCATTAAATACATAGCAGGACATTGCTAGGTGTTCGAGCAATGGGCTGCTATATTACAGCAAAGACCCCTGTTGTTTTAGTGTTTCTGTGTCTTAGTGATAATTGTGCCTCTGGTAACCTTTGCTCCCTCAGTGACCCCTGAGCCTTCAGTGGTCTTAGTACCCCCAGTGACCTATGTTCCTCCTGTATCTTCAGATACTACTACAGTTTGTTCCTGACTATGCCTGCTGTTGCCTGCCCCGACTCTGAGATTCTAATTATGGTACCTAACACTAGAATGCCCTTGCATGGTGATCTGGTGTAATCCTCATGGGGTGCTAAGACTTTGGACCTGATTCATCAATGAAATCCGCGCTCGCAGGAAGTGCGAATGTACGCGGTTTCCCGCAGTCCGGAGTCGAGTGCGCTCGTACATTCGCCTCCTCACTGCCAGCCGGATTCCTGCCTTGATAATAATGAGCAATAGCGGTCGCGAATCTGCCAATTAAGGCGATTAGATTTCAACTGCGCGATTAAGGAGGATCTGTTAAGCTCAATGGTGAGATCATAGCAATTAATTAGCGCGCACCTGCTCTCTGTTCTGTGCTTACGGCATACGATTTCGGATCGCGAATACGAATGCGCGAGCGAGCGTCCGATTCTGCTTGATGAATTAGGGCCTTTGTGTCTTTGACTCTGGGTAGCAGTAACTCCAAACTATATTGATAAGTATTTTCTAAGCGTCTCATGACAAAGATATAGGATAATTTTTCTCCAGAAGTCCAAAGAAAGCAGAGGAGACAAGCCAACATAAGGCTGCAATGTTTCCCCTTCATCAGGGCTATAGAAAATATGACCATTCTATGCAAGAATCAAACAACAAAACCACTAACTATAATAAAACTAAAAATAATGATATTAGAAAGAACACATTTTATCTTGTATCAATATAGCACTAACATATAATAAAGCACATTACAAAGTACATATTCATGTCACCGTTAGGTAATTTCACAATCTAATGTCCGTACCATTGTCCTAGATAAACTAACCTAACAGAATGTTTTTGGGACAAAACCAGCATATCCAAAGACAGGGAAAACATATAAAGTCCACGGCAATAGCGTCCTGGTCAATATTTAAACCTATAACCTCTAGATGCTAGAGTGATAGGCACAGTGCTACATTTTTTACAACCTATTATCACATTTTATTATAATGTATATTTTATATTGTAAGATAATTATCATTATTATATAGTTACATAGTAGGTTAGGTTGAAAAAAGATATAAGTCTATCAAGTTAAATCACTAGGGGAATTAACATATCCCAGATATAAAACCCTATAAGACATAGTTGGTCCCGAGGAAGGCAAAAACCCCTGGTACAATTTGCTTCAACAGGGGAAATATTCCTTCCTGATTCCATGTGGCAATTGGATGTTCCCTGGATCAACAGTCTGTGTTATTTTTACTTTAGAGCTTTAATACCCAGTTATATTCTCTGCTTCTAGAAAAACATCCAGCTTTTTCCTAAAGCAATCTATAGTAGTTGCTGAAACAACTTCCTGAGGGAGCCGATTCCACATTTTCACAGACCTTACAGTGAAGAATCCCTTCCTTATCTGGAGCTTAAACATCTTTTCCTCCAGACGCAAAGAGTGCCCTCTTGTTCTTTGTAATGATCTCGAAGTGAATAATTGGGAAGAGAGTTCTCTATATGGACCATTTATATATTTATACAGGGTGATAATATCCCCCCTTATACGTCTCTTCTCAAGGGAGAAAAGATTCAGTTCAGCAAATCTCTCCACATAGCTGAGCTCCTCCATTCCTTTTATTAGTTCAGTGGCCCTTCTCTGCACTCTCCCCAATTCCACAATGTCCTTTTTGTGAACTGGTGACCAAAACTGGACTGCATATTCCAGATGTGGTCTGACCAATGCTTTGTACAGGGGCAGGATTATGTCTCCATCTCTGCAGTCTATTCCTCTTTTAATACAAGAAAGTACTTAGCTATCTTTAGATATTGCAGCTTGGCATTGCATGCTGTTATTAAGTCTATGATCTACCAGAACCCCCAGATCCTTTTCCATTTATGATTCCCCCAAAAGTATTCCCCCTAGACAGTACGAAGCATGCATGTTGTTAGGGCCCAAGTGCATAACTTTACATTTATCTATATTAAATTTAATTTGCCACTTGGCTGCCCAATCAAACAGTACATCCAGGTCTGCTTGTAGATTATAGACATCTCGTATGGACTTAATTCCATTACAAAGTTTGGTGTCATCTGCAAACACAGAAATGTACTTTTAAACCTAAACTCTATATCATTTATAATGATGTTAAACAGTAAAGGTCCCATCACTGAACCCTGGAGTACATCACTAATAGCCTTAGACCATTCAGAGTATGAATCATTAATTACAACTCTCTGAAAAAAGTGTTTAGTAAATCTGCCTTATCTTTATCCCCAGTTACCAACCCAGCAACATCCTTTAAGGGGCCTACATGCTCAGATCTGATCTTTTTGCTATTAAAATATTTAAAAAATTTGGGGGGTTTGACTTACTTTCCTTTGCAATCTGTCTTTCATTTTGAGTCTTCATCATAGTTTTCAAATGACGAAGGTGAACCTTCATTTTTATATTTTTGGAATGCCCTTATGGCTTTTTTAACATCTGCTGTGAGCCACATATGTTTTGATTTTAGCCTCTTAAGCTTATTACCAATTGGAATATGCTTTTATAGAACAGACTTTAAACATTCACATTTCTGTTCAGTATTATTTGAGAACAATATTGTCTCGCAGTCCAAGTCACAGAGAGACGCCCTTAATAATGGAAACTTTGCTCTCTTAAAATTAAATGTTTTTATCATACCTGTTTTTGCTTCCAGTTTACAGCTTACATTAAATGAAATCATATAATGGTCACTGCTACCCAGATTCTCTTTTATTTGTACATTTGTACATATTTGGCCCCTGATTAATACTTGGTTATTTTGTTGACCTTGACAGCCTATTTTACAAATTGGGCTTGTGAGGTCACTGGAGGTCTGGTTTATTTAGCAGTTTTGGGTATAGGTAAATTACTGCCTATTGAATAGGACTTCTGGGGGGTTTGCATGACCTCGGGATGGCCTTTAAAGTGTAACCAAAGATCCAAATGTTGGATCAGCCAGGGCATTATTGCAAAAAGGGTCAGGTAAACACCCTACTACCATATTCGTTCTTAACTCCCTGGTCACTGCAAAGAACTGTCTACAACCAAAATACCCATTAATCTTTGCTTTCCCTGCAGAGTAAATAAACTCCTGTGCACATGTGCAGGAATAATGTCACCCCGGCCAGGGGCAATCAGGATGTCTGAAGATCGCGAGAAGTAACAAAAGAATGAAGAAGAAGGGGAAACCATGCAATTTAACAAGACCAGTTTAATATATTGGTGTTTAGTTCTACTTTAAAGCAAATTGAGTGGTTTTGTAACCCTAATACATTAAATTTTCCTGGATACTGACAACTACTTACTAATTTACTCAGTAGCCCTACCTATGGATAATGGTATGCACTTCCTCTGCCTCTAAAACTAATTCTTCAAACACACCTCAATCAGACTCAAATACTAAGGTACACATACAGCATACAGCAGATTTTAACTTAATTTCTATCCAATACACTGGAAGAAAATGACAGGAGTTCAATTCATTGGAGATTTAACAGTGATAGGAAAACTCAAGGTATTTAGGATGCCATTGCAGTCTACCTGTCTGTACAGCAACGAAAGACATTTTGAAGATGCTGCTCTGAGGCTCTCTTTGGTTAAACTAAAATTATTGTGTACATAAGAGATTTAAAACTTAGCTTCATGTTAGTAATGAGATGTTCTTTTTTTCCAGCTGCTGAGACATCAAGTGTGAATCTTTGCTAAGACTTAAACTATGCATCCATTTAAGATTATGACAAGCAGAGCATAAGGAACATCCATTAAGTTCAAAATGACAATCTGCATACTAAACACCTCTCCCTTTAGATGACATTTTAATTATGTTACTCAAATATTTCTATCTTATGTTATTATGTCGAAACTCCGGTATCATTGACTGGCTGTATATCTCCCCGAGAAACCTGAACACTCTCATGTGAAGCAATATCCCTGTTGTCTTTGATTTGTAATGTACAACATGTACCTTAAAGTATGTTATGATTAGAGAAGAGTGAAATATTTGGGCAAACTTGTTTTCACAGTGAAAACAGCATTTTTATATAGGAAAAATTATGCAGAAAAAGGTGTTTTTCTGTAAATCAAATGAAATTTCAAGAAATTGCTTTTTAAGCCACCTGCCAAAATTATGAATTTTTTGGCATAGCCACTCAATAATGTTTTACCAAAAATGCTGAGCATTTAGTGAGATAATGCATGGATATGTCTCCAATTTAAATGTTTTGAAAAAGTGGGTGCCTTTTCCGTAAATCAAATATAAAATTTATTTAGAGAAAGTATTTTTTATGTAAAAGCAACATTTTTTTTAAAAAAAAGGTTCAGCGCTTTCCCCCTTATTTTGTTGACAATACTAAATGTTCAATTATCTTTTATCTTTACTAAAAAAGGAGGATTTCAGGGAGGGTCAGGGTGACCTGTTGGAAACTGTCCCAAACAAAAACAATTGAAGGTATGCTTTTTATAAAACTTATTCAAAAACTTTCCAAAAAAATATTCCTACAACCCTACCCCTTCCTCCATCAACTTTGGGTTAGGCGCTTTACCAATAACCAAGAAAGATGCTAGCCATACTTTTCCAAATTGTTTTGCAAAAATACATTTTTCAATTTTTCCCATTCCTATCTAGGAGCAAGAAGAAAGAGAAAACGGAAAGCACTATTGTCAGAATATGATTAGTAACTTGCAGAATCATACTTTGAGATGGCACTTGCAAGAGAATGCAACTTTACAAAAAGAAAATATAGCCAAAAATAAGATGTGAACAGGAAAAAAGAAGAAAAAAATATAAGGTATTTTACCAATAGGAGGAGATATAGTATGTTGAGTGATCTGAGTACGCAAGGGAAAGCATTTAATTAGGAGATAATACATGAAAAAAAGTTCAGAAGAGAAGATGAAAAATACATGACCTCGTTGCAGATAAAAAGATTATCCTGCCAGTTCCCTTCAGTTCATGCTTTGTTCAATTATTGTCTAATTCTTTTTAATGATATTGAAAATCAATTCAATTGCTTCCAGTCTTATCAGTTATAAGAAGTCATCTGTCAGACCTGTGCAATGTGCTGCCCAACTCAATCTTACCAGCAGCATTCTCAGGCTAAATTACACCTTCTCTACTCTCAATGAGATGTTGGAAGAATTAGTCCCATTACAAAACAAAAATAAACATAGCACGGACATGGAGACCCACTGTAACAGACAATCATTGCTACAAGTGCTAGCTGCCTCACTGTTATGTTGTTCCAATGGCTTTGATATAGTACTGACCTTGGAAAGTATATACTCAGGGGTTTTGAATTCATTTTGACCTTCAGATCTGTACGTTTGTTCCAGTTACTGTCATGGGCAGCATGGGGGTTCAGAGGTTAGCACTCTGGCCTTTGCAGCTCTAGGTTGTAGGTTCGAATCTCAGCCAGGACACTATCTGCATGGAGTTTGCAGGTTCTCCTTGTGTTTGCATTGGTTTCCTCTGGGTACTCTGGTTTCATCCCAGATTCCAAAAACATGCAGTTAGTTTAACTGGCTTACTCCCAAATTGATTTTAGACTGTGTAATGACATATGACTATAGTGGGGACTTATATTGTGAGCTCCTTTGAGGGGCAGCTAGTGACATGACTTGAAAAACGCTTTGTAAAATGTTGTTTTCAAGTTACGTTTCATGTTAAAAATGACCTGTGCTTTGAAACTTTGCTCTTAAAAACGCAAGCAGATAGCTGAGTAGCCTTCAGAACATATTTGTCTCAGTGTGCAGTCAAATTAGGGTGCTTACAAAATTACTTTTATGTATTTTACATATTATTAAGTTTTACATAAAATGTGATTAGGATTGCATCTGCATTCAGATCTGCATTCATTTGTGCATTTTTTATGCCTGAAATTACCTTTACAGATTTAATGAGATTTTAGTGATTTGGTTTACATATACTTTAAATAAGTTCAAACTAAACTCCACTGTTAAGTGGTAAGATATGCTCTCCACTTTAAAGTTATTTAAGAAAATCTTGCGTATCTGGACATACCAAAAAAAATCAGTTGGTCTTTAGCATGCCTCAAAATTAGATAAATACAACAATAGATGAACAAAAACACATGTAATATACCATCTGATTATTTACTTAAAAAAGAAAATGTTAACATTTAGAAGCATTATGTGAAAAATAATATATACCCTAACCACTACCAAAAGAATTAGGAGGGTAAAAATCAGCTACTAATCAAATTAACTGATCTTTAGCAAATATGATCCCCTCTATAAAAGCAGAAATTTGGCAGTTTGGTCCTAAGCATTCAGGTGTGTGTTACCATAATACCAAGAAGGAAAGACATCAGAAAAGCAATTTTCTGTTGCCCATCTGTCTGGAAAAGGTTATTAGCCAATTTCCAAACAATTTCCAAAGTCCATCATTCTAAAATGAGAAAAAAAATATTTTGCTCAGAGTAGTGCTCAGAGAAATTCCAGAAAACTGGCACGAGATCTTGTACAAGATCTGCTTGTACAATTTATTATTAAAGGGGATAATTTGGAAAGAAAAATTACTCCTTCATTACATAATGAATATCAGGGAAATAGCCAGGCATGGTTAAAAATGTGCTATAAAACATGCATCAGTTGCTTGGGACTTGGGCACCACAAAAGAGTTTTGGTGCTTGATTTCCATTTTCAGAGGCATAGGAACAGGGGTTTCAGAGGTCTTGATCAAGACTGGGCCCCTTACTCTGGGGGTTCTATCATGACCGGTTTCTGCCCACACAGAACTGGAAGAGGAAATCATCCACTGTCAGCTTCCTGTCCTTGGCTCTGCATTAGATGATCTGGTTAGGTCATCTGTCAGAGCCTGCCTATAGTAGTCTAAGGGGGGGGGACTCTTGTTGTAAATGTAAGATTCTGATGAAAAGTGGGGTTCCCGATATAGGATGTAGGACTTTAATGTAAAATTGGGACTCTGATGTGAATGGTGGAGTGACATGAAGGGAGGACTCTGACATTGAGGGGAGTTCTGATGTAAAGAGTATCACTATTATGAAAGGAGAAGGGCATGGATGTGAAGAGGGACTTAGCTGTAAAATAAGGGGGCTCGGATTTTAGGAGGGGCTGCTAATGTGAAGGTCAGACCTCAAATTTAAAAAGACATTCCTGGGGAAGCACGGAGACTCAGAGGTTAGCCCTCTGGCCTTTGCATTTTGGGTCCCAGGTTTGAATCTCGGCTAGGACACTATCAGCATGGAGTTTGCAAGTTCTCCCCATGTTTGCTTGGGTTTCCTCCGGGTGTTTCGGTTTCCTCCCACATTCCAGAAAAATGCAATTAGGTTAATTGACTTCCCCCAAAAGTTGACATTAGACTGTATTAAAGACATATAATTGAAACAGGGACATTAGATTGTTAATCTTATCCAATAAACGCAAAGTGCAATGCTAAAGTTTAAAGTTCAGTGTTTCATATCATATCTTCTCCGTTCATCTCTTTTGTTTAGAACAGTTAGATTATTGGTGGATAAAACCAATGATTTACAATACTTAGATTTATAAAATGAGCCAGTTTGTGTCCCCAAAAAACCTTTTAAATATGTTTTTCTGCAGACGTCATATATTCTTGACATTTTCATTACACCACAAATGTTTTCCCATGACACACAGAGTAGTACATGTTGCTTTCTTTGACCTAAGGATCAGCACATATCCGTCATGTACAGTGGGGTTTCCTGACATAATTCATTTTTCAATTATTTGCAGTGCTTTTAGAACATCTAGTTTGTTACAAAACACACTGCTACAACTTAGCTAAACAGCCTCAGACAAGACAGCATGCTTCAATAGTCTTGTACCTTTTCCTCCTATAATTAAAAAGTTCTACAAGTGCTGATCTCTAATCACAGGGGACAGCTCCTGGAGAAACTGACTTCCCACAAAAAATTGATTACAGCAGTTAATAAAAGATGAACTTCTTCCATCTAAAGATGTGATGCATTACTCTAAAATATGTTCCTAGTTTTCATTTGTTTCCATTTCTTTTTTTTTGTCCTTCACTTTTATTTAACTACGTAATTTAAAATCTGATAAGCATAAAACCAAGAAAAAGGAGATATTTTTGTTTGTGCAAATACTGACTGTGTAATAGGGAGAACATTTGCATAATGTTTTTATTTAAATATTAGCCTATTACATATTTTAGTGAGGTTGTATATAGATAAGCATTCTTACTCATTGCTCATTGATCTAAAATCCGCAAAAGCAGCACACAAAATGTTTTTTGCTTTGACAGTGTTTAATCGGTAGATAAATATAAAATGATCAGCCAGCATGTGATCTTAACCTGAACTGACTTACTGCTGTCTTGTCATTTGTTTCCCGAAATATGAATTGTCTTTCTGCAGCTTTCTCTGTGTCATAATCTATTCTTGCCAGTGGCAAGGATAACAGTATATGAGCCCAGTGACTGAATGTTAAGAGTTGCTGAAAAAGTAATGAATGGATAGTGATACAGCCATATTGGCAACTAATACTTGACTGCATTAAATGAATCATAAACTTCTCTGTGGACTCTTTTTGAACACACTAATAAATATATTGAGCAGTAAAATAAATAATTTCTCCCTTTTTTTATGCTGTATAAAAACTTTTTTTTTCTCTTAAACTTTGCTAAAAAATCATCCCTGAGTATTAGAAATCAACTACTGCCCCACCACTACTAGAATAGTTAGTACAAGTTCCTGTGGCAGAATGTTACATTATATACATTACAAGATCTGTACCCTAAAGAATACAAAACTTAGATACCCAAATTGCTTTGTAAAATTACAAGTTGGATCATACCCAGTGACCCACATGGTTAGCATGATGTTGAAAAAATATTGATGACCAAGAACAAGTCATTATCAGGCTTCCACCACCATTGATTGATGTTTTGTAATATGCCTATATCTGTAATGTATTTTTCCCTTTTTCCCAGAACTATTTATTATCATTTAGTTCTCACACCTTTGCTGCCTCCATGCCTTCTTATGTCATTTTTCGCCTGCCTCGCATTTTCTTCTTTCCAACTTTCTAACACATCATATTTTCAACATTTAGAGGTTATAGCTCTTTATTTAACCATTACATAGTTTATTCGACTTTTAGGAATCCACTCTCATCCACCAGGATAGCATATCACTGTTGTCCTGAGAAACCTCTAACTTTGCTGTTCGACACCCCTTAATGATTTCTAGGAACACATCTTTTTTACATGAGACTGCTGAAACTGTCTGGCCACATTTATATCAGGTCTTTGGTTATACTCAAAAAGTATGCACAATATATAGAATCAATGATATATGCACAATGAAGTCTTCATACCAAAAATCGCATAATTTCAGATTTATTAGTAACATTTGTCTTCCTATTGCACAGAGCACTGAACAGACGTCTCTTTCCAAACATATTGAGACCTGCTACTAGGGTCATTCCCCTGAATTTCCTCTTTGAGCACTAACTACATACTTCCAAACATTTCACATTCTTTTTTTAGCAGGGCTGCAGACTATTTACTCTTCTTTCTAAAAAGACTGCCATTCCATCCATTTTAACATGGGGCAAAACATTAACAGAAGCAAAATGTGTTTTGCCACCCCTTTGATCTTTGCTGGGCCAGGTTACCTTGTGCTGTACCCATGCATATTTACATATTGTATATACTGTTCTGACTCTAAAGAAGATGTCACCTTTATTTTATAAATGTTTTCAATTAAATGCTGTATTAATTTTACTGCAGCACAGTGCAAATTGGATTTCTGGTTGAGTGCCCTCTTTATTTGATTTGCAACTATTAGATTGTAAGCTCTTTGGGGCAGGGTCCTGTCCTCTTCCTGTATCACTGTCTGTATTTGTCTGTCATTTGAAACCCCTATTTAATGTACAGCGCTGCATAATATGTTGGCGCTATATAAATCCTGTTTATTATTAATAATAATAATAATAATAATAATAATAATAATAATAACTATGTGATCTGTCTGCACACCCTGCCCATTTTGCAATCTGCCCTTGTTAACAACAACATGTGCCCTTACTGCAACCATGTCGAGGTTGAGTTATTAGTATTGCCTTATAGTGGATTAGGTGATGAATGAAGGAGCAGCTTCCCTGGTTCCTTTCTGTTCAAAGTGAGCCATTCAGCATGACATGTATTTCTACCCCATATCTCAGGAACTTCAGAACATCAAATAAACCTTTTGTAAGCCATTGTGTACAATATCTAATGGTGACATGCATGTAAAAATGTTATTACTTTTATATTCATTTTATTTCAAAATGAACAAGACCAAATTCTTCCAAGCATTTGTATATTTAACTCAATATTCTTTTGTTAGCTTCGGAAAGCTGGTTCCTTAGAGTTACCATGGATACACTTTATATTGGATATATTGTGATAAAAGAAGTGCTATCTGGTACCTGTCACATAAAGACATTGGCATTTTCAGAACACACCTTTCCTTATCAATGTTTTCCTCCCACTGTTTATTTTCCATTTTAATATATGCAACAGAGCATGCAATATTTATTTATTTTTTAACTTTGCTAGAACAATGAGAAATGTTCCTAGGTCATCATTAATAATAACATTGGAGCGATGCTTTGAAATCAAAACACAATAATGGCTTTAGGAGGACAAAAACTTAGAAATAAAACTGACACAGCGAAATGCAAAATAACAGCATAAAATAAATTTGTAGCTTGTAGTCAGGCCAGTTAATTAAAATTGTATTTAGAAATGTGTTTTAAGGCTCAGGGCTATAAAGTCACATGAGATAGAACAAATTATACTTTGAAATGGAGTACATAATGGGTATATTTTAGGCAAGCAAATATTCACATCTAGCAGAGTTCAGCTTAGGCGATTTGCTTGTCTGGATCCTGCTGAGCAAATTACCTGCTTTTCTCTGCATTTTGACATTTTTGGTCGTAAGATATGAAGCCTAAATAGCTACTATGGTTTCTAGGCATTTTGTGATACCGTTATATTGATGTCCATTACAGATGCCTTCTGAATTTACAAAAGCCTTCTGAATTTTGTTTATCTGTAAAAACAATATAATAGATATGTAAAACACTTCTCTGTTGGATATAGTGGTCCAACATTAGCAAAAGGCATTGAGTATTAGTTGGTCTTACCAACATACATATACTTTTCATGAGGTCATAGTGGAGGGCTGCAACTATAAGGTACCATGCTGGTTAAGGATGATTATTGGTCAAATTTTTTGTTAAAAGAGAGCTCAAAATCTGCATTATGTACCAGAATTCGCTTTATGTAACGTGTCTGTGATCATCTGCCAAGCTTTCAGATCGCAATTGGTGGGACTCCTTGGAAATGCAACTGCTTTCCGCTGCTAAGTTTCCTTATTATTGCATTGTTACATTGCTGCATTGTTTTTATTACATTGTTACATCTATCTGTCCTTATATAGATAAATATTATACTTTTCATTCTACTTGCAAGTCTCTGTGTTATCTCTTTAAATTGTACACATCAAATTAAAGCCATCAATATTCATATATTCTGTCACATATTAGATGACATAACAATAGAGAGTTAACATAGTTTATCCTAATTTAGATTACAAGAAATTGAATAAAAAAGTAATGTGGCACTGAAGAGAGAACATGATGGTTATATTTTAAGACTGAGCATGACTTATATACCTTATAATATGGAAATATATAGAAGCTTTGAGACATTTCAGCCAAGCTATTATGGTAGCCAGCTAAAATGAGTTTCTCAGTACAACATTACATAAAGGATTTGGCAGCCCTTGTCAAAAAGTTGCTGACTTTGTAAGTAGCAAAAAGTTAAAGCCCAACTGCAGTCACAGAAATAGATATGCATTCAGATAGACATTGTACTTACTTTTTCTTACTTCCACTGTCCTACTACAGTAGTTGTGTTAAAATATAAAACAAGAAAAGTTCTTCTAGTGCTTCAAACAAACCGGTGTAGACATATTGGCCCTGATTTAATAAAGTTCTCCAAGGCTGGAGAGAATACACTTTCAACAGGGAAGCTGGGTGATCCAGCAAATCTGGAATGGATCTGGTCCAGGATTGAAAACATTTGCTAACAAAAGCTTGACCTTTAGGAAATCCATTACAGGTATGCTGGATCACCCAGCTTCACTGATGAAAGTGTATTCTCTCCAGCCTTGGAGAACTTTAATAAATCAGTGCCATAGAGTGAACATATAGAGGTGAATTTACTAAAAGAATAGGGTGTCACATTACATGTGAAGGTACATAGTGTTTAAAAATATTTAAAACAAGGGATATTTCACTGAGATTGGAAAATGAAGCTCTGCTAACTTTAACCATCCAATTGCATGCAATTAAATAGCCCTGCTTGTTTAGATTTCCTTGCATGTATTGATTGATTGGGCATTCTGAGTGAACATCTTCACATTCACTCTGCTAAGTAAATTATCCCTTGGAAGGTTATAGTTCTCCATGCTACGTGAACAACCTCAATTGCTTTAGTAGATCACTCCTATGATGTTTAAGGATTCATTGCAACTTCAACTTCTGCAGATGCTCTCACAATCATCCCACACATTTTTTTAAAGCAGAATTCATTGATGATTAGATGACTGCAGTCTACCTATTCACTGAAGCAGCAAAGCAAGCCCAAACAATACAATTTATATTATCAATGTATAAAGCGAAATATGGCCGCTGTTACTGCAGACAAACAACGATTTGATTCATCCATCCACATCATCTTTTTCTATATAACTTACATATATAACTTTTGCAGAGTTGCCGGCAGATTACACTATATAATTTTGGGGTCCCTAAATCTTCTAACATCAAGGTCCACTCTTGGCTTGGATTTTTGGAGCATGCCAGTCTTGAAAAACTAGCATGTACTTGAAAGGCAAGTAAAATCCTGTTTTGTAGATTTCCTTGCATGATTGGGAATTATTTGCAAGGTGAACTATCACCAGTATTCACTGATATAAGTACTGTATCCCCTGCAAGGTGATAATTCCCCTTTGTAATTGTACAGCCCATATTCCTTTAGCAAATCAACTGCATACCCTCTACTTCTCTGCAATACAGGAGGGCAACTTTTTCATTAGGGGAAAAAGGTTTTTTTTTTTTTAAAGCTTTGTCAAGCTAAAATAAATGACAAACCATAATGTAATCATACCTATATGCAGGGCTGTGAAAAGAAAAAAAGGAGATCTCAATTGACTTTAACAGCAGCTGTGCACAAAACAATCCTAATATACGACAACCTTCTTAATATGTATTCTTTCAATTACTGTTCATTCCTGAATGTAAAGGACTAGAAACTATAAAACATGAAATATGAGATATGGAACAGTTCAATTTACTAGATCCACCAGTGTTATTTTTTATTTTCCTGCAAATTCCCCTAACCTAATTGTCTTCTTAGGCCTTAAATCCAAATCAGATGAAGACAGTTGTATGGCATAATACATTTTCTGACCCTTGGGACCTCTCAAGATGTTCTATTTATATTGTGTCTCTTCCCTAGCATACAGGGCCTCTTCTCATTCTCTAGGGAGCAACTTCCTTGTCTCTTTTCACAAGACAGATGTAAGCTATCTCACATACTGGCAAACTAGCAAACCTTCAGCTAAAAATGACAAAACAATATTAACTTTTATTTTAGAAATGTCACTTTAGTACTTTCTTCTGCCACAATATATCCTAAATCCAGCAATTATTCAATCTCCTTCCTCTGGACCCAGATTTTTCTGGACTCAGCCAAGCCTAGTCTGGACAATGGAAGCCTGTCACTCTGTCATTGGCAGTGATTCAGTCTGTCATTCTGCTGTCCTTTTCTATCTATACGCTATATATTTCAGCATGTAAACCGCTTGGCTCCTTGTTCTGCTGCTGCCATTCTAGGGATGAGTGGAATACTTGAACCAGGTAATTTCGGTTTTGAGAATCTAATTTCCAGGTTGAAACAAAAAAGTTGAGTGGAACAGTAAAAATGTATTTTTGGAGACTTTGGGCCTGATTTATGAAAGCTCTATTAGGCTGGAGAAGATACACTTTCATTAGTGAAGCAAGGTGATCCAGCAAACTTCCATTCGGTTTTATTGATTGCAATCTCTTTCTATAACTAAATGTCGGTGCTCATTTTCCAGGGTGAGGAGACACGTGTCTGGGGCCCCCCTTAATAAAGGAGCTTGCAGATCCCAATTAACTGTCTGCAGACCCCTAAAACATGGGGTCATGATGTGTGAATGAGACCAGCAGGAGTCTGATATGACCAGAAGAGAGGGGGCTACACACCCCACTCTTATGGTCAAATTCCAGGGGTCTAGTATAGCCAAGGGTAGGAGGCTACATGCTCCTTCCTTCCTCCTTTTCAGGCCAGCCAGATTCCAGAAGCCCTAGCAAAAGCAGTAAGGTGGGCTCACACACATGCCCCCATGGATTTTGTAATTGTATGATCCTGTGCAATTTTAAGGGAATGTTTCTAAAGGACTTAAGACAAAAACCCAAATGTATATGTAAGTGTTGGGATGCTAATGAGCAAAAATCCAATACTCCCACTCAAGTGCTGCTGTTCAGGGACTGCTTGGTCAATTAGGTGTTACTTTAAGGCCCTGGTCAAATGCTAATACCAATCTCACAATCTTTTACCCCTTGTTTAATCTATAATTGAGTCCTTGCATAGCCTCTATATCAGGGGTGCCCACACTTTTTTGGCTTGCAAGCTACTTTAACTATAACTCCTGTGCGCAGTAGAGTTTGCTTTAAAAGGCAGAGCTCTGCAATCTACCAGTGTTGCCTTTGCGATCTACTGGTACTGGTAACTTGTGTACGCAAGGGATGCCATCTAAGAAGGAAAGGACTGAAAGATGATCAGGTACCCACTAAAACAAGGCCAAGGTGGGAGTAATATTAGAGGAAATAGTTGGAGATTGGGAACTTGGGAACCAGGAATTTCTCCCTAAACACCATAGCCAAATCATACCATGTTTCCCCGATGATAAGCCATCCCCATCAAATAAGCCACCCCCCGATTTTTGCCCAAAACATTAAAATAAAGCACCCCCCGCAAATAAGACACCCACCAACATGATTGCTATGGATGAATCTGCAGTGTTTATGGGCCAATCATCTCAAACAACAATTGAACACCGGGGTGCCTCCTCAGTGTACGTTCCCTCCACTGCTTACGAAAGTGCACATGTTACCTGTATTTCGGCAATTCGCCTGGATGGCACTAAAATCACACCTCTAATCATTTCTAAAGGTAAGAAAGGAAAGATTGAACGTGTTTTGGGTATTTTTGTTTTTGAAACTGAAAAAGCCTGGGCCACACAAGCAGTTATAAGAAAGTGGGTCGATTTAATGTTGCCAGTTGTTATGCGAGGGAGCCAAAGAGGTCTACTAGTCTGGGATGCAGCCAGCACTCACCGTGCTAAAGATATGAAGTCATTTCTTCATGAAAGAAAAATAGATCAAGTAATGATTCCCTCAGGAATGATGGCCTATCTCCAGACTCTTGATATTGCAATAAACAAGCCGTTCAAGGACAATCTGCGCATGGAAATTAATGACTACATTGAAAATAGAATGGGGAGAAATAAGCGCAGAAACTTTGTAAAGCCTAAACTGCAAGAGGTTGTGACTTGGGTGAAGAATTCATGGGGGAAAATCACTGATAGTTGCATTGAACATGCACTACGAGCAGGCTACCTTGATAAGAAGTACTCATTTAAGGACAGTGCTATTGCTAAAGATGAGAGATTTGGTCCACTGATTCTAAAAGAAATGGAGTCAGAAGTAATTGACCTGGAAATTCAGAGTGGGGATTGTTATGATGATGTTCCAGAAGATGATGACTTGATTGTCATTGAATAAATGTGTGAATGTACCGTACCATACCGTAGATTGTTGTACATGGAAACAATGACACCGTATTAACAGGAAATTGGATGCACAGTTTGTCTGGCTATGCTAGTTTGTGATGACAACTACCGTTATTACTGTATGGAAAAATAAGTATTACTGAAAATGGAAAAATAAAAATAAGACATCCCCCTGAAAATAAGACCTAGGGCATATTTTGGCATTTCAAAAAATATAAGACAGTGCCTTATCATCGGGGAAACAGGGTAGAACAAGGACAAGTCAGAGGCCGTGCACAGGTCTGGGTCAGGCAGGTGGGGTATCCAAGGTTTAAGAGATCATACAGTTGAGGAATCAGGCAAGGGATAGTCCAGATGGAGACCATGTTTAAAGAAGACGCATGTCTGCATGAGCACACTCCATGTGGTTGCACAACAAAGAACACCCAAGACAACATACAGGAGGGAGAGCAACCCACCCAAGATGTGCGACATTGTGGTAAGTGTCTGCTCCTAACCCTTACACTCATTGATTTTTTTTAAATACATGCAATTGTGTATTATATATAACAGAGCTGTATCATTTGCATGTTATACCTGCCTAGTTTTAAGCTATTCTATACAACTGAATAAAGATCTGAAAATACAAAAAAAAATATTCAACTTACAAAGCAAACAAAGGCTACAAAAGATATCTATATCCCTTCTATTGATAACTTTAATTACCTGGAAAGTCATGAAAGTTAAAAATTTCTGAAGTCAAGATAAGATCTGTGTGATTAAGAAAAATCCCCAATAAGACTGCTTGTGGACTGTTCAATTATGCAAAACTTGCAAATCATTGCAAAGGATCCGGAGTAAGGTTTAGCTGTCATGAGAGCAATAATAGATTAGTTTATGTGCGTCCATGCTTGCATAAGTGGAAACCTTACCTGTGACCTTATCACAAGAGTCAACAGCTAAAAAATTCAGCACCACACTCGGTTAAGCCAGAGACATTTTACAACCTAATAATGTTGTAAATATAAAAGTACTTTTATAAAATAAAAGAGTGTTGTCCCCAAAAACTTTGTATCTGTGATTCTTGATTTGCAGAATGTCCAAACATCTTTAAATCCCACACATTCGTTTTTTTTTTACCTCCAAGTGTATTTGCAAATAATTTTGAATTGTGGAATAGAGAAACATAGTTACAAAGCAGTGCATGTGTCATTCAATAAACATTCAAAAGTGGTTAATTATTCTCTATATTTTAAAACCGATGGACCAAGAAGATCATCTTGTAATGATTTTTTGATGAATGCTAAATTCACTATTTATAAGTATATCCCCAAATTTTAAAAACCTACGGAACTAAACTCACCGCTACAATCAAGCAATGTCTTCGGTGATAACTGTCACAGTTGTCAGTGAGCCTACACCAGTACTCCATATTAAAGATATTACAAGATATACAAGATATTAAGCTCTCAAATTGTTAGCGCTAAGATACATCTGGTGGTATAGATGATCACATGTGCAGTGTGTGTCAAGTGCAAAGCTAAATAGAGATGATGCCCTCTTCAGTTGTTAAAGTGAGATTATAGTCTGACAATAAAACTACCAACTACTTATTGTTCATTTAGTTATTCTACTTGTCTTTGTCCTAAAGTAATGTCATCTGTGTAAGGCATAAATCCTCCTATTTCATTGGGCAGTAGCGCTAGAGGCAGTTATATTGCATAGATAGATATTTATCAGTTCAGAAGCACAGCTGTATTATTGCACTTATATACTCATCTCTGTGCATCAAAGATACATTCTCCTAAAGGATCTAAATCTGGCACACTTCTAACTATTATGTCTATTTCTAGAATTAATATTGTTGTATCTACCTATAGGAGCACAGCAGAGTTTAGTTCCACTTTAGCTTTCCAAACAAGTGGATTCTTTGTATTTTGAACTGAACAATTATAGTACTATGAATTCCATATAGTGTGTATTTTGCAACCAATCAAATATTTGCATATAATATCAATATCCTTTTTTGTAGTTAGTGCCACAAACTTTAACGAACAGCAACCTGTAACTAGTAATGATTGATAAATATAATTCATTTTTATATTTCTGTGTAGTAAAACCAAATTATAAATTGCTAACTATGCAGCTTTTGTACTTTCTCTGTAAAAAGCAGGTGCTTACACTATGAAGTGCCCGCATGCTTCAGTGAATCATATGCTCCCACTTTGAGACTTAGAAAGATTTTTTAATATAAAATCTCTCTAGCATCCATCTATCTCTCTCACCATCTATCTACCAGTAGACGTCTGCCCTATATTTATCTTCTAACAATGAAACATGAAAATAGTGTACTTCAGCAGCCTTATATCATCAGTAACACTACAAACAAAGTAATACCACCAGATGACTCATCCAAAAAAGCAATAACCAAACTTTTGGCCTCATTTTTTATGAGAATACAATTTAGAATTATTAAACTCATATAATTCCAACACAATATTTATCTCAAAGTACAACCTTGTAAAAAATAAGGACTCTGCTTTGGACAGAGGAACCAGGGAAGAACATGGAGTCCAATGATCAGATTCTTGAATAGTGGGCCTCGAGGGTTCAGTGGGTGTGGGGTACTTGCTATAAAGTCTTGTGCAGATGGGCAAATGCAGCATTCCTATGTGCACATAGCCTGTATTTAAAGCAGGGGTAAAAATAAACCCTGTTATACTCACCTGTCTCTGGCTCTGCCATCTTTTCCATCTTCTGTTATTTCTTGGGATCTTCTGCCATCTTGAGTGGCTTCTAACTCCTGCACAGGTGTACAGGTGTTCATTTATGCCATTGCAATGGACACTTGGATGTGCCTGGAATACTGGCACCCAGCATGAACGAGTGATAAGGCAGGTACAAAAACCTAATGCAGACGGGACATTAGCTCTCTGATTGCAATTTTTTAAGTGTAACTTTCAGATTAGAATTCCAAGTTTCTTCACGAGTACTTCTGGACCACCTTTGGACCATCCTCTGACTTTTTAACACTTTTACCACCTGCTGTATTTAGCTGTATTTAACGTGCTTCAAGCTGCTACTGAGTTATGTACACAAACAATAAGAAATGACTTTAATAAATAAACAAAAAAAAAAAAGAAATACAAGCAATAACAATAATGACAAGTAAAAGAAGAATACCTTTGTTAATTACAAACAAACCTATCTAACTTCCAGCTGGTAATGCCATTATATGAACAAGGGAAGTCAGATTTTGGATGTACAGAGATTTAATAACAGCTTCTCCAGTAGCAGAAATATGCAGAAAGTTCTTATGTACCATTAAGCTACCATTATTATTGTATTAAATTCCCTGTAAAGGGTTTATTATTAATAATGGTGTTTTGACCACTTCAGGGCCAACAAAACATTGACCACATCCCAATTCAAAATAGGTACATATAGCATGGTTTCCTGACAGATAACCAAATCACAGGACTTTAGAGGTCAGAATAAGACAATTCTCATTTTGCATAAATGTAAAATCAAATACAACTTTTTTCAAAACACTTGTTAAAAGTATACAATACAATATAAATAAAAGCAAGGAACAAGTACAGCACTGATGTAGATTTTATGGAAAAGTCTCTGAATTAGGTAATCCAAAGCTTCTACGGGTTTTGCAGAAACTATTTCCGCTTCCTCAGGAAGAGGAGATTTACGATTATGACAATACCTAATATAAAATATCCACATATTCACTCAATAAATCATATTTTAATGCGATTTGGTTATCCATCACGTAACTGTGCTATATGTACCGGTTTATTATTTATACCTAAGAAAAACTGGAATTTTAAAACTTCATCCTTGATAAACAATGCTTCTAATGCTTCTTATAAAGCTTAAAAGTATTCACAACACAACTCATATAAAGTAACATATCATATTTGTCCCCTAATTAAATATAACTTGTTCGCCCATTCCTTGGACCTGATTTATTAAAGCTTTCCAAGACCAAGAAGGTAGACAATCCGGAGAGAATCTGGCTGATCCAACAAACCTGGAACAGATCTTGTCCAGGATTGAAAACATTTATCAACTAATAGCAAATAGTTTGAGGAAATCCATTTTAGATTCACTGGATCACCCAGTTTCTCTCCAGTCTCGGAGAGCTTTAATTAATCAGCCTTGTTGTGTTGTAAATAAATTGACTTGTGTTTCTGGATTCTTCTTGAAATTTGAGAAAAGATTATTCAAGTATAAAGGCCATGGTCTTCTAATAAATCTTACTTTATTCTGCTTGTCTAATTTGTAGACTCATTTTTACTGGGTCAGCCTTGCGTTTTTGACAAAGATTAATAAAGTCTATATGTTATGTTTATTATGTAGCAAAATAAGTAAGTGTTTTGACTATTTTTCTTTGCTATATATGTCAGCCGAGGTTAAACAGTCATCATTTAAACCCTTTATTGTTATGCTTCAGTTTTTTTACAGTATTTACAAAAAAGGAAAGAAAATAGCTGCCCTGAACAACTTCTCCACTTTTATTCTTTATAAGTTTACTTGTTTTATTTTCATATATTAATCATTATTAATTAATATCATTTTTATGTTTGAATTTTTGTCCTTTCATTAATTGATATAATCAGACATTCAAAGTTTTCTAAAGCCCTGTAGAGACATGAGACAGATTGTTTCCAGTGACAATGATCAAGCTCCATACTATTTTGTTCTATGAAAAAGGGAGGAGGTAGGATGAGCAAGTGGCTGCACTTTCCTCCAAAGCAAAGTACAGTAGTTGTCTCTATTCCATTGGCAGATTGAGGAACAATGTTGAGGGACAGCTGTACGCATGCTAGGTTTATGTACGGAACAACTACAAATGTTCATCTCAGATGACAATCATCAGGGGTGCAGCAGGGGTGCAATCAGCAGGGGTGCATCAGGGTGCAATCAGCAGGGGTGCACTCCCCAACCCCCGTCTCCGGCCGATTAGTGGGAGTGACAGGTGGACCATTGCTCTGGCCTGTGCACCCCCAGTGGGGCCAAAAGAAGGGCCCCACTGGGGGGGGTACACAGGCTAGAGCCCTAGACCATGTCCTCTGTACGGATTGTAGGCCCAGGGCACTCAAGGCCCAGTCTAGTGATGGGAGAGTGGGTGGGTTCTGGCATCATGACGTCACTATGGGGAAAGTTTCTTCCCCTTTAAGTGACACATGGCTCCCCGCTCATGTGCGGTGTAGAGTCCGTAAATTTAGTGGTCCGTAAGCTTCAAAAAGTTGGGGACCACTGATCTAGGGTGTGTACTTAGCTGAAAGAGTTAGAACTTACAGTTTACAATCTCTTAGAAAACTGAGCTATTCACTCTAATAGCCTTGTTTAGAAGCCAGATAATGCAATTGTGAAAAAATAATAAACGTTATATAAGACTGGTTCACTGGGGGTGTATTATAGGTTACACCTCATCCTCCAAGTTTACAATTAAATTCTCTCTTGCAAAAATTTGCCGAGGATTTTCATGGTGCATAATTGTAACACTCACAATTAAAATTTTCAAAAACATTTGCAATTTCTTATTTTTCTCTTAAAACAACATCCAAAACATTAATTATTATACATTCAAATTGTCAATGAATGACTAGAATACGGCAATGATGTTGTTTAGTTTGCTTTTAAAACTCCTTGACGTGTTCCACCTGTAGGCTTTATCAGAAGGACACTAAGTTACCAGCATTCCATAAATCTCAAAAAAAAAAGATTGATATATATCTTTTAATCTATATGCAGCAAAAACAAGTTCCATATATCACCATCAGGACTTTGGACTAATAACAAAGTTAATAGAATCTGTTTGGGTCCAGCAGAGGATTGGATTCAATTGTAGGTAGTGACAATTTGTATGTATAAGAATTAATGTTTTTCATGAGGTTTTAAGAGAAAAATAATAAATTACAAATGTTTTTAAATTTTTAATTCTGTGTGAAATAATAATAAACAGTTAAAGAATTTGATTGTTTGCAGGACTTGGCAGACCACTGTACTGACAACAGATCAAATGTTCTCTTTACAAGTAAATTGAATTAAGTTAGGGAATATATCTAATTTACCAAAATGGCATATGTTTGATGAGTAGTTACCTACTATTGTTCAAAAATTATGTGCTAAGAAGGTCTAGCATCCACAATCGCACACAATATGCCATGTCAAAACATTGGGCCTGATTTATTAAAGCTCCCAAAAGACTATTAAGGGTAAACCAGGGTGATCAAGGATTGAAAACATTTGCCAAAAAATGACAAATGATTTTAACCTCCTTGATGGTTCATTTTTGTTTGGATTTATATGTCTAAAAGCCGTACATTGTTTTTCATAAAAGTTTTTTTTACAGTATAATATAATAGTATGAGTATAATAAAGTTTGAAACACAACATCATGTCAAAATAATCAATTTAAAAAATGTAATTTTTTTGTAATTTTTCAATATCTTTTTGCAATTTTCAAATGAGTAAATAAATATTCATACTAATATATTATATTGTAAAATAAATGTTCATGAAAGACAATAAACCGCTTTTACACATTTAAGTCCAATGTATTGCATTCAATACAGTTATTTTCTGTATATTTCCGCATGCACCAACGTCACCAGGAACACCCGGTGACTCATAGGATGCAGAGGACACCGGCAGGAGGACGGGAATCACAGAGAAGGACGCCGGCAGAACAGGCAAGGCTAGATTTATTATTCTATTTGGCTGGTTTAGCTACCCCAAGTGTGATTTGGGGTTACCGTTCTCAGCATTTTTTTACACTGAGTCACACTCCGCTCGGCACGTTAAGAAATTCATTACAATTTTTTTTGGATCACTCTTGGTTCCCCCATGATAATGTTGCTAAATCTTGAGGAGCTTTAATAATATCAGACCCAGTATCTTGTCAATGGTGAGCTTAAAACCCCATCTTCAAAGCAAGGTCTCTGCATGACATCAGCACATTGCTGTAGTCTTTGGGTCCTGAGAGGACCCCACTACAACACAGCCAATAGGAAAGGTCCACATCATCCAGGCAGTAACATGCACACAATAAAAATAACAACCTACCTCTGCAGACAATCATCTGTGAGGACAATAGAAGTCTCAGTACCTAATGCATCACACAACAACAGATGTAGGTAAGCACTTGAGCATTTAGATTTACTTTATTTAACTAATATATTGAGAGGGAGAGTGCCCATTTAGCTTTAGAAATTTTCTCTGCTTTCAAAAAGTAGATGGCATTAGAATTGTTGTGTTACTATTTAGATACAAAGACTAATTTTCGAGAACCATCATGTATATGTCCCATGAAACCCAAAAACAATAAATGACAATTATATAGCAATTTAACTCTCAAAGGTGACTCAATAATATGTGCTGGTGTGAAAGAAGTCTCATTTACAGGAGAAAGAATCTACTGGAAGCTGGTCAGTCCAGATAATGAAGGATGTGAACCCTAAAAGGGACTGAGATGCAAAGCCCTGGTGTTCAACAGCGCCCCCTGCAATTAGGGTCAGACCAAAGGGTAGACAGAAATGATGCCTCCTTGGGTGCTTTAGCATAACAGGGTGCAAAACGGACAGGACCAGCAAGCTTGCTGTTGAATAAGTTGACAATTCAAGAGAAGGGCACACTTTAGCCTTTTCGATTTGGATGCTCAGACACTTCCCCCGAGACATTACCCACAAGACATGGACATGGTTGGCCCAAGGTTGTAGCATTCAAGCACACCGATGTAGGAAGCTGTAGAAGAGATAGTAAAACAAAATTCTAGAGTCAAGAACAAGTCAACATTAGGGCAGACACATGACAGATGCAGCCAGGAAATGATAACTAGAAGAGCATGTCGCAGAAGCACAAGAACATAAATGATCGCTAGTACCCACAGGATTATAGGAGGCATGGAAGTTTTAGGAGGCATACAGGTAATGAGGGTTGCGGAGGTCATAGGGAACTCAGACTGCAAGTCTCACAAGTCTAGAACTGCAGACAATTTCTATATGAATCTTTAAAACCTAATAAAATATTTTAAACCAAATTTCAAATACACATCCTTTTAAAATGCCATAAATAGCTGAAAACTCTCACAAGGACTGCAGGGAATTTGAACTCAGACTTTACTTAAAAGTCATCATACACTTCAAATTTTCAATCTATACTTTGTATATATCTTAGTAGTGCGTTTTCCTTGCTTTGGTAACAAACACCCTGGGGGCACCTAAAAGATGGTGAGTAGGTTGCCAAAAAAGAAACGGTAGCTGCTCAAAATAACTTCTCTAACATACCACAACCATACCATACCATAATGAAACATTTCTCTGTGTAAGAGCACTTAATATTATAGTCACAATCTAAGGCTGTCAAGAAAAACATTCTAATCAAACAACCTGCCAATTGCCTTCCACGTTTCTTGTATTTTTAGTCTTCATTTTTTATTCATCTGGAATAATTGCTATAAAAGGTTAAAACCAGTTCTCAAAACATATGGGTAATTAACATACGTAACCTTTTATAACCTTTTTAGCCCCATACTCACACTTTCCACTGGCTAATAAGAACGATATTCCTGAGACTCACCATCTATATTCCACCTCTGCTACACTTACATTTTCTTCCAAAGAATAACTTTTATTCTGATTTATGGGGGATAAATTGTATGTGTTGCCAGCAAGGCTACAAAATAAAACACCTACGTCAATGGCCTGTGTTATTCAAAGCAGCTGTTACACCTGATGGCCCTTGTTTCATGCTGAATTCAATAATTGTGTAAATTAAAATGCTAATCAGATATAAATGTACATGGATTTATTTATTTTAAGATCATATTGATTCTACAATGCTTACCATAAACTTCTCAAATGTGATTTGCAATTTAGAAGGACAAATAATAAAAAATCAATATTGACACAGACACGTGACACTTAGTTGGTACATTTTGTTTTTTTTTCCCTTGCTAGTCTATGCAAGGCATGTGGTGCTTGAACCTATTGGGTCTGATTTATTAAAATTCTCCAAGAGTTGAGAAGATAGACTATCATGGAGTGATCTATAAACCTGTAATAGATTTCTTATAAATCTTTTAGTTGGCAAATGTTTTCGATCCTGGACGGATAATGCAGGTTCTCTCATAATAGTCTATCTTCTCCAGTTCTGGAGAGCTTTAATAAATCAGGCCCAATGTTTAGGCATGGCACATTTTCTGCAATTGTGTATGCTTAGATTGTCTAAGCACATATTTTTAGAAAAATATAGAGTAGGCAACCACTCCATGGTATCAGACATATGCCATTTGGATCCATGAGATGTATTAACTAACTTAATTCAATTTAGATTGCTAAGGTATTGTAGAAACCACTGCCATTTTTGGAAAGCTATAATGAATCAGGCCCATTGATCCTCTGAACTTTATCAAATAGACACTTTCTGGTAGTTCTGGGCCACACCTTCAGCCCTCTATATATTTTTTACATTAGCCAATTGCCATGCTGGGTAGTCTAATAAAAATATGGTGGCAAGCTCGTGACACTACCAGGAAGTGTCAAAACCTGCATGTTCCAGGACCAGTGTAATCAAAGTGCTCCATGTGCTCAAAAAGGCATGTAAAGGTCTACAGGCACCACTTAAATCAGATACATAATTCTGGAGCCCGTTCAGCACTATTACCATACTGACAAGTATACTTTAATAGTTTTCTAAGGTGTGTTGTGTGAGATAAGTAACCACAAGCAATTAAATGCTGTTAATCTATAAATTAATTATAGACACAGGAGTAAAATAAAAGCATTAGCAGTTGGATAATTTTAATTTTTTTCTTAGATTTACTTTTCTTGAACCAACAAAACCTCAACATAGTACAAATTAAGCAGCTCCCTGAACAATAAGGCAGGAATTACCTAGAATGTCAGTCACTAGATTATAAAGATTTCAACCAGAAACACTAATTAGCTGTAGGTCAGACTAAATTATTGTATTTAAATGACTTGTTTTCTCTGTCTACTTGCATTCTCTTTGGTCTCCGCTGTTGCGGCATGTTTCCTGACATTACTGATTGGCCTCTATAAATATTTATTTTTGGCGGGATACTGGTGTGAGTAACATGGTAATTGAAGTACATGCAGAGTATTTGGAGTGTTCATTTATGTATTGATTGAAATTATTTTATTATTTCCTAAAGTGGAGAATGCAATTTGCTGCTTTCCTTCTTGACTTAATAAATGTTAAATGCAAATTGCTTTTGCAAGTTGAATAAAAAATGATTGGAATGCAAAACTAACTCCCTGTATATGTTTATATTGAAGGGTAGATCAGCCATTTAGCTGTCAGTAGAAATCAGACTCATAACAAACACTTTAACAACATATATATAATACTTTAACGATAGATATATATGAATTGGTGAATTATAGAATGATAATCACAGAAGAACTATTTCTGAGATTGAAGAAAAGTATATGACAACATTATATTGCAATATCTTAGAAACCATATTGAAAAAGATCATACTTAAGTTCCATAACAGCTTATCGTCAATATTGAGTTTCATTTTGGATTTGGAGATAAGAATATATTTAAATTAGCAATATTTCAACGATTTGAAATATTACCAATTATAATCAGTAAGTCAACATTTTCAAAGTCATATATGAAGGCAAATATTGACCAGATAACAACTGTAATATATGGTTCAGTTGAATGGAAAAACTCTATTACTATTACCTCTAGCCCTGGGAAACTATAATGTTTTTGATATAGTATTTTTTAGGTATGCATATCCATATACTGTATATATGTATATATTGTATATATGTTTATATAGTTTTTTTCTAACATTTTTCATTAAAAAAAAGTAATTTGTAAAAAAATATAGATATCTTAAATTTACATGTAAACATTTATTACATGTTGATGCTTATCTATGCATAGGATTTAGAGTTTTTCTGAAGAGAAAGCCCAGAATTACCTGCTCTCTTGTTTACTCTCTTAGTTATTTTGTAGCGTTAATTGTAATCATTACATCATGCTTGTTACATCTATTGTAGATGTATTGCCTGCTGCTTAGTAGGTACAGTAAGCTTTCAGTTTTATTGCTTCAATTCACTAAGCATGAAGTTTTTTATTTATCACCATTTGTCAAGTTTCATACAAATGCAGCAAACTGTAAAGCAGCTACTATGGTACCGAATGGCTCCCAGCCAGCTGTTTACACTTTTACGCTTTTGTGTGCTCGAAATTCTGATGGCACTGGAGAAGGGATTTGTACTGGGAAGAGGAGTAATTTTTAACTGTAATTTGTACCCTGGCCTGTGTATTGCACACTCCTTACCCATGAGCACTATGTGTAGGCCATGCTTTCCTAATGCTTTTAACATGGGGGAACCCTTGAAATAAATTCAGGTCTTTATTTTCAGGTCTATATATATCAGGGAGCCTTTAAATACTATATCCACAGCTAACAGAACATTAGCGTGGTGGTCATCCTTACTAATAGCCTAAAAGATCATTGGTATCTGTTACGGACCTGGGAGTCTAAACTTCTCATTGCTCAAGGAATCCCTAGCAACCTCAGAAGGAACCCTAGGGTTCCACAGAAAAACACCGTGTTAGACACCTGACCCCTGCATGACTTATTCCTAACCCCTAACACCTGTATGTATAGGATGTGTCTGCCTTTCACCCATCATGCGCTTTTTCATTCTATGATTTTTGCATTTTGAAATCCTACAAAATACACTATATTGTACATTTTAAACTCATGCATTCTGAACTCTGAGCTGTATTTAATTAGATGATATATGTTCATTTTTTTATATGGATGGGATACATTAATACTCGCTGTCTCTCTCTCCTACTTTCCCTTATACTTATACTATCCCTATAATACTGTGGCATTTTTCTCCACCCACTTACACCACTCAAACTGAAGTACACTATGTTCTCCACTAGTAAACCATAAAATTTGCAGCATTCCACTTAGCATACCACCACCATGTGCCTGTATTTTGGGAGAAAACACAGATTAGCTAGTACCAATTTCAGGCTTACTGACTTCCAATATCTCCCAGGCATGACAATCAGTGTCATAAAGAGAAGAAAAAACATCAGACCATTTAACTATTTTGCCATGCTCATTTTCATTTATATGAGCTTTTAAATTTTAAAAAAAGAGATTGAAGGAGATAAATCAAACAGGATTAACTAAAATATTAACAACAAATTTCAGGATAAAAATTTAATTTGGGTTAACAATTTCCTGATAAAGGCACTAGAATTATGTTTCTGGTTAAAAGATAATCTTTTTTTTTAACACAAATTACAAAGCAATTAAATATACAAAACATAAAAGCAATTTAAAAAAACAATGCTAAGATAAGAAAGGAATGAAAATGTTGATACAAATTTAAAAAAGCTTGAAAGTTACAAACATGAAGTCTATGTTTGAAAGAAAAAAATGAAGAACATCTCTGTATTATGCTATACTGTTGAGCATTTATCAAGCCCATGGATAGATGGATGAAAGTGATGAAAAGTGTCTATTCTCATCTGCAGCTTTACCCAAAAAACTGTCAACTCACATTCAGTGTGTCAGCTAAGCTCATGTATACAAATGAGCAGATTGCAAATAAGGTTCAATTGATCCTATAAACAGTGCCAACTTAGCCATTCGCAACTGTACTGCGAATATGATCATTATGATCATCATAGGTGCTAATTTTTTGGGGGTTGCCCAGAAAATCCATCTGGTAAATCTAAAGAGTTGGTCACTGGCAAAATATGTAATGATAACTCATGAGTGATAACTGATAAGTCATAAATGGACTAACAAATTCATTTCAGATGGCCATCTGTACGCTGTGCAGTTAACCATTGCCAGGCACCCATTCCTGACCTCGAGGCACCTGCAATACCTTAAATGGAATGGTACGTTGAAAGAATTCCCAAAACATTATGGGTTAGCCAAAGAGACAGCACATAGGAGAAAGCTTGCTCTGCAGTTTCCAATGCTGCAAAAAACTAAAGTACCTGAATATGAGAAAATAATGTTTTTGGATAATGGATGGATTTTTTTCCAAAAAAGATCTCAAGCAGCAGAAATATTGCTCTTATTCATATGTAACTTTAGATTTTTTTTTTTAAAATAAAAAGTCAAAATTTAGGCCCTTATCACCGGTATAACTAATTCATGTTTCTGATATATGCAGTAACACACAGCTGGCATTGGAGGGGCAGAAGTGTCTCTAGCAAGTTAGCTGAGCTAGACAGAATAACTACAAAAAAATGTTGGCTGCCAATAGGGCAATAACTGCTTTTTGGGGAACAGACAGGAGCAGACCTTTTGTTCACCATGTATGGTTAAGTTGTTTTTCAGTAAAGTAGTCCATTTACAAACATGTTTCTGCAAAAACAGGTAAAGAGATGGAATATACGCAGGATAGGAAAAATATTTTTTGGAGTAATGGATTTATCAATATCCATCCCTCCAGTTTCCCAAATAAAGACACTGACTGGTTGACATTGGATTTACCTCCCTAGCAGTCCAATTCCATGCAAATTTCTATGCAAAAAGTGGTATAATTTTTTGCATGGAAATGTATTTTTCATTGTAGACTATAATTCTTAGGCATAACTTACTGATATTCAATAAATTTAATACATTTATTAATAAACTTTAAATAACAAAACACAAAAATCTGTTAAAAAAATAAAAAAATATTTAAACATGTAATGTAAGTGTACAGTAGCATGTATAATAATAATGTATAATATAATTATATGAAAATTTCCTTGTATTGGACTCAATACAGCTATTTTGTATTCAATCCAAAACAAAATTATTTGAATTTCCCGCCAATCCGCCCGCCAGCACCGACGCATGCACCAACTTCACCAAGAAAGCATGCGTCCCCAGGACCTGCAAGGAACCAGCAGGACGACAGGAGATGACAACAGAGCAAGGTAAGTGGGGTTTTTTTTAGTTAAAATCCACCCCGAGTCACACTGGGGAATACCGCTAGAGGGGTTAAATTGACCATTAGGGATGAGCACTAGGTTTAATTAACCTTTAGTGCCCGGGCATCGCAGTGGATTTCCAGGGCTGCATTCGTTCATGCAGCCCTGGGAATCATGTGTGTGATCCCCGGGCAGTATGGGTCAATTAACCTCTAGTGCCAGGGGATTTCAGGTAAAATCCACCCCGAGTCACACTCGGGAATACCGCTAGGGGGGTTAAATTGAGCATTAGGGATGAGCACTAGAGCTTATTTACTCTCTAGTGACCGGGCATCGCAGTGGAATTCCAGGGCTGCATTCATTCATACAGCCCTGGGAATCCGGTGTGCGATCTTGAGCGTCATCAGGATTTTCCTTTCCTCAGCCAATCAGAGAGCACTAGAGGAGACTTGAATGGGGAGACTTGTCCCCATTTAACCTCTAGTGCCGGGGATTGCACACTGAGATGATAAATGAATGCAGCCATGGCTGAATTCATTAATAAGTACGACCCACAATTTTTTTTTTTTTTTTTAATTAAAATTCTATCTTGTTTTGCAAATTTACACTGTCCGTTCTCGCTTACAATTTCGGTAAGCGAGAAAGGCCGAATTCACTGCGAGATCAAGTTTTAAAACTCTCTCGCTCATCCCTATTGACCAAATTAATGGTCCCTCAAAAGAGGCTCACAATCTAATGTCCCTACCATAGTCATATGTCATGAACATAATCTATGGCCAATTTGGGGGGGAAAGCCAATTAACCTAACTGCATGTTTTTTGTTTTGGAATGTGGGTGGAAACCGGATGACCCAAAAGAAACTCATGCAAACATGGGGTAAATCTGCAAATACCATTCAGATAGTGTCCTGACCGAAATACGAACTGGGGACCCAGCACTGCAAAGGCCAGAGTGCAAACCTCTGAGCCACCGTGCTGCCCCAGTTAGAAAAGCTTTCATTTTGATTGATTTATTTTTTAGTTGTAGTTTTCCATGCCAGACTTAGGATAACACTATACAATACCAGTAACAGTATCTTCACTGCAAGTACCCTAATGTTTTTTTAAGCATGGTACTCTCCTCCATGGCAAGGAAGTGGCATCAAAGAATGCTAAGGGGATTGGGTCTGCTGAAAAGATAAAACCTATAGAGCATAAATTAGTATATTAACTTTCATCTGTATTAAAGGGTCAGCATTGATAGCTTACACATTTCTCTTCTGAGAGAATAATAGTCAAAATTCTGATGAATTGGGAGGAACCAGATTCGAGGTGACAAACACTTCTATACAAACTTTATATAGTTCAGCATTTTTGTAGAAATAGTAATGCTTACAGGTGATCTGACTCACAGTTCTCTGACATTTTTCTGAAACCAAAGGGCGGTCATAGGAACCAGTCTAACATCATCATTCCTGGGGCTAAGATATAGAAGGGTTGTTCTTATATATTATTTATGTGTATACATGAATATTCCACTTGATGTTGACACATTTTTCCAAACAATGTATTTGCAATAATATGAACAGACGTGGCATCATGAATGTAACAGATGTGAATGAGCTTTGATGCTTTTGATTACAATAAATGATCAAAGACTACACATGATCAGCAGGGATCAGGACACAAGGCTAAATTCAGCTTCTGCACCATAAAATGCAATACCTTTGTGAAGTACAACAGACTTTAATGTTACTAAGTGCAGATTCACAGGCACACAATGTGAAGTTTATATTGGTATATTATTGGGTCCATTACTGAGCAAATGTGAGCGTAATGGAAAAAAGTGGAGCCGGATCTGTTGAAAAATCCAAACATATTTGAAAATTTCAAGTCAGAGTTTTTTAAAAGAAAGTTTAAATTGATAATTTTTATTGAAAAATCACTATGAATTGCTTCCTTAGCCAAATTTTAGGAACAGTATGGGGCAGCCTAAATCAATTTTTCTGTTCATCTCACCAGATTTTACTGAATAAAGAATACACTTTTATGCCGCAATGGGTAAAAATGTAAATGGGTAAGTGTAAAACTGGAAATATTTGCTAAGATTTCCCAAGAACTTTCCTCTACGTTTCTCTCATATAGGAGGGAACCTGAAGGAGAATAAAAGGAATGAAAATGAGGAATGGGAATTGAGATTGAGGTATAGGAATCAGATAGTGGGCATGAAGAATAAAAGAGCATGAAATTAAAGAAAACAGACTAGAAGGGGAACGGCAATGAATTATTGCAATGGATTACAAAGAAAAGAGAAGCATAGAGAAAAATATTGGAAACATGAATAACATTTACCTTGTCACATTTACCTCTTCCTTGCTAAACCCCAGGCGCCTCCCTTTTGTGCATGTGGGCAGTTCAGACTCTGGGTGTGCCTGCCCTCCCAATCGACCATCCTCCCAGCCAATCAGGAAATAGCCTCCTTATCATTCCTGGCTATTTAGCTTGCGCAGACACAGCACAGTTCGTACAATGTGTCTCCACTAGTGCCCAGCCCCCTAGCTGTGCCTAGCATTTCCTCTACACCTGTTGGTAAATTCTGTGTTTCCCCTGTCCAGCTCCTGTGTTAACCCCTTGTCTCCCAGTCTGTTGTTTCCCAGTCTGTGGTTATTCCTGTGTCACCTGTGTCTTCTGTTGCTTCCAGTGTCTCATGTGTTTCCTGTGTCTGCAGTGGCCCCTGTGTCACTGGTGTCTATTTCCTAGATCCCTGGTATTACCTATGTGGAATATCCAAACTCAGAATCTGAGCATGGAGAGTTCAAATTCAGAGTTCTGATCCAAGGAAAAGTTCTGATCTGAGTCAGACCAACACTAATATGGAAATGGAAATAACATAGTTTTCTTGCTCTATACTAGTTTTTCTCCAGCTTCTGCTACATTGCACCAAATCAATTCAATTACTATTATTTGTATTGTTCTGATCCTGGAACAAACCTGATGGTGAGACTGCAATCTGTGTTTAGGTAAGCATATTATGTGGTTAACCGGTATTAAAACAACAAAGCAACAAATCTATATTTGAACTACTTTATTAGCAATAGTAAAATCTCTTACTGTGCTAGTGTTTTGCCTGGCTAAATTTTTTTCTTGGTTATACAGCATTTTTCAAGGGAGTTCAGACAACTACACAATAATAAGGTAAAGTAATATGTCTATATACTTACTAAATTAAAGATGCAAAAATATCTACAGAATAATGAACAGGCAAGCAAGCACCAATGAAAGCAATTGAGACATCAACATATTCGCATACTAATCAAACAATTCCAAACTATTGCTCTGCTCCAAGCATATACCTATAACTTCTTTATAACTATATAACTTAGCTTCACATCAGGGACTTCAGATCCAAATGTTTGCTTGTTCAGGACATAGCCATCTCTGCTTCTCCTCTGTTGTTCTCTTTTCTGCAGACCAGTCCACCACCAACTCTAAAATGTAATTAAAATTCACTCCAAATAAATTATTTTTCATATAAGCTATACAATTAAAAAAAATGTCCATAGCAACACAGATAGCAATTGAATTATGCAGAAAGTTTGTAGAATAAATAAAACCTTTCATTAAATTACTTTAAAAAAATGCAAGTTGGTAGATGGTGCACATCCCTTCCTAATAATCTAAGTTATCCAATAAAGGGTTACATTTGAATTGTAAACATTTTGCATAAACAAGAGTTAGAACCATATAGGAGTTTTTGTTTCTTTTTATTTTGGAGATGTCTTTGTTCCGCACTCTATAACTTTTAGCTGTTGTAGGTTACCCTCACCTATTTAATTTTTTTTCTCTTCCAGGACAAGTTGTGCTTTAGTTTATTAATAGATTTGGAAATATGTTGTGCCCTAGGTATCAGAAAGAAATGGAGAACAAAACTAGACAAAATACACTAAATCTTTTCAAAAAAGCTTTTACATAATTCATGCATCCCCAGATTTTTGCCACATATAAGTCCCCTGACTAAAAGCATGACACATATACTTCTGGTGCAGTTTTATATAACATAGCCAAATAGGTGAAGCTTTAAGTAGAATTTAGAAGAGCTTTTTATCTTTTCAATACTGCAGGAAAAAATAACGTTAGAGTGATTTGTTCGTATTGTAAAAGGTAAAATGAAAGCAGGTTGTGTCAACAGAAATTTGGTATAATTCTAAAAGAGATTGAACTTGCTTATATCATTATTTTACATCCCCCCCAAAAAAGGAAATGTCAAGAAAAGTGTCTTAATTATCAATAAAAGATGGGAAATATCATGATTTCTTATTTGTATTTGTTTTTTGTATCTTTGTATTGAAATCATTTTTTTTTCTTGTAACTCTTTTACATTTTTTTCCCCTTATTAAGAGTCTGCTCAAGGAAAGACCTGATCATTGCCCTCCGTGCACCTATGCAGCAACAGGTCACTTAAATCATACAAAACATTTAAAGGTTTAGAATTATTTGTTTTTGTTTATGAGCTTTAAACTTTTTCTATATACTTGTATTTTTTTGAATTGACACTGGATTTAAAAAAAAATATATTTCTTAAAATAGTATTTTCGACATAAATGTTTATTAGAGAGTGCACCCGCAACACCAGTACTGCGGGGAATAATAGCCTTGTATTTTTTAAAGAGACAACCCAACCAAAATTATTATTTTTTTTTTAGACACAGCAGAGAAAGAAAGGTTTGCTGGATCACCCAGATTCACTGATGAAAGTGTATTCTCTCTAGCCTTGGAGAGCTTTATTAAATCAAGCCCAGAGAGAGAAAGAGAGAACAAATCAATAGTCAACCACTGTGTGACCTATTAAACTGTGCCTTTCAGGAATGTTTAAAGTCCCATATCATTTCTAGCACCTAAGCTCTTGAAGTACTCCTCCTCTCCTGTTGCGGACCACTAAATGCAGGGACTCCTGACTAGTGTTGGTATTCGAATTTGGGTTGTCGGGTAGACCCGACCCGAAAAACACGGTATTCAACGGTAAAGATTGGGGGAAAAAATGTGTTTTAAAAAAAATAATTTTAAAGTAATTTATTGAATGTGTTTTTTTTAACTAACTTTTTTTACAGGTTATCCTACAATGACATTATGATTCCCCCGGCTGTGCAGCGGTGGGAATCCTCCTGTCATTGCGGGATCTCCAGGCACTATAGGTGATGAATGGGGACTTGTCCCCATTCATCACCTTTAGTGACCTGTGTTCTTGGATAGAGAAACTCTATCCAAGAACACATAGTACAGCTCTGCAACAGTGATCGCTGTTGCCGTGCTGTGCTACTACTATGTATTCTTGGATAGAGTTTCGACAATTGTCCCCGAGGCGGTGTATGGACGCCTGGGGGCCTGGTGGAGGATCGCAAACAGCAGGACATTGGAGGAGGATGGGCAACTTTCATGGACCTACATGGTTTAGTGTAATTTGTTAATAATTGTTCATTGACATTGGAGTTATTGTGTTAATAAATGGGCTGCTGTGGCCAAAAAATTTTCCAACAATTTGGTGTAAGTGTCCTTTCTTGGTTAAGGGATGTTGGTTGGGAGGGGGTTGGAATTGTTGGTCGGGCAGCAGCCTTCTTGGACTGTACCCTTGTCAAGAGAAACTCTATCCAAGAACACATAGTACAGCTCTGCAACAGTGATCGCTGTTGCCGTGCTGTGCTACTACTATGTATTCTTGGATAGAGTTTCTCTTGCAGATTACCTGCAGATTACCTCTGCAGTTCCACTACGATCTCCGGGCACTATAGGTGATGAATCGGGACTGGTCAATTCATCACCTGTAGTGTTCTTGGATAGAGAAACTCTATCCAAGAACACATAGCTCTTGCAGCCCTTAACCCTTGACTTCAATGGTGTTCGAATTCGGCATTCGATCGAATAGCTGTTGAATCAAATGATGAAATATTCGACCAACACTACTCCTGACCGCACATGCACGGGGAGCCGTGTGTCACTCAAAGGAGAAGAAATTTCCCCCACAATGATCTTGTGATGCCAGAACCCCCCAACTCTCTCATCGCAGGGAGAGACAGAACCCACCCACCTCCCTGGGCCTGTGATTTCTCCGGGAGACATGGTGCCTGGCTCTGGCAGGTGCACCCTCCCAAGCAGGGTCCTTCTCCTAACCCTGCTGGTGGGTGCACTGGCCAGAGCCATGACCCACCTGATGGACAGACTGCGGGCTGGGGACCTCTGATTTTGAATACTTGTTGAGCGTGCCTTGGAATTGCAGGGCAGATTCATCCCAGATTCATGTCTAGAGAAGAACTTTTGGCAGATTAACCTAGCTTTGCTAAGATCAGAGATTTAAATTTTCATTTTTGTTGCTCAATGTTCTAGCCAATATTTTGATATAGAAACATTTTAGAAACACAGTGGCATCTTGCTTAGGTTTGCTTAGTTTAGGAAATATGACAGTCCCTGGTATTTTAAATAGACCAGCAACTGGCGGACTTAAAAAGAACAAAGTATTGTTCTAGGTGTAAATTAAAAAGTTGAAGGGAATAAAGAGTAATTGCATTTGCATCCACTGTTACTGGTATTACTTATAATATAAGATTTTTTATAAGCTATCATTCTACGCATGAAGTCAATTTATTGCTGTGTCCTTGTGGCCTCAAGATATAGGAAGGACTACACGTTCCCTTGCAAAATGGATTGCTGAACATCTGCGTAATATTTGGAACTGTATAAATACACTGTGTCCCTCTTCATTTCAACATCACAGTGACTTCAAGTGTATTAAAATCCTAGGTATTGATATTCTTAATAAAGATTGGCGAGGTGGTAACCTTTTAAGGTTGGTTTCAAGAAAGGAAATCAGATGGATTTAAAAGATAATAATATTGGCCCCATCTGGTCTCTGCAGATAGATCTAAAATAATAATTATTTTATTGGAAACATAAATAATGTAATTTTTATTTATTGTATTTAAAAATTTCAGATGTTTGAAAATCATGCTAAGCATATTATATATTTTTTTGTTTAGCGTGTGTAGGATTTTAATAAATACTTGTCTATACTTGTTTTAATAAATACTTTTAATAAATACTTGTCTTAATAAATACCATGTCTATATTGTTTTTTTTTACTATGATTCAAAAAATATTGGTTTAATTGTCTGGATAAGAATAGTCTGGAATGAAAATGGATAATTGATGTATGAATTTTGTACTAGATTCTGTTCTAGATGTACTAGGATCTACCCGTGAAGATGGTCTATGGGGTGCAAACGCATAGGTAAAGCATTAATGACATACTGTAAGTCATGTGACTTGCTTTTCACTTTTGGTTTTATGTATATTTATATTTTATTTTGTAAAGCAGTCTACACTATATACTTTATAAGAGGTTTATGGTGAATAAGGAAGTTTGTCTTCAGTGCTTTAATATGCAAACTTTTGGACCTGTATAGGATGCCAGGAAGTTAAAGCCACATGGGACCAGAATTTCCTATTTAGAAATAGCAGGGATTACATTGCGGTGTTTGTGTACACTACATGATTTGAGCACAGATGATCAATGAATTGCTCATGGTCCAACTGATCTGATGGGTGCCCAACTGCATGGTGACTGAGGAACACTTCAGCTTGCATGACTTCTTATTATTTTTAATTGATGAAAACAAAATGAACAAATACTTACATGCATCATTTCTTGATGAGCCCTGTGGATGAATCCTGCAAACTTTTGATTGCCTTCACAATATACTTTGCAATTTAACATTCCACATGATAAAAAAAATGTCATTACATTTCCACAGCCAACCTGTTTACAAATAAGCACACTTTTGGCAATGGTGCAATAAGTATCAAAAAAATAATAGGCTCAACATGTTTTTTTTTTGTCTGCAGTGTTAAAATATCCTTGAATCAGAAAATGGACCAGCAATAACTAAGAAGTCAAGCAGGGTCGAAGCATTGCCGCTCTAGGAGCAGGAAATATATATGGTGTAAAGTGGCTGTGAGACTGTCTGGTTCTATTAATACCTGCAGAGGTCTGCTCAAAATCAGATGCTCTTTGACAGGGTTGTATGTTTTCTGCCCTATTCTTTCTCTGTTCTTTACATCAAAAATAAGTGATTTCCAGGTGTGAAAGGTATCGTATATCAGATAAAAGCCTTCTTACCAAGACACTATATGATGCTTCTTTTTTTACACTGCATAGGCATCCTTTCATTATTTGCACTGACAAAAAAGGAACTAGCCATCACAGCATGACTGACATTGAAGAGTTCAGGGAAAAAAATCCTATTTTCACAAATAAGCCAGAAGAACTAAAATACAAGCCGAGATTAATCGGTCTTGTTCAGGTTCCTACTGACCCACTAGCTAATACTTCATTCGGCCCTGCTAATTTGCCTCAAAGATTGTTTTTTTTCTATACAGGCAGGGCATAATGATCGTTGCCCATATCTGTCATATGCATGGATGACCCATTTATTTACAAGTACGTTGCCTGTAGTGGCCACACCACACCCCCAGATGAAACCATCATTTCTGCCTCAGTGACATCACACAGTAGTAATGACAGTGCACAGCTCAGGTACTTCCTTACCTAGCTGCCCTCCTCCTTTTCAGTGGGTATTCAATGGCTACTGATGTGCCTTTGTAACCTAAATGTCACATGATCCATACTTCCATATATTAGCTGTGGCACCACTGTTTGTGTAAGCAGATTGTATGCAATGTGCAAAGGTTCCTATACATTACCTAGGATCATATAATACCACCATTCCTTCCACTGACTCATGGGCACCATTGCCCCAGTAGAGGACTGATGCGTGAGCACCATTCCTCTAGTGGATGCCTGACACATGCGCAACATTCCTTCAATTCACACAGGAACACTACCTTCTGGATTCATTCACCAGATTGATATGACTTCCAATGTAATATGAACTGTAACATAATTTTGGATATACTTGCATAATACTTGCATTGATATACCTCTCTTCATCAAATTTCACTTTATTTTTCCTCTAACTACTTCTTTGACTCTCTTCTCGCAATATTTAAGAAAATAAAAACTCTGTGTTTAATGCTAATTAAAATAGCATTTGGAAGCTGGACTGTCTGCTAATGGATAAAAATGGTGAAGCTGGTAAGGGTGCATATTCATAAATGTTAATAAAGCTCCACATGAGTTAAGCTGAATAAGAGTCATCCTGAAAATTAGGTTTAATAGCAAGAACAGAATATAAAAGGGAGTTAGCAGTGTGGACCAAGGTGACCAAGTGGTAGCTGAGCTTATGTGTGTGGCTGGTGGTAGTTTTGATTAAATGTCAGTGTTGCAAGTACACAAATAACGGAAGTAATTTCTTCCAAAATCACTGGCAGCTCAATCTTCACTGCAACCCGCTTGATAAGTCTGCCATAAAGACTTAGAGACACACATGTTTAAAATCAAACTGTGGTCAAACTTTAGGTCCTTCAATATTCATTGCAGTAAACATGTTTTCAAACTAACCCCCTGACCTCTGTAGTTGCAAGCATTTTGGATTTGTCTATTCTCAAGGTTCACAGCAGAAACAATGAAGTTCTTCAAGTGGGGGTGTTGGTAGAATTCCTGGGAGTCCCCAAAGTCTCGCTTTTATAGCACCTCTAGGATTCCATGGCATTAGGGTTGTTGATGAAAAAACCCGGTCAATCAGTATATTCAGATATAGATATGGATGGTGGTCCCAGGTTCCAGCAGGTAAGTAAATATACTTATTGTCATGCTTCACTGCCAGCTCTGCAAGAGGAGAGGGAGATATTTGTTGCAACTGGTCCCACAATGCTCAAATACATGCAAATGCAAAAATACATTTTGAATCACATCAGCATGCTCCAATGTAAAATATGCAACAGGGGAGGTAGATTTGGGGCACACCTATAACAATTTTAACTCAAACAGCCTAACAAAGACACTTCTTTGAAGCTATTGTAACTCTTTTCCCTTTTCCCAGCAGCCCTAGACCATTCATGTCTCTGATTTAAACACAGAACAGGTGCTCTGGAAGAGGAGAACAGCATGAGCTGAGTAACTGTAATAAGGACTTTAAAGACTTTAGTGCTTCTGCTGTGAAATTTAAATCTAATCAAAATAATCTTTGCTGATGATAGATTCAATGTTAAATCTAATTAGTTGCTGTGATTGTGTAGCTTCATTTTTATTCTTTTATTTGTTTTATGAACTAAGCACACCAAAGAAAGTCAGTAAGACACATACAAAAAAATTGTGAAAAGTCTATAAACATACAATTGTCACAGGGGAAGAAACAACCATACTATGAAAAATGCATATTTAACCTGAGGAAGCAACATAAGCATTAAATATCATTGACAAAAACTCAATATTACATTTAAAGTGAACAATATATAGACCCAACCCCACAAATTGGCACTAGACTCAACAGGGCTGTCAATGGAGGTATCAAATCATAAGTTAAAGCAGCATTCTGTTGCAAAAGGAAAGGACCAAAAGGATGTAATGCTCAAAAGAAATGGCAAATACCAAAAACAAGAGGGGGGAAGACATACACATACTCTCTAAAGGTAGCTCTAAAGAGGGTGGTAGAGGAAGGAAGAAAAGAGACAGAGGGTGAGAAAATATAGAAAGGAAAGTAAGCACCCCCACGACAGAAGTCCATAAATGAGGAGTCAGGGAAAATAAGCTCAAAGTTAAGGGGATTCTTTAAGCCATATCCAAGCTGACCAAGTAATAATATTTTTATTATTACAAATTATATATATAGCACTAACATAATATGCAGCGCTTTACAAAGTCCATAGTCATGTTACTAACTATCCTTTAAAGGGGCTCACAATCCAATGTCTCTAACATAGTCATATGTCATTACCACTGTCCAAGGTCAATTTTTGTGGGTAGCCAATTAACCTAACTGCATGTTTTTGGAATGTGGGAGAAAACCAGAGGAAAACCACACAAACAATGAAATAGCTGAAGAGACTAATCAATCTAGGGATCCAAAATCAATCAACTAAAGAAAGTTTTCCACAAAGATTTACCTTTTCTGTTCTTGGCTGTGGAACTGTAATTGTGTAGTTTTACCCCCTTTCTATGCACAGTATATTTATCAAAAGAACTTACCATCACTTTCTGTGCTAACAATTTACGTCAACACTGACAATTGGGAACCAAAGTGATGTTCATTGCGGTAATACTACCAGATGTGAATCTAATGCAGAAAGGAGCATTAGTTGACCAAATAAGCCCTCAGCTTGAGATCAGCAGGGAAATCAATTTAAGAACATGATAGTCAGATACAATTACATTATGCAAAAATAATATATATAATTGTTTTCAGCATTTCTCAACCTAAAATAATAATATTAAAAACAGATTAAGGATTTTTGAAAACAGTCTACCAGGAAAACTTTATATTTCTTTACAAAATATTAGACATTTTTATTTTTAGCCATGGAGTTATTGTTCAGTAAAGCAACCTGATTGTAGAAAAGTTATCATCCTTAACTTCTTTATCATCTTTAGTTAACCTCATGTTTGCTTTTTACTTTTCCATACAAGTGCTTGCTGCTTCTATGTGTTTGTCTTTAAAATAAGAAACCATGTTGTGCATGAGCATTTTCAGAAGGAAGATTAATAAGGGAATAGTTCCTCAGTAAAGGAAGCCCCTGCGAGAACTCTAGTTTAATTTGTCTCAGCAAATAATGCATTGTAGAGCAGCTGTTCAAACAATGGATGAAGATTTCACAGTATAATCCTGATGAAATAAATAGGTAATAATTGAAAGATTAGTTCATCCATCAACAGTTTAACATGCCACTAAACACTCTTATGTGTATGTCAACAGACCACAGAATGTGTGTATTCGGTACACAATATGCTTTCGCTATGCTACATTGATGCTGATTGTGCTGTATAACATCCTATTGGGAAAAGGTTTCCCTAGGGGTGAAGTTTCCATTCTGATGGCTGTGCAGTACATACCATATTACGTGATGACAACACTGCCATACCTGCATTGGTTATAGGATCCATGTTCCTGAGTGCTGTACTCCTAACCAAATTGTTCATTTTCTCAACACTTGCTGGTTGCAAAGTCATAACGGATTAATTTATTGAATTTTAAGGTAGGCTCCCGCAATGGGCCAGATTTATTAAAGCTCTGCAGGACTAGAGATTATAGACTATCATGGGAGAACCTGGCTAATGCAGCAAACTTGGGATGAATTTCTTAAAAATAATTTGCTATTAGTTGGCAAATGTTTTAGATCTTGGGCGAGATCTGTTCCAGGTTTGCTGGATTACTCAGGTTCACCCATGATAGTCTTTTCCAGTCTTGGAGAGCTTTGAAAAAAATGGCCTATTGGCTTCAAAGCTTTTACTGCCATGGCCTGTGAGCAAGCCCACAACTCCTGAAATGCAGCTTTAGGTCTATCTATTAGTATTAAATGGTTGCTGGTGATTTCATGTTCCACCTGTTTTCAATCCAGATCTGTTTCAGGTTTTCTGTCTCACCCAGGTTCTCCCATGATAGTCTATATTCTCCAGTCTTGAAGAGCTCAATAAATCAAGGCCACATTTTGGTTTAATGTCTATATTCTGTGCAGTGGTTGAGAATGCAGGATTTTGTAAGTACTCCTTTACAGATATGAATTATTACATGAATTGTCGGTCTGGGAAATCTTAGTATCGGAATAGGAGTGCTTAGACGGTAAAGTGAATTTCTTTTATTAGATGCACCACATCCTTTACTTAAACCATAATTAAAGTATTTTAATCATGTATATCTGCTTTGGCACATTTTCTTCTTTTTCTGTCTCTCTCTAGTAACAATAATGGTGGATATGTTTCAACAGTCAGACACATTTAAAAGAATAATTTAAAAATAAGTTTTCATAAAATAGGTCTACATTTCCTCCTGATCAATGGTGTGAAGAGTGGAGAAGGGGCCATGCTCTAACTTACTCCTGATGATCTTCAAGCAGAATCGTCATTAACATAAAATCACACCTCAGGTTATCCACGCCATCTACATACTGCTTACAGATTGTTTTGGAGTCATTGGAAACTATGAAAAACCTTTTGTTGCACAGGAGAGAGGGTCCACACGTACCCCTTTTCGCGGTATGCTATTTAGGCATTACAGTAGAATCCAGTTTTGATGTCTTCCACATTCTTTGTTCAATATGAGCTGCCTCTGTGCACTCCAAGACTGGACCATCTCTGAATGTTGGAAACTGAAACTGAACTATGGAAAACCGCTTCCCCTTAACCCTTCCTTCATTTTTTATTGCCCCCTTTTTTTCTTTTCTCATTGTTTGACATTTACATATATACTGATGTTACCTATTCATTGTATTAAAGAAAAACATTCATGGAATTCACCTTTTTCAATATCAAGCCTTCGATCCATCCACAAACCAAGCCCAGCGAGCCCCATGCTTGTTCAGCTTCCCTCTCCTTTACACCACATGCCGTTGCATTCAGGACCATCATCTTCTTTCTTCTTTGTTCCAGGTTCTTCATATGTCACCCAAACTTGCACTGCACATGCAGGGGATTGGGTGATGTGTTTTTCAGAAACTCTACATGCACGAGATACAATATATTATTGGGCATTATAGTAAAGCCCTGATGGCAGATGCCCATTGTCAGGCATGTGTAGAAGAAGCAGCCCACAACCTCCCGAGATATGTGATGCAAGTATCCCAGGAGGCTGTGGGTTTATCCTTCTGTCTTTACCAATGTGGCAATAAAAGACAGAAGGGGGGGGAGTCCTCCCCATAAATTGTAATAAAAAAAACAAAAACAAAAAAAAAACAAAAATCATATTTTTCATTATACGAAAGGGTTAGCCATACTTTTATATACATTTGCAATACATGGTATAAGTCCGCTTTACGTTGTGTATCTGTCTGTATGTTTTATTCTCTTTTCTTTTTGTTTACAGTCAAAACTACAATCATTGCATTGTAATTTGTTGAGTAACTTAGTATGCCTATGGACATAAAAAGAAAAACACATTTTCTGCTGTGCAATTCAAGTTTTCCTACTATCACCTTAAATAAAACTATTCTTTCCTGATTTACATAGTGGCCATGCATCTTTATAACGACCCTTCGAAGTGGTTGAGAATTTTGCTTCTCGCTGTATCAGTAAAACGTGGATAGGCTCAATGGATCAGAAACACATCAGTAAAACTGTGGCTTTGCTGTGTACTTGTATAGAAAAAACAGCAAATGCACCCATTTCCCCTAAACAGGTCATTTGGATTGGTGATATAATCCTCTGCAGACTTTCTGCTGAACTAAAGTAAGAGAAGTAATGAGGCAGAGCAATGATAATCGGAAAAAAAGCAACCAAAAAAAAAACATATTAGCTGACCTCAGTAAGCTGAAAAGTCGTTGCTATTGGTATCAGCCCACTGCACATCTCTGATGGTATTTTGAACTGTTCATAAAATAAGCTTTTAAGTGCATTAAACCTAACTGGATTTGCAGGATGTGCCTACTGACTTCTTGGTTGCTATGGCAATATCACTACAGCAAAGAAAAGGCTGCAGGATGCTTTTGCATCCCAAGGGGAGGGGGCCACAGACTATTTATAAATAAAGAATTGACAGAAAAAAGTTTATATGTTTCACATAATGTTTCTCTGGATCGCTGTACCGGTGATGGATCCCATTTGTGTAATTGCTAACGTATTTAGTGGCTGGCGGGGTGTAGAACACTACAATCCCAGCATTACTTGTTGCTTTATAATGAGAGTTCAGGTTGAGAAGAATGAGAGGCCAAGCCTCATGATCTATGTCCTCTACCATGTAGTTAGGACATATAATCTACTCCAATTTAAAAAAAAACAAAAACATTTTTTCTAGCCCACAAATGTTTAAGCTTTTTGCACATTTTTTTGATGAAATACAAATTTCAGCGTTTCTCAAACTTTTAAACATGGGGGACCCTTCACATAACTTTTAAGTCTTCAGGGGACCCCTGATGTAATTATTTATCGATTAGCATGTTGAATATTGGGAAGAATGCCTCTTACATTGTGGCAAGTTGGAAGAATGTCACTCTTACAGATAGCCAAAAAGATCATTGGAGTCACTTTAACTGGCATGAGAGTCACAAAGTGCTCATTGCTCAAGGAACCCCTTGCAACCCCTGGAGGATCCCTGGTTGAGAAAAACTGGTATAGTCCATTCACAGTGTTGCCAAGTGCCTTATTTTTGGTTTGCAATCTGCCAGTTTGCCAATTGTTATGTGCCCCACAGGAAGCACTGCATATTCCATTGTATTGAGGGGATTCGCTTCAAAACTCACTGGCTGCAGAGAGGTATCTTGTTCTAATTTAAGGCTGGGTCTCCTGGCTCTGGTCTATCAGACCTCAAATTTGGGAGACCTTCTCCCAGGTCACAGACTGCACATAGCCTGTCCTCCTGAGCCACCTGGCCTCAGGCTCCAACTTCCCCCTGATTCAAAGGCCTGCTTCCTTTTTAATTAATATTGGACGGGTGCTCCAGGGCCATTGTCAAATTCTGGCCTAGAAAAGGGATGGAGTGCTTGGCCTACCCATTCCTTCCAGGACACTCCAGGCCCAATATATTTGGGATCCCAAATAAAATGCAGCAAGTCTGCTGCAACACACCTAATAATAGCCCCATCCAGGCCCTGCAAATATCATTTAAATTTGGCATCCCTCATTTCCTTCCTTTATTTGTTATACAGAGACATTAGGCATAGCTTGTCAGTGCATATAATTGGGAGCCAGGAGACACCAAATGAGACACTATTGATGGACTATTTTAAAAAGAAGTGGTTTGGCTGCAATAAAATTACATATTTATAGAGCACAGCTTTACAAATAGGCTCTTTGCTGCGTCAGTTTTGCTACCCTAAAAATAACTCAACCGAATTGAAGGACAGTTCTAGCAGAAAAAAATTGAACCCATCGAGTTCTTACTCTCAATGTGATTGGAAGAGAGCCAAGTCATGTTACTTGTCAAAGTTTTGGCTCTTTTCCAATCACAAAGCTCTTTTTGCTCCACTTGGCACTTGGCATTTGAAAAACATGAGTAGACATGTGTATATTAAAGAGTGATGAGGCACTGTAGGAAAACTTACAGAAGACTTAAAACTTACATATCTAAATTGATAAAGGTTGTAAGGGTACAGTGCTGGAAATTAATGATATCTTAACAAAACTTTGATTAAGGTAAAGGCTGTATCTAGGTAGAAATGAGTATATTAGTAATAAAAATAGCACTACATATAGGCTAAATAGGATGTCTAGTCATTAAGGGTACATACCCCAGGTCAGGAACACTTTGAGTACGCTAATCAGTTCTAGGACTGGGTGTGGGGGGATATAGGTGACCCCAAAGGAAAGATGGTTTCATCCAAACGAGCTTTCGAACATTTCTTCATGTAACTGAGAGGTAAAAGGCAATAAATGTAATAGGGAGACATGGAACACTGTGCAGTGCCTGTCTGTGTCTTTTCCCGCCCCATCACTGTAACATTATTACTAATAGAAGAAACGCAGCAAGAGATGGTATTACCAGGTCAAAAGATCAAAGTTTTTTGTTTTATTTTCGTCTTCATTTAGACCTGACTGTCCATGACACTCTGAAGAGGAGGATTTGTTACACACAAGTCCTAATCTCTTGAAATTCTTCAACATGGTGTTGTTAGCTCTTAGAAGCATGAAAAGCCTTTAAAGCAAAGATGGGAGCCTAGACATTTGTTAAATTCTGGAGCAAGCTGTGCTTTGATATGCAAAAAGAAACAACTGCAGAGTTTGTCTTGGTCATTAAAGGGTTACAAAATGCTACAGATCAGCTCAGCTCTTAAGATCACCCACAACCTCAGCTGAGTTTAGCAAAAGATTTCTTCTGCAAGTCATACAAACTGTCCCTCTCCAAGCCTCTGTCCTGCACACGTAGGAGCACGGAAGCCCCGTTTGTATCTAGGAGTCGTCCGTATGTTGGATTTCCGTAACCTGGGGACTACTTGTACTTAATATTATAACAAAAGGAATTACATAAATGTAATAATATTCATTATATATACAATACACAGAGTAGGTTTAATAATAATATAAATATATAATATAAAAATACATATCAATGTGATATAAAGTGAATAAAATATTTAACAAGTGTATCTACAGATCTCTTTCAGTTTTGTATAGAGTGGTGAAGGTTTTAAATCCCTGTTTGTACCATTGACTCTATTTCCGCTAGGGTTTGACCAATGTTCCCTGTTACATTGTGAACACTTGTTCTGGTGGCAAATTTCTAAAAGGTTTCCCTTATTTTCCTGTGGTTTTCATTACATCATATAAAAGCAGATCTCTTTACTCAAATATCAAACAAATGACAGGTTTCAATTCTTCACATGGCATACAATACACATTAAAAAGATTAGACCTTGGCTATGCTTAAAAGAATATATGCTCTGGAAAAATATAGAGCTTGGCATTGCTGACCTATTCTACTAGAAATGCTGGTTGCTTGTTACGTCAATCTATCGTCTCCGGTGCTATGTGAGTTTACCCAGAACAAGTATGCATATTAAGAATTATGACTTTATTCTGACCAAACTTGTTGCCTGCATGTTTGGGTTATTGACTCAAAATAAACGTAAATTTGATGGCCAGGCAACAACTCATTTAGAAAGTCAGTGACGGCAGCACCATGCTTATGGCTCAGTGCAATAAATATTTCCTATACTTTGCATCTGCTGAAATGAATACACTTTCATTTGATCTAATAGAAATGATCAGTGTTTGCATCTAGGTAGCCAGAAATATTACAGTTTTGTCTGCTTGGACTATGTTAGCACACTGTAGGTGTACTAGGTAATTGTTTTAGTGAATATTGCCAAATATATTAATGATTCTGTAGGCATATAGATCATTACAGAACTTTAAAATTCTCTAACTAGATATCTGTGCTTGATAATCTAATTTTCCAGGTATTAGTACAGTGCTGCTGTTAGAAGATGTTTACATGTCATCATTAAACATAAATTGCTTACAAAGGAAAGAAGACAGACAAAGCTATCTTTAACCATTGTCTTTACCCGAATCAGGTCACAGGCAAAATTAAGCTTAAGCATAGGAAGCACATGTCTCTCCTTCTTGTATGTCCCAGATAAGTGGCACCCAAACTTTATTTCAATGCTATAGGGTTTGCCTGACCATGGATTCTGTTGTCTATATTGATTCCTGCAAAGTGGAAAACCACTTGTCTACCCTTAGCTATAGTGCATTTCTTTATTGTTTTCACTCTTCTACTGCCAACTGTGGAGTTTGCATGTTGCTATGTTTCCTATTTGTATATGTTTGATGTCTGTTTGTCAAGCCTGTTGGAGGGGTGATGCTATTTTCTTTGGGAGGTAGGTGATGCTGCTGTTGCTGGGCACAGTTGATCCTTCTGTGGGTAATTAGTGCAGTCTTGGTGGAAAGAGAGGGTGTTCGAGGAGGACAAGGAAGTGAGGGTAATTGGGCCTTCATGTAGGTGAAACTTGATCATCACTTACCTAAAAGAGAACAAGATGTGTAGGAATGTAGGAAGTTTCAGAGGTTGGAGGATTAGTATTGAGAAAGAACACTTTAGAAAAGACAAATAACTTGATTATGTGTTACTGAAGTAAATGGAACAGTTTACCAAATTTACTTTCAGGCATAGGAATATTCCCCAGTATGTATCTCTCTACAGTACTACCTTGTATACTATCTGTCTTGACATTGGCATTATCACTGGAAATGAATTGGAGAAGTGGGAATTGGTGATATACTTCTATATTTTAGGGTAAGTTTATGTCTTTTCCTGCTTTTTTCAAGATTTGTGATGCCTTTTTGCTAGAATGTTCAGTCCCCCTTTAAATATTCCCTAAAAATATATAATGACTGTCCCTCTCCCAAAAAAATTGTGGTGGGGAGAGGTCTGAAGTTTCATGTGTTTCACATGAGAAGTAATAATTGTATTGTGCAAAGGGTCAATGGAGAGTTAAGATTGGTTTTCCTATTGCCTTCTACATAGTTGAAGTTTTTCTTTTCATTACGGAATGCAGAAATCACAGACAACTAGAATTTTGTTAAGCCTGCATGCATAATATTGTTTGCTTATAGATGTGTGTTATGCTTAAAACTAATTGGCCACTTGCTTAAATTGACCACCTGTTTTAATGTTAAAAAAATGCACATTATAAAAGCATTTTATGCAATTGTTTTTCTGTTTTGTCCACCAAGCAGGAAGAAGTCTCACAGGAATACACAAAGCAGAAAGTGAGTAACAAGCAATATGTAGAAGATGTGATGGAGGAAGCAGGAGAACCGAGAGATCTCACCAATGATAATGAACATGTAATAAAGACAAGTCTTACCATTATTCATTTTCAGATGATCCATCTATTTATTTATTGAATATATGGACAAATAAAAAGAATAGATACAATGTCAAATAAAAAGTTTAAACACATTACACTTTACACTAAAAGGTAGTATAATATGCAAATACATATAACTATGCTATAACTAATATATGAATTCAGAACACCTGTTTGTTGTCATTTGTTAAAGTGGAACTAAGTTCCTCTTTTAAAATTCTTGACCAGGTAGATCATTATTGAGCTGAGGAAAATTTAACTCCTGTTCACCTGAGCCAAAGTTACTTCATCCTAGGCCAGCCAATCAAGATGGTGGAAGATCGTCTCTAGAAAGAGAAGAAGGAAGGAGAAGAAAGGGCACAGGTGAGTATCTCAGGCTTAGTTCTGCTTTAAGCCCTGTCAGATAGATGTCAAATGATTGTCAATGGAAATGATCTTTTGTGATTCCTTTTGGGTGACCGATGAACAAACATGTACTGTACACACAATGCCTTCTATTTATTGGAGAAAGAACGAGGAGGATGAACAAATGGTGTGCTTTTTTCCATAGAATTGCACAATGGTTGTTGCCGATCAGTCGTTCCTCAATGTTCCATGGCACCTTCTGTCACAGTTTCCAATCATAATTTTCAATGTATTATATAATTCAACGTTAAAGAACAAAACAACAGGGTGAAGTCATTAGCATTTTGTTTAAGTGTATCAGGTTATGCATACCATACAAACAAAACTTTTTGTGCATTTTGTGTTCCTATAAATTTTCTCTTTTATGTAAAGCACATATTTCCATGAAACTTTCAGATAGAACAATCAGTTTCAGTGTTATTTCTGTTGATGGGGCTTTATTTTTACGTAAGGATGAGTAATTTCGAGAACTGCTAACTATGAACTTTTTTGAGTTTTCTGGATGTTTGAATAGAATGTCTTAGAATCCCACATTTTGAGATCTTTGTGAAAACTTCTAATGTATCTTAGCTGTTATTCATTCCTGATTAATTGTTTTGTTTGCCTTTTTCTTCTGATAACCTCTCATCTTACCCCCGGACATTCAGAAGCAATCTGATAAAGAGGAAAGAATTGGTCACATCCTTTCTTGATCTGGCAACAAGCTCAGAGACCAATAGCTGTAGCAACTAGCAGGTTTACGATGGTAAATATTCTGGGTTCAGTACACAAGCAGCTGTAATGATGCAGGACAGGAGCATAGTCAGGAAGAAAGCAAAAGTCGGAATCCCAAAAAATCAGGTTAACAGTAGCAAGCATTAAGAGTAGTCAGTATATCCATAGCCAAAGGTCAATACACAGGCAAGTAGCAGATGAGACAATGCAGCAGTAGTAGTAGCAGTAGAAAGGCAAGACACTGGCAAAAGCACAATATTCTGGCAAACAGGAAATTCATTAGGGGGCCTAAGAGTGGCAGGGCCTAAATAGTAAGTGAGGAGCAAGGAGTTCAGAGTTCATGACAATACAGGGTATCAGGGACTGTGAAAACAGGCAGGGCGCTATCCAGCACTTCAGACAGCATAAATAGTAGAGCTACCACCAGACACAGAAGCAGCCCTGGGTTCTGATCCCGATCCCGACACATTCAGTAAAAAGAGGGCAAAAGAAAGGGGCAGTTAGTCATTTTTTGGACATAAGCAATGAAAGGCGCATGGTATGTGAGGTTGGTAGTTCATTACCCAAAGTACATACTACCAACCATACTACCTGCCATACTACCAACAGATGCGGACTAATTGTTTTTGGTCATTCTCTTTTTTTTTTTACATGAAGACACTTTTTTTGGGTTGGCTAACACAAAAAGTACTCTTTGTGCAAACGACTTTTCATTTTCTGGCAAAAGGTTTCTAGACATTAACATGCTCATACAAATTAGATTCTCATTGATGACATGAACTACTTTAAAAACATAGAATAAATTGGAAATTAGATAGAAATTAGGTGGCTCACTAAAATGTTAGAATCTTTGTCTTGATGGTTTTGGTGTTCTTGACAGGATAGCATTTATGGTCCCATTGAAGGAAAATTTTTGTATATATTCTTTTTATTTAGGTCAGGATAAAAAATAAATAAAAAGTAGAAAAAACATATTGCAAAGGTAAATATGAAATATTGTAAACGTTTTGATGTTGTGAGTTCAGTTCTACATGTTTTAAGTTCATTTGCAGGGAGAAGGAGGAGCATAAGACTTCTTATCACATATTCCAGATTGCCCTTTTTTACTTCTCTTTAACCTCCCTGGTGGTATGAATACTATATTTTTTAATCTAATAGCGGTACATTTAAAAATATCATTTAAAAGTATCCTGCTTTGCAGCCACACGGTCCCGCCTCCCAGCCACATGCTCGCGAGCAGATGCCCGGCCGACATCAACAGTACTTTCAGTGGCCTCACGTTCCCAACAATCACACGCAGGATAGAGATGGAGGCAGGGCATCACCAGGTTACACAGATGCTCGGCCGGCATTGCCAGGGGAAGAAGATGCCGGGCATCACTGGAGGACGCCACAGGCACCACTGGAGGACATCGCTGGAACGTGGGAAACAGGTGGGAGTTTTAAACTCCCTGGAAATTCCACCCTGAGTGTGGCTCAGGCTTAATGTTTTTGGTATGGAAAATGCCAGGGAGGTTAAAAAGGCCTTAACTACAAAATTCAGTGGCTCAAGCTTTTGGGATTTTACACACACAGCTGATTGAGTCAGGGGAGTGACTTCTCTCTCCTTTGCATTAGAAATTCAGATTACAGAGACAGACAGTGATAGTAAGATATGTTTCACAGGTTTTATATATCTTTCTTACTTGCTGATAAAAAATGTTCCATAGAGCTCAATAACACAAGTTTAAATGTACATACAGAAGTAATTGGAAAGCGGATAGACTCAACACCCTTACACCTTCTTTATTGGCATGGGTCTGAGCTTTTCATGAAAGACACCTTGCTTGAAATGAGACCTCACCCAATGTATTCTCTCTTTACTCATAATAAATGTTTATTTGCAAATCAGAGGGTATAAATGTACATTTTTTTTCAGGAAAGTATGATAACATTAAAATCCATACATCCTAACCAAAAGTAAGCTGTTAGGATGAAAGACCTGGCATGTGTTCTGGACATGTGTCCCCACACACCTGAATTTGTCAAAGTGCAATGTCCCAGAGTGACCTTTAAACAAATTCAAAGTGAATAGGATTTGCTGGGAAATTAATGTTGATGTTAAAGATCATTGCACTAAACATTACAATAAATCAAACTGGTCAGAGGAAATAACACTGTCGGTATATTTTCATTCAGCAAACACATTTGATTGCACAACCCACGTATTAAACTTCAAGAGGAAATTGTATAGAATTAGCTCATAAAAAAACACATTAAATTTGTTGTTCTTTTGTACAGTAATGAGAACATAATTTTCTCAACAAAAAAACAGGAGTCCAATTGTCTGTACTGTGTTGATCACTCCTTATAATAATGGCAAAAGAAAATTTTATTTGTCCATTGGGATCCAACTAATACATAAGCCCTGTACAGACGTCAGATTTCTGGCACTGGAAACACTCTGTCTAGTAAAAGGAGAAGTTATCACTTATCCATCATCATACATGGAACTTATCCATCCTTCTCACTACTCCTCTTCCACTGCCTCTCTTTGTTATTCTCCTTATTGGCTTCCATCTTTCCTTGGAATCAAATTTAAGCTCCTGTGCTTTGCCTTCAAATCCTTCCACAGTTCTTGTCCCACTTACATTTCTGACCTGGTAGAAAAACAAACCCCTAGCTGCTCCCTCTTGCTCCTCCAATGACCTACCAATGACTTCCTCACTCATAACAAATGCATGGCTACTCTAGGGCTGCCCCGACTCTCTGGAATGGTCTTCCTTATCCTATTCAGCTTGCTCCTACTTTCTGCTCATTTAAAAACTTACCTACCCATCTTCTCTGTCTTATGAAATTCTCACTACTTCCCACCATTTTTGGAAAATATTAGAACCCTTGTTAGATTTTAAAGTTGTCGTGCTGGTTCAGAATTATATGGTTTCATTAGAAATAAATGTGAAATAAAAGCTGGAGAAACGGCATGTCATAGGTACAAAATCTTCTGGCCCGGCTTTGGTTCCTCTATTTCCTCTCTGGCAAATGGACAAATAAGTGCAAGACTTTGAGAGGAGCAAGCTTTAAAAAGAAAATAGTGATAAATTTAATACTGATTAATCTGTTCTTCAGATCAGCAGTTCATTTGGAGACCTAAAGCAATTGAGAAAATGAATACAGGCATTTGCAATTCCAAAAAGAAAACAGCAGCCACTTGTGCTTTTAGAATCATCCAGTAACAACAAGCATCCAATAATTTTTACTGTGTTTGATACATTTCTTTGCTGTAAATCATACATGTCTTTAAGGTGGAGTTCTGTAAATAGAAACAAAATCTAAATTTTAGTCCAAAAGACTGTATTAAAAACATATGACTATGGTAGGGATATTGGGTTCTGAGCCCCTTGGAGGGTCAGCTAGTGACATGCTGTGGACTTTGCGCTGCGTAATATGTCAGCACTATGTAAATACTGTGTAATAATAAAATTAATAACAATAATATTAATAATAATAATAATAATATTAAATTTGATTGGTCATTGATGACACTACTCTGCAAGAAAAAGCCAAAAGAATTTTGTTTACAATAGCAATAACTTTCGTAGATTGGGATTTATAAGATTAGGTAACGTTACAGACAAGTGTATGCATGGAATCTGACATCCCTGGCAAAATCTTCTAGTTTAATGTGGTGGTTGGTTTATCTGTTTTAGATTTTGCATGTTGTAAAGGGAATATCTGGATTATGAATATTTGAATATTGAATGTTTTGCATTTCATTAACCATAAAGCCTCTATACCTACAGATAAAAGGCCAACAATAATAAAGGATCTTTTATGATCAATGTACTGCGCACTTTATTGTACGGTCCTTGTCAACTTATGTGAGCGATGACAGTAAGCAGAAAGGGAGCTGACAACATTAGCTTTTACTTTTACAGAAAGAAGGACTTAATTAAGAAGTGAGATCCCTATTATAATATGAATTTAAGGAAAATTTGTGGTTTGGAGGTAATTTTAGGGGTCCGCAGAAATAATAATTTCATGTATTTTTCTAGCCTGGTAATGGAGCTGATGAACTGCACAACAATGTTCTGGAATCTATTACAACCACCACTTTTCTACATTTTTTTTTATTTTCCCAATAAAATCTATAAGAACCTTTTCTGGCAGTGGTGACAAAAAGATTTATGATATATAAACCCCCAATCATGTAAACCATATTTGATGCTTACAGCATTGCTCATTAATTTTCGGCATTAAGAACTGATCTCAGCTCAATTTGTCCTTCTGTTTCTTGTTTCTCTTTAAACTGGTTATAGTCCCATTCCAATTATTAGGTTATAAGAGGGATTTATTTTGAAGTTCCTATTAATGCTTATATTTTTAGGTTACTTAGCAACCATGCTCCTTTTTTAAACAGAGTTATCCAATAAATTGAACTTTAAAATGTGATGGAATTATTGAATTTTACATTAGTGAGACTCTGCAGCTTCCTGTAGTGCAATGTTGCGCTTTCTAGCTCTAGTCTAGTCTAGCTCTTCAAGCCTAATCCCATCCACAGATTACCTAGGATTCTACAATACATTTAATGTTACATGATTGGGTATGTATGGCCTGCTTTATATTTCTAAATTTCTATAATTCCATAATTTCTAAATTTGTATAGTTCAACAGGTCTGATGAACAAAAGCTGTGAGTCTGCTGCTCCCACACAAAGTGAATGAATTATTAAAGTTCTTCAAGACTGGAGAATGTAGACTATATTCTAATAATCTGAGTGATCCAGAAAACCTGTGAATAATTTTGAAAATAATTAAATTGTTATACTTGGTAAAACCTATACAATATGCAAGGTGATAAGTATATGCTAGAAGGTTCATTATAAAGACTAGTGGTCTCTATTAGACTATAGAGGTAGTCCCCGGATTAAGGACATCCGACATACAGAAGACTCCTAGATACAAATAGGGTTTCCCTGCTCACTCCTGTGCCGGACAGAGGCTTGTTAGGTGGGAAGGGGTTGGTTTGCATGACTTACAGAGGAAATCTTTTGCTAAACACATCTGAGCAATATCTTGTAACTCTTTAATGACCAAGACAAACTCTGCAGGTGTTTCTTTTTGCATATTAAAGCACAGGTTGCTCCAGAACATAATGAATGTCTAGGCTCCATAAAGTTTTTTTTTTTTTTTCTTTGTTTGTGATTAACTTACAGTGAGGATTTTTTACAGTAACTGACACCACGCTGCCTAATAATATGTTGTGACAAACATCTGTCCTAATTGCATTTATTAAAATGATGTACCTGTACCGATTTACACACAAATTCAACTTAAGAACAAACCTACAGTCCCTATCTCGTATGTAACCCAGGGACTACCTGTACTATTAGACTAGTCTGAGTTAGATTAAATTCAAACTCGGATCAGAGCTATTAAAACCTTGGATTGTAACTTGGAATTTGAGCAATCATTAAGGGGTATAGTAGGCTTTCTGACAATGACAGCTGTCATTTTCCAGTGGCTGGTTTGGCTGAGCCCCACTATATTGGCAGGTGTGGCGCAGCTCATTGAAAAATACTAATTTGCACCTGGAATTTCCTAATCTGGTCGTTTTTCTCAACAGATCCAACTAGATTTGATCTATTTATGACTAGATAAAACTATAGGCAATTATTTCCATGATATGATATTATCTATTTTACAATGTTGCATGACAAAAAAAAAGTTACCAAAGTTTTTGTAGTTACACACTATTCACATACATATAAATGACACTATACACTATCAAGTCAAGTTTTTTTTTGCTTTGGTAAATTATTTTTAAGGAATGTGGTGCATTGATTACTTTTACAGTTTTCATGGTTTGATGATAATAATTTAACACTCAGTGCAAAAATGCAATCTATATTTGATGCTTGTTCCCTGATAGTGGTGGATGTAGTCATCTGTGGGTCCCCCCATGTCCGTTCATGTTTCATGATAAATACATCAGACCCTGTCCATTGTTTAGTTGTATTTACCTCACATCACTTTCACTTTTAAAAAAAAAAGAAATCGGTATCAGAGCCAAGCCAAGTTTTAGATACAGACTATACATTTTCTTTAGTTCGGCACAATAAGTCTGGGGAGAACCATGATGAGCTCTCTAATAATCAGCTTTTTAACGCCCAGCAGGAAACTGGTAAGACAGCGGGGTGCATAAATGTGCAAGGAAACAAGAAAATAGCATTTATTTTATCCCACTATATTTCTTTTTAACAATCCAAGCTTTGATTTCCACGGTTTGCCCAGTTTATGGTTTATACTGATAATAGAATTTGTATCTCACAACATTCGTTATTTACTACATGCAGCTTAAATTGCTTTTATATTTAGATATTGACAGCCCATCTATTCAGTAGTTGAAACACCATTTTCATCAGAAGGTAATAATAGATGTATAAACTCTGAGCTAGGGTATGTATAGGAATATGGAGCGATTGGAGAATTAATCTAACGAAGATATAGTGAAATGCATATGGAAAATTGGTCTGGTTACTCTTGTTGGTCACTAAGGAGAGTAACAAAGAGCAGCTCTATCAGCAAAGCTGCCTTTCACTGCACTAACTTTGAAGCTACAATACAGGACTTAAAGAGAACAGGTAATATGAATGTTAAAGTCCAATTAACATCAGGACTTCTTTTTTTTTCATCCTGTACCCCCTACATAGTATGATTCGTGATTTTTATTTAGAAATACCTTGCAAACACTAGCTAGTTGCATTATAGAAGGTTCACATCATCTAACATCCAACTGTACCTGAAAGCATATGGGGTTTTTAAGAACCAATGTGTGTAAAATGGGGAAGTGATGAGGTGGAGGCATTACACTGCCTGGGTGTAATCATAAACAACAAAAAGACAGAATAGTCCCACCACCCCACAATTGATCAAGAAAAAGATCATGAAGTGATCCCCCCATTTTCGGGAAAATGTATGTTTTTGATAAAATATCCCAAACTTTTATTAAATATGCATTAAAAAGTTATAGTATAATGTCCCAAGAGTTGAATCTCTGGTGTTCTGATCTGTTGGTGTTTTTTTCTTCCCTAGGTCCTTGCTCCACCTCATTTGCCTCTTCTTCCTTTTTCTTCTCTGTTCTTCTTCAACCTTCTCTTTTTTCTTTTATACTTTTACAGGTTTTATATCTAGTACTTGTGTGGTAGCTTAGACAGGTTCATGCAATTAGAATTCTGGGTTCTCCATAAGGCATGACATGTTTTTGGACCCTTTCATCCTGGCACGGTCTTTGTTGCAGTTACTTGGAGGTCCTGTGCAATATTGAACCCACTATGTATTTTATATGTTCTTAGGCTCACTGGGAGCCCTCTCAGGAATTCATTGCTTTTATTCTTGCTATGCTGGTATCTGCTATCCCCCTTTATTCTGTATGTGTATGTATATGTAACTTTTGTACCTTTCTACCGTACAGTGCCTTTATATGTCTGTTTTATATTTTCATCATTTTTCTAAACATTGTAAAAGTAAAAGGCATAGTATTTTCACATATAAGCTCAATAAGAGCAAACCAACAATAATTCAAAGAACAATTTTTGTCACTTAGTATATAGCAGATATCAAGTCTGCCATGTTGCAGAATGTTGGGAAGTGATCTGAAACACATTTTTTACGAGCAATCATCGCTTCGTCATAAATTTATAACTCTTCACATCTTCTCAATAACATACTGCAGCATGTTATCATTAGGATGTCCCCCATAGGCTAATGTACATATAAATGAGGAATACAACTAGCATATGGAGAATCCCATCCACATAAATAAAGGGGTATATGAATATACCTGCATGAGGACATAATTATCATAGGACATTAGGCTACATATACACACGTCAGATGACCTTGTCCGTTATTTGCCTCACAGCTGATATCAGACAAAAATCTGGCATGTGTACAGCGCTCGTCATCCAAACGACTGTCCTGGCAGATCCACGGATGACAGATGAGGAACAATCATAATGAAAATAAAGGGGGGAGAGTGCAGCGGGGTTCCCCCCACCGTTCTCCCTCTTCCCTCTCCATAGAGCAGGACGGTGCTGTATGTCGTAAAAGATCCAACGACAATTATTGCACGTGTGTACTTATCCTAAGTCTATTTATACTAATAACATGTAAGAGGATTGTATGTAAAAACATCAGAGCTTTCTCAAATTACTTATTTACATGTAAATATTTAGAATTGAATGTTCCTATGCATAAAACATGGGTTTTTTAGACAGGATAAAGGTACATAGAAGATATCAAAACAGATATTGACGGTAAAGCCAAAATCTTACAGTTGCCTCTGAATCTGGGATAATCTATTAGTGGGAAAACCTGTTCCCATCTTTCACAGCTGTCTAAGTGGGGATTTTGGAGAGATTTTTTCCACTCACTTTTTTTTCCACTCACCAGTTTAGTCTCCATTAAAACAGTTATAGCCAATACTTTATCCAAGCTAGAAGGGAAACTTTTTAAACCTAAATATTAGTTTAGGAACCATACAGTGTAATCACTGTGGCAAAGAACCAATGTAATAAATTTAAAAGGAAAGTATATAAGTGGTTTCGGGAAGTACTTGTGCCTCTTACAGTTAATTGTTCATAACAGTCCAGAGATTGGACAAATTATAAATCACACAAAAAAGAATTCAGTACGGTGACCATTTATATAATAGTAAAAGTAGCTTTTGGACTCCCAGTCTGGTGCAGACAATGCATCAATGAGAGTTCTGTACCAGGGATAATCAGGAAGTTTTGGCAGAGTTGTACCCTTGTATCTTCTAGTGACCTTCTGTGCTTCAGTGACCCTTGCACTCCATTAACCACAGTGAGCCAGTGACCCCTTGCTGCAGTGATCCTTTTTGCTCTACCAGCCTTTTGCTTCAGTGATCTTATATTCTCCAGTAATTCCTTGTCCTCCCGTGACATATGTCCCCTAATGATATTGCTTTCCAGTGCCTGCAAAATTAGGAAATTTATTTTAATCTTAATCTACAATATTTTTGTAAAAACACATCAAAGTCCCATAACCAATTCTGTTCCAATCATGGAGCTGTTTCTGCTCCATTCAACAAAAGAAATGATTATATAGCTTTGCGGCCTGATTTTTAAGAATGGGCAGGTACCATTGTGTTTAGTGTATCCCAATATAAATAGACTTCTAAGTATTTTAGTTATATAGATCACCATGGGCTATTTGAAAAGCTTTTATACTTGATTAGGGGTTCTAGGAATGTGAACATGTACCGATGTCAAGGTGTGCTTTAGATGCAGTTACAACATAATACAACTATAAACCAGGTGGGGGGGGGGGGTTTAGGTGTCTAAATGGCCTATTTTATGAAATGGTTGACATTGCTTTCCAATCCTAGGCAGTAAAAATAAAAAAAACAAAGGGCAGAGGTCATCAGATAATGTAAGCAAAGTCCTGAAAACATGTTCTTAAAGTAATTTGAAACCTTTATCTTTAATCTGCTTTGAAGCACAAAGAACCATTGGATACACATTAAATCAAGGTGAAAATCCCTTTATTTTCACCTTGAATGAAACTTGCTTTAATTGGTACATTTCCAAAGTTTTATTCTAAATTAAATTGGAACTCATTAAAAGCATTTAGGCAAAATCCTCTTCCAGCAAATCCCAGCAACACATGAGGATCCCATGATGAGTGCAACTCGCATCAATTAAAGGTATGAATCTTCTGTCTTGATTAAGCGGATTGAAATTTAATGACTGCAGCCTACAGAGAGCATATAGTACTTGTGGCATATTCTTCTAGGCACACTGATCTATTCTCCATAGAGTTGCATACCTTTAGATGAATCTGATGGTTAAACACTCTGACAATACGTTGCATATTTAAATTAGGTTATTATTACTCATGAATCTTAATTGAGGTAAAAGACTGACAGTGAAGGGGAAGCAGGAGGTTTTCAGCAATGACAAACATTATTAGAGCAGTCACTAAAATACACAGTACTAACACAAATTAGAAAGTATTCAAAAAAAGAAATATCCAGACTGATTAAATATGAACAACTAGGAAAGTGATCATTAAAGACAAAGCTACCTGCAAATTCTTTGACAGAGATTAGAAGTATACAGATACGTTGCCCAGTTGAGGATTATAAAAGGGTACCCATTGTTGGAAAAATCAACCTGGCCAGTTGCCTGTACCCTCTGGGAAAACTTAAATGTATACCTCATAGGGATTTTGATGATGGCTTGGCTGATGGCTGGTCACAAGAATTGGCTATAGTCCCTCTGCAGATTGTCTTTTACCACTTTTGGTTCAATTCCTTATAACAATGTGACGGACATCATCCAGATGCAACTAGTGGAAATGGATCAAAGATGCTGAATCCTGGAAATGATGTCAGTTGCTGTGATGAAGTGTGGCACCTTCACAGGTAGGTCTACCATAAAGTGCAAATATATAGTGCAGACCTGCACATTAGGTCAAAACTATGGATGCCAGCAATAAAGTTTATTTCGGCTTTAAGAGTTTCTAGATGATTTCCTGTAAAATGACCATCTCATTCCCTTTGAGTCTGAATACAGGATTGTATATTAAAAGAGTGTTACTGATTACAGAAAAGGGCATTTTAAAGTGAAAGCTTTTCTTTATGATAACTAAAATGGGGTCCAGGCTTCCACATTGACATATTACACCTTTGCAGGGAGTTGTATTGTTCTACAGAGTCTCTTTATTGGAGCTGTCAGAGCAGCTTAAAATAAAACCTATCTATACACAGACACCCCTATATCTCAGTACACACAGTAATTAAAAAAATGTATTTCCAATATGTAAAAATATGTATCTCCAATGTAAAATAAAGTAATATGTCATTTGAACCTCTATGGTAGAGGAAAATGTGTACCCACATGTCATATCGACCCCCAGCATAGTACAAAATAGGTGTCCCTAGATGCCATTTGGACTCCCTACCTAGTACCAGAAAGGTACTGGTACTAGGTTCCTACACATTATTAGGATCCCACAGCACAATACCAGGTAGGTGTCTCTACATGTCATTTGGACCTTATCGTGTAGTACCAGAGAAGTATAATCACTTTCTACCACTCTTAAATTTTTCTTTTGTCTTTATAGCCTATCTAGCAGTGAGTAGCCTTAAACGCATACAGTCTATAACAAACTAAAAGGAAATATTTTCAGTGAAACCATGCAGACTGTCACAGCTGTCCTATCTAATGGCAACCTATATATTTCTCATGGTACAGCTTAGTCCAGCTATTAAATTAGTACCTGAATAATATTAAAGTTCCTCCAGATTACACTAGCAGATAGTTTTGTAGGTTGTATATTTAATTACACCTGTCAGTTGTATAAATATACAACTTATCCTTCTCGGCAGAAAACCAACAGAAGATCAATCATTTGTGACTCTTTACATCCTTTTACAAAAACATTTAAATGTAGTTGCAAGTTTGTCTAGATTTAAAAGCTTGGAAATTGGAAATGGATGTTTTATATTTATTGGTTTATTCCTGAGTTGCTGGAAATCAGATTCAGCATCTTTATGAAACACGATAAATATAACTTTTTCCATCACTATCCCCACTCTACCCTGTAATTTACTAGGTATATTATCCAGAATGACATAAGATGACTTGACCGAAAAACAATTGCTTTTGCTGGAAGGCTCAGTGATTTGAATTTATGCTATATGGTTCATAATAAGCAAGTTACATAGCCTGAGAGCATAATTACATTTATGGCAGTAAATTAGAGATAGAATAAATTAAGTGTCAATAAATGAGCAATGGACCTTATTTCTGTTCATGTACTAATATTGGGAAGTGGTGAAGGATTGCTAGATTTAGTTACATAATGGCTCAGTTGAGTGGATATCTTTGAAAATAACTTTTGGGAAGCTGAAGCATTTATAATGGTAATAAACAAAATGAAGTGCTTTTTCTAGGCTGTTTGTAATATTAAAATGTACTTTTCTTTTAAGAAATGTGTGCCCATGAGGCCTTTGTTTAAAAAAGCAGTGAAAGCATATCAATAGAAAAGAAAAAATACCTATTATACCTGTATTATACAGGTTATATTAGTCTTTTCTATATTTTTTTCTTTGTTTGCAATGATATATACAGTATATCCCTAAATATAGAAAACAATGGTAAGATCTGTAGGAACAATGGTAAGAATCTGCTTCTCTTCTCTATGCCAAGGTTATTCATGAGAGTTTATATACTGTAATCAAACTCACAATGTAGAATTGACAGTAGTGGCCAATGCAATACAACGTAAAACTGCTTACACTTTAAATCCTATATTTAGTATTAAAAGCAAAATAGAAGCTCATATACAAACATAAACAACCAAAATAAGTTGTTCTGTTCTGTTGTTGTGGCTGTGCACTTGCCTTAATTTTCTATATTTTTGAGACAGTCAAAGTCGGTCAGTAAAGCCCAGCAAAGACGCCAAACAAATGTTAGATTTCTGTCACTGACATCTTTTTGTTTCAGTGACAAGAGAACAAATGAGTGCTGTACACACAGAACTGTTCTCTTCTATGTGGACAGGAAGGGGGAGTGAATGACTCTTTCTTGTTCTCTCCTCCATACAGCCAGGATGGATTGATAAATGATGTTGGGGAACCACTCTAAACATGTTGTCACATTTACCCCTTCCTCACTAAACCACTCTAAACATGTTGTCACATTTACCCCTTCCTCACTAATGCGCCTCTCTCCTGCACATTTGGGCAGTTCTGACTCTGGAGTGCCTGTGCTCCCAAGCTTTATCAGTTTCGCCCATCACGCCGACGAATCGGGAAATAGCCTCTTGATCATCCCCGGCTATTAAGCTAGCTCAGACACAGCACTCTGCATTTGTGCAACATGTCAGTGTTTCCCCTGTCCAGCTCCTGTGTAAACCTTTTATTGCCCTATATTCTTCTCTGTCTGAGGATATCCCTGTGTCACCTGTGCCTCCTGTTGCTTCCAGTGTCTCTTGTGTTCCCTGTGTCTGCAGTGGCCCCTGTGTCACTGGTGTCTATTTCCTGAATCCCTGGTATTTGACCTCCTGGCTTGTAACCTGCCTTGTGATTTGGTACCGTTTATCTTCCTGCCCACCCTAGTGTGCTCAAGGACCGCGACCTGGCAGTAACTCGCAGCGCAACATCCTCACCACTAGAGGTTCTGGGGAAGACCTGGTTACTGCTTAGACTCTGTGCTTTGGCCCTTCGCAAGGCACACAGTATTTTTGTGCAAGCCATAGAGCCCCCTATTGGCCATGTCTTCCCAAGCGTGACACATGCTACATTTTTGGTCAAGGTGATCACAACTGTTTAGCTTGGGTGACATTCATCTAGTGTGTGTACATAACTTAAAAGTCATGTAGAGGTTTGATGGAGACATAGGAACCATTCCTAAAGGAATCCTGTAGGTATGCAGGCTGCAAATACCCTTCCTGCATATATCAGACCAAGTCCTTCTGACAGTCAATGTGACCTGCTCATAAATTTCTTAGATCTGAGTGACATGCCAGAGATACCATAGAAAATTCCAAACTTGTACTTTTAGCTCTAAAAGCTACCTACCAGACCTACCCTAAATTAGACAACTACCATGAAACCAAAACATTAAGGATCCTGTAAACCAGTCAGGTCAACAAGTATTCGATGCAAAGCTCAAAGGTAGGACAGAATAAAGACTATTTACTGTGTTTTTAACAGCAAGTCCATGTTTTAGTTGTAGCTAAGATAGATATATTGTTCAAAGCCCACAATTCGTAGTTACCAATCTTTCCTTTGAAACCGTTCCAGCTTCAGTTAATTCTTGAGATGTGCAAAGTTTGTCAATGTTCGGCACATAGCCTGGTGCTACATCAAGAGAAAGTGTCACTGCAGATAAATATCCAGTGTGCATAAGTCTTTTCAGACCAGATTCAGTAAAGTTCTCTGTTCTCTGAATTTAGACTAAAAATCCTGCTCTGACAGTGAAAGTCATTGTACTCATCTGCCGTCCCAAGGCAAATCCTCTAAGCATTATACCAGCCAGAACACAGTGTATTTGAAAATAAATCACGGCTCCAAGAATTCTGTGTTTAAATAAGTTATGAGAATGTGATTCCTTTTTAGCATATGCGTATGACCATAAAACAGTCAGCAAGCAAAAACAAAATGACATTTCTGCAAGTGTGATATTTCAGCATTGGAGATTGTGGCGTGAATAGATAAACTGCATAATCAAGGTAAAGCTGTCTATAGTTTTTCTGATATTAAAGGCACTGAGATTTGAGTGACATCTCTGACAATTACAAAGAGAATGGGGCATTGTGAGGTCACTTCCATGTGCCAGACTGATCAAAGAAATTTTCAAGTTTGTAGAAAAGGGAAAAACAAGCTTTTTACTGTGAAAATGCCAAGCACAACATTGCAAATGCACAAAGACATAATTTACCCGATTAGCTGCTTTCAGCAAAGACTAACAATGTACTGCATTTTAATTTTTGTGGTTAATATAAAACAAAAGATATTGTTTCTGTAAAATATTATTAGCTCTAGCATCTGTGCCTCAGGAATTATCTTTAATACTTTTATTATGAATGTCCTTGGCATTGAATTTTAGGTTGCTGTTAAAGCTCAACAAAACCCATAAATTCTAATATCAACCAGGTGATAAGCAAATACAAACAATGCATAGAAGCAAAGGGGTAAAAAGAATATCTTTTTTTTTGGCTAAGTGTGCTTTCGCTCTGCATTACAGCTTTTTCATCAATCTTCAAAATGAACTCGGATCACATGTGATAAACTCACACTGGCGACGCGGGTTAGGGGTGCGCGGCTGTCAACATGGGCGGACTGCCCTCTGTGTCCCACCTGACCCATCTTGAAACACAGACCAAGGAGTCTGACGCGCGTGCGAGCCGGAGGACCACCAGAGAAACCCTGCGGTGCAATGAAGGTGAAGGCCCAGGTGGGATCCCGCCGCTGCCAGCAAGCGCACCACCGGCCCATCTCACCAGTGTGAGTTTATCATGTGACCCCAAATTGGGAAAACAAGTAGATTCTGGACTTCATTTACAAGCACACATCTACTAACAGGCAGAACTACACATGAGGTTTTTGAATACTTACAATTTACACTAATCAACATGATTGCTTTTGTAATATTCCTCCTTAAACTTTGTGTATTTGAAGTCAAATCTGTACAATTCTGTGATGATATTTTATTGTATTTTTTATATATTATTATATATTGTTATTACATTAGAATGAATGTTAGGCAAACTATGATTAAAGCTTTCTACTTCAGTCACATTCTAGTGACTAATCATCTACAAGGCAAACCTAAGCAGCAGAATAGGGCTTATTAGATATTAAACCAGGAAGATAGTATTGGTTGGAGCTGTGTACCTGCCTTTGACTCCACTATGAAGAATACGTGTTTAGACAATTGGTGTCTTATGGGACCATACCAGTATAGACAACGAAAACAGGCAGGCTTCTTCTGTGCTTTTGCAATCTCTATCGAAGTAAAATAAAAAGATGAAGGGCAAAAGCTCCAACATTGCCTAGGATCCCATTCTGTTTTAACACACATCTGCATACAATGAATTGTGGTTACAGTTGATCATTGGTAGTATTTATACATTATACACATATAAATTGTAGAACAAATGTGGATTTCACAAGATATTAATAAATGGTCATCAACTCTGTATGGGTAGCAAAAAGGATCTATCAAAAGCAAAAGGTTATTTTCCCCCAAGAGAGTTGTAACTAGAACAGGTGCATCCATTTAAAGAGTCTCCTCCGATTTCCGTATCTACTTTGATCTATGAGAAACAATGATCACTAGGACAAATTAAGAAGTTTTCCCAGTGGAGACACAAACCCCAATACACAAATTCACATATTGTAAGGGAACAGGCATCAGTTCATGTTAAATCGGTGAAACTGGTGAAAGGTAAACTGAAACTCTAGCTAAAAACTTTCCTTTTTGATTAAGGTCACCACCTCCCCCTTTATTAAAACACTTGTTGAAAGTTCTCCATGCTCTAGCACTGTCCATGGCCACCTACTACACCCAGTGCCACTAGACTTCTGCTAGCAAAACAAAACTCCTTTTGTTTTGCTCTTTTCCTTTGAGCCTAATTATCTGTTAAAAATGTGTTAATAAACGAGTGGCATTTACATATTATGAGCTACACTCCGGCTGAGAAGGTTCCTTTCTGACCATTGGCACCAGAGTTGCCAAGGAGGAGGTATAGTAATGTTATCAGACCACTTAAAAGACTCTCAAAAAGGTATGTATTTCACTTTGTTTTACATCTCCTGGGGTAGAGGTGGCTTTGGGAATGGAATTCCACATTTTTTAACTGTTTATTTTTTTCAGTGAACCCACTACAGAGATTTTACCTAAAATGACGTTAAGTCAAGTTGAGGTTTGTTGTTGGAGTTAGGTTGAAAACAGGGGATAATCTGTTGCAATAAATTTGTTTTTTTGATGTATTAAGTATGTAGGTGTCTCTGGCCCATTGGGGAAATTTCCATTTGCTTCCTGTGCTAGACATACAACAAAACAAAAAGTTAGATGTCACTAAAACATATCTTCATCAGAAGAGTTTCTACCACTCAGTGTTCTGGCAACAACTTTGCTTGTCTCTATTTTTCATTATTTTCTGCCCAATGCCAGTGGTCACTAGGACCAACAGACGGGGCAAATTTGCCCAGTGAGGTTACAGATAAAAAAAAACAGTTTTTTTACCAGTTTTAGTACTTCCACACTATAACAAACAAAACTAGACTTTTTACTCTGGGCTTAGTTTTTGCCATGCAAATGATGTAGAACCTTTGCATCCAATCTCTTTTTTTTAATAATTAGGTGATCTGGGAGTCCTTTTTCTCACCTGTTTGTAAGGTAGAATAGGTATTCCCAAACACACCCACTGTTCTCCTTTACATATAGAAATGTTATTGCATTAAATTGTTAGCACTATGTATTTTTTTATTGTCATTGCAAGTATGAAACCAATTCTGGAAGGTTGACAAAGCAAGCAGAGAAAGAGAAAGGGGAAAGTTGTACAACACAGGATTTGCAAAGCATACCTACACATCCTGTGAAGGCCGAACTCAAATCAAGAAATATGTTAAAAGTCAATGTTATGCCTCTAGCTTAGTTGTAGTAAAAATTGGTATTTAGCTGTTTGAGTCATATAATACATACTGTACAGTATTCACAGTTTAAGCCTGGGACATAAAAATCAATGTGGGAGAAGATTTGTATACAGTATAATCTCTTTTTTGGCCTGTACATTCACAACCATGTGCATTTGAAAATGTACAGCTATACTCCAACCAGCAGGTACTTGTTTCAAGCCTAATAGTGTTTTGGTATATTTTATTCTGCAATGTTTAATTCACCTAGGCTATCTCTTGATCTACAAGTGCATATTTCTGGAATGCATTTTCTGGTTAATACGCATGAGAAAGTTAGAAGGATTTTGCAGTACACAGAATGACAAACAGAGCAATGCCCTTTTTGCAAGCAAACATGATCAAGCGTAACAAATGCTATAGGAGAGATGCATCCAGCACTATTAAATGAGAAACCAGCAGAGCAATTCATCATTATATAGAGAGACCAAGAGACCAATCATCCAATGCATGGAGAGATCATTGGAGCAATAATTCAATAAATGAAGTAACTGGCAGAGCAAAGAACTATTACTGAGAAGCCAGAACAGTGCACAATTAAACAGGATGAGACATGGCATGCTATGTCCCAGGGACCTGCTGAGGATTGCAGCTGCAGAAAATGTGGCATATATATTTTTATCAATGCTTTGTGACTGTCCATTTGGAGAAAAGTCATCTCCATGCTGGCTTATGTAGATTAAGCAAGCAATTTATTGGGAACACCTGTACATCTGCTTATTCCTTCAGTCCAATCTATTAGATATATAGCAGCAGCACAATCTAAAAATCATAAAAATATTGGTAAGGAGCTTCATTTAATGTTCCCATCAAACACTAGAATGGGAAAAATGTGAGTTCATTGACATGATTGGTAGTTGTGTCGGTTTACGTATTTCTGTACCTTTTGTGGTTTTTATGCAGTCTATAGAAAAACAAAAATTATCCATTGTGGGAAAGTTCTGCACATAGAAAGGATCCTGGAGAGAAGAATGGAAAGTACTATAAGCCCTAGGCAGTAGAAAGTAATATTCATAATTGTCTCTGTTGGGAACCAATAACATCAAGACACCAATATTCTGTTTGAGTTAATGCTTGGTATATTGTGTATCCATATGTGTTACATACTAACCTTTTAAAGCAGACCTACCATTGAGAGATTACATAACATGCCAACGGTGGAGTTATTCTAAAGAATGCTAATTGCCTGGATGTAAAGCTAATCTTTTGAATTTAGCAGCATCTTACGGAAGTCCTAGAACTAACCACATGGCCCCAATTTTAAAGCAGAGCTTAGAATACATCTGTCAGCATAGGGCACAAATAAATTGGTAATTAGCAAAGCTGGTACAACTATCAGCATTTTTTCAACTGCTGAAGACGCTTTGTTGGGTGTTGAGGACAGTGCTACATAGAAGACACATGAATGGCACATCTTGTATGCCCACTCAAGGCTTTCAATGATTCAAAGTTTGTTCATTCATTTTACCCCCATTATGCTGCACAATTAACTTGTTTTGTAATAGGGCACCTCACCCATTTACACGGGCTGACTAACAAACCAAAACTAAGCAAAATGGTGCATCTAGTGTTAATGGGATAACATGCATTGTTGTGGCAGTGCATTCCTATGTTTTTCGATGTGCCGCAATGCACCTTCGTCCATATGGTGCACTGGGGTGCAGCAATGTGCATAACAAGCTTTTCTGCAAGTCGGTATTGTGTGCAGGGGTCTTGGATAAAAATTGTGCAATTCTCTTTATTTAGTGTCAATCAACAGTGCAAATCACAGGTATTAATGTATCTGCCTGCAGCAGTCAGACAAATAAATGATTGTTACTAACCCTATTTATGTATTCGTTTGAATTTAAGTGGTAAAATAGAGCGCACATTAAAAGTAAAGCCTGAATATCGCTTACAAGTTAAACAAAAGAACAAGGTATTATTTATCCATAACTACTGGGTATACCAGGGATTGTCAGTGTGTAGATCACCAGCTGTTTCTGCACAATAATTTTTGATATTCCCCTAATGCTAGTGGCTAGGGAAAATCTATGGGAGATATGTTCAACAGCTGGAGTGCTGAAAGTTTGCCTATTTCACATGCACGCTGCAGAGATAATATCTGTTTGAAACAAACTCTTTTTTTTGAAGAGAAGGGAACAATTCAGTGAGTTCTCTCTTCCCTTTGTAATATCAATTATTTTTCTCTACACTTTTGTTGTGTTATGCAGCTGGAAAACACAACCCCTCAGAGCTTTATACTTCATGAAGAATCATTCTGACAGGAGGGAAGATGCAGCGGGCAATGACTGATTGTGATGATCGCATGTAGGATGTGCAGTAAATTAAACAACAATGGTTTTAGGCACTGACTCATATGAATAGAGAAAAGAATAGAGCCAGACTCAATCCCCTTAACCAGGAAAATCAGAAATGTCTTTTGTATGAGTACAATAATACAATAATACACATTTAATGATAACAGGTGTTATTAGCAGGAGTAGTAGACCATGGATCAGTAGTATTATTCAGGACTGACTGTCTAAATTGTGTCTTCAAGCATCTAAAAATATATCAGTGTTATGTACACAGAAGATCTTGGAGAGTTGTGGGAGAGAATTACCTGGCATTGTTCATCTTAAAATTATTTTTTGCAATCACCCCAAGAATTCCAGTAAAAGATAATGCAAGCAAAATAAAATTAACATTTCACTTTACTGATAACATATTAAAGGTTACAGAAAACAGCAGTCTCTAGCCCTATCAATTCTCCCATAGAGGGGCCCAACCTGTAGTCCTTCTGAGTTTCAGGGGAACAAGGCCGGTTGCCTTGATACATCAAGGAGTTCTATACCAGGGTGTACAATTGAGCTGGGTAAATGCAAAAAAATCTACAACTCCTTCCATATTTGGGAGGCAATCCAGAAGCTAAATCACTGAGCTAATTGGCCATAGCTACTACTGCTAAATTTGTTTTCTGTTAAGCATTTATCAGTGAATTCTATTCTTGGCTTAGAGCAAGCCAGGGTAATGACTTGATAATGAGGATTACATATTAATCTAACATTACAAGTCCTAAAGAAAAAATACGGCACTTAAAGAGACTCACCACATGGTACTCACCAGCTAAAGAAAGGGAATCTGTACTATGAAAATTCAGCAATGTGAAGCAGATAAGCCGGATAGCTTTGTGGCTAAGTGAAATTGACACATTTGGGGGTGTTGGATAGTGAGCCTTCTAGCCCCCTGCAGCCCCCCAACTGCTTGTCATTCAACACCATAAATTCTCATGTGGTTCATTATCTAGTAATGATGCTGTTGTTTGCATTTGGGTTAAAGTCAAGTTCAACTAACATAATGGTCATTCTATTTGGCTCTAGAAGATTTAAAACGTGGATTTTTATCAAATCAAAATTCTGCTGCTCAGATAGAAGGAATTTTAGTAGGCCAAGAAAAACTGCTGATTTCTCTTAATCAGTTTTACCAGCAACAGGAACATCACACATTGAGATGCAAAATAATATTCTTCCTTTATTAAACAAGCAAGTAGGTACAAGTTCTATGTTGATGTGTTTCACTTCACAAAGCTGCAAATTGAAGGATATATGTCTTTCCAATATTGTCTTCCCAGCCATGTAAAACCACTGTACACACAGAGAACATTTTTCTAAATTAGCACAATGTTCATTTTGTGGTCTTACAATCACATTTTGGTGCATTTGGTTACTGTAGTTACTGCCTGGAGACCAGAATAAATCATTAGAATATTTTCCCTAAGCATATCAACTGTGTTTGGTTGATTTGGAATCCACAATATTTGAACCAGTTGGGCCTAGAACTAAACCAAGGCAAACTCTAACTTCTTTATTTTACTATATATTTACCAGTAAAATATGCACTCCATATTATTTCATTCTGTTGTTTGCCCCTCCTATCTGTTTAAGTGGGAGCCTTTAACTAAATGTTAAAGCTCTTTCTTCTGTTTATAATATACAAGAAATATATACATGGTGGCCACAACACATGTACAGGGAGACGATTTCAACAGTAGAGACCAACAGAGATTTATGAAAATTTTCAGGTGCTTTAAAAAACTATTTATGGAATAGAGAGTTGCAAATGGGAGAATTAATGAGCACCACATCCCTAATATATATATATATATATATATATATATATATATATATATATATATATATATATATATATATATATAAATCCAGTATTGTTTTCATTTGGGATTTTTAAGGTGCTAACCAATAAATAATGATGGGGATTATAAAAAAAATTCTTCTTTTCACCTACCATCTACAAAGTGAGTATATAGCTATTGATTATTACTTTTTTCTACTACCTTTTGAAAAAAAATTATTACTAACAACTCCCCCCCCCCCCCCCTTCTTTGTACCCTTTACAGCGACACTATGTTAAAAAAAAACCCACTTCCTTTGGAATATCACCTGGTCATAATCTTTAATCAGTGAGTACCTCAACATCTCTACATACACATCTACTTTTCTGCTGAACTTACCACACCACTATAGAAGTAGGTCAATTGAGTGAACCTTTTAAGACGTTTTCTCTATACCATAAAAGTGTTCAATTTTGAATGTTCCAAATATGAGTTTTTGATATGTTGATGTGTTCTGATAACGTTAAAATGTGATAGTATGCCCTTATATAAGAGATTAGGAATAATCTTATCTTTGTTTTATTAAGAAAATTGCTGCATTACAGGTATATGTAGGACGAGGCGCCGTAATGCGGCAATACTATAACTAGGATTACAGTAGTGGTTTTACCCACATGGTTACCTACTGCTTAAACTGCCATTGTGCAAAATAATCCACCCTATGAAAATGTTTTCTGCAATTAGGCAATATACTAGCCTGAATACCCAGAATTCACCCTCCTATTCGCTAGAATGTAATAGACCCCAATAGACCTACCTCTACAAATTTACATGATATACCTCACTTGTCATCCTATATGTTTCTTCATACTTCCTGAACATACATCTCATTTAAAGAAAAAAAAAGATTATATCAGTAATTAACCTTCCAATAATCTATTTTACATATTTATATTTTCCAAATTACCTCCTATAATGGGCTCCATTTCCTTGGGGCACCTAGGCGTAGGGGCCTGCAGATGATTTTATCCTCTCTGACTTGTTATCATCTGTATTGAGTACTATTATCACATCTATCTCCTGAGGAAGCCCTAAGGGCGAAACGCATTGGGAACATGAGATTCTGACTAATACTTTATAATATTTGCTTTAGAGTACTCACCTGTATACCTTGCAACATTTCTGAAGTTAAAAGTAGCATAGTTGACCTATGCTGCAAATAGGATCTAATCTATGTGTAAATAAATTCTCTAATAATAATTTTGCCAGCAAAAGCCTACTCACTCTCCTTTTGTGCTTCTCAAATCATTCAGGCTTGGCATTTACTAATACCATATTAACTAGGAACCCCTCTTGGAAGCCCCCACAATCTCTACAATGTGCACTTATCTGCCTTTTCATTTTTACACTTACCTAACCTTCTCATCCCCCAGTTGTATATGTACTATAGTCCAAAGGAGCATAGGCATTTATTTACTTCCCCTTGCAGCAAGTCCTTCTCTGCTGTCTGCAACTAGGCAGTACATCCTTATTGATTCTCTACCCTTGTTCTCGTGACATAGACGTCAAAGTGGGTGCAGGCAGCTGAGAATGGACTTGGGTTGGAAGAATGTAAAATTATGTTTTTATAACTATATCTTTAACTCAAATGTTATAATTTTACTGCAACAACATCCTTTTCACTAGGGATAGGTTCCCACTGGCCTCCCTGTTCTACCCCCGAGTCAGTTTGGTGACAATACCATGTTCAGTGGCTATTCAACAAATTTCCAAAGTTAGCAATAGAATGCAAAACATCAGAAACATTTTTGCAAAAATTATTTCTAGTTGCCAAAATACAATTCTGCAAAAATCACCTGGCTATCCCTACAATGGCCAGACATAGTCGGAAGATTCTGTACAAAGGCAAGGTTTTACAATGGAATACTGCAGAGATCTGGAAAAAAGAAATACACAAAATACACCAAGATTAAGTTAGGAATAATCGTGAATCTTGTATTCACACAATATTTGCTTATTTTAGAGTTCATCTTGACTCATTCATTTTGAAATAGTAAAGAAATGTACAGATGATAAACATGACCTCTCACCCCATAACTACACACTATCGGTTTGAATGAACTGTATCTTTAAAGCATAGAGGAACATTTTTCTGTTTGCCAAATATTAGTATAGATTGCAACATATGCATCATGTCAATGAGAGCACCCTCTGCAGAAACGCTTTAAAAGGTAAAATCAATAAACGATTAGTCAATGGTTTACGCCAAGTGCAGATAAGAGGAAGATAAAATATGCTGTTCATCCTCATAGCAGGGAAAGTTATCAATGATCTGCTTCAGCCTGAAGAGTCTTTCTAATGAATACATGCTGCCTGGAAGCTTCTAGAGTTGTATCATTCAATATTGATTGCTTTCTATAGCACACCTCTGTAGCTGTGCTAAATGATGCTAATAACAAGCATTTCATGTAAAAACAAACTTTAAATCTCATCTGACAAACAGAAATAAGAGATCAGAAAATGTAACATGTTTTGTGCTGTTGTTCACAAAGTTAACACACTCTAGGCAAGTGGATACTTATTTTAACAAAACTTATTTTCATGAGTCTGGTTAAAATTAAAGTCACGTGGCTAAGGATATGAATAAGTATATCGTCTCGGGTGAGAACCTGACAACAGCGGTTGCCTGATGCCACTCAAGGATCTGCCAGGACTGATGCTGTTATAAGTGCTGTTAGAAACTGCCAGTATTATAAAGACACATGAGTAGGTTACAACAGATGGGGTTACTCTGGTGTTACCCACTCTTCTACTTTACCTGTCCCTTTAACGCTCTACCAAATAACAACACATCCTCAACTCTATTTGGGGTAAATTGTCCATAATAATCTTCAATTATTCACAGTATCACATTAACCATAATATCTATAACAAGCAACCATTTTTAAACTTTTACAGATTGTACATAACCGTTGGGATGGGTCCTGGTTGGAAGATATGTGTCTCCATCATGTTATGTTACCATAAAATGTTACCAATAAAACCAGGGTGTATGCTGAGAAAAGGGCCTGGTTTACAAAAGCTCTCCAAGACCGGAGGAGATAGTCTTTCCACAGTGAAGCTGGGTGATCCAGCACACCTGGTATGGATCTGGTCCAGGATTGAAAACATTTGCTAACAGATAGCAAATGACTTTTATGAAATCCAATCCAGGTTAGCTGGTTAACCCAGATTCACTGATAAAAGTGTATCCTTTCCAACCTTGGAGAGCTGTAATAAATCAGGGCCAAGGAGTCCAGGAGTACTGGAGAGCAACTCTGCTAGGGTTGCCATTATTAGTTTATTTCAGGGCCCTGAACTCTCAAATAGGAAGGAAGATACCATTCCATCCCCGGTACACCCCAAGGCTTGGGCTATAGGAGAAGCAGCACAGGTGTGGTATCAGTGGTGTGTGGAATTGTAGCAAGTAGACTGCAAACTAGCCTGTGTGGAAACAAGCTAAGAAGCTGTGATATGGAAAGCTGTTGATGCTGATTTCATTTCATTTGATTTATGGACTGTGGAATCCTCACTAAGGACTGCACTATTCAGAGGACTCAGCACTCACTGATGTAAGCTGATGTAAACTGCCTTTTCCATTTGTTTTTGATATATGCTGAAAATAGTCTTTTTTGTTTTGGGATTGCAATAAACAGACTTGTCCCCCTAAAACCTTCTTTGTGTGCTTGCTGCAAGGGCTAATCCCCTCCATATAACAATAAAAATAATAGTAATAGGCTAAATGAAATCCTCCTATTTCTACAGACCACTTCCCTATATATCCTTCTCCCAGCGCCCCACCATCTGGCCATTTTAATCTTCTACATAGATTATTATCCACGAACACATTTGTGAGGAACAGCATACCTATGATAGGCTTCTAGCCCTTTGATGTTTTCACCAACTACAGCCTACATGGACCTTATCTGCCACACAGTGATGCCGTGACAATCACTTGGAACAACCCAATACAATAAAACAGCCATCTTTTTATTTTAAAAGGGAGGGATAGTGGGTGAACCTCTTCGCTACACTTCTCAGATCCAATGGAACTAGCAAACCCTCCACCCCACCGATTGACCTGAACTTCCGCTAACTTGCTGACCCGCACCAATCCCTTCCTATTCATTCCCTTAACTTCTTACTTTCTGTAACCAACCATTTTCACCCTGTCATGTAGTCTGTTCACCTATTACTCTTCTCTTTATGCTTTGGGCCTATCTTTGGGGTTGCTTTATGTTTAGGCAGTTCACTATGCAGTTTTTATTTAGCTTAGTGAATGCAATGAAAATTCACTTTGCAAAAAACAATATCAATACCAATTGCAAAAAATGTAACAATATGATTTTTGCTTGCCCAATATTGGATGGCTGAAATCACCAGAGCTTCACATCATTCATTAGGCAGAATGATAATTCACATTTCTAAGTCTGAATTCTTTGCATAAATCAACTCGCTATGGTACTTGTACAGAAGGAACGTGTAAAAGCAAAAGACACAACAATTGTGTTCCAAGCACTGTGTCTTTAAACACCACCTCTGCATTTTCATAGCCACATGGATTTATTCACCCTACAAGAGGATTGAATTCCTGTTACCTCCAATGTACACAGTAGTTCAGGTTGGAACATTGTGTACTAATGTATGATTGCAGACTGCAGCACAGTAACATGTATCCTTACGTTGTAGTTAGTGGTGGCATTTAAAGACATGGACTACAGAAAGGTAAGCTTTTAAAGAGGTCACTAGAATACAAGCTTTATTATAAATGACTGTGTACAAAAGCTTCCTAATGGGACAGCAATTGTTTGACCAACCTACATATATAATAGTCAAAGTTGGATTTCAGTTCTGCTCTGTTTCCCTTTTCTGCTTCTTAATTTATCCAGCTGAAAAGCATTAAAAAAGATATATGCATAGGCATCAATCGATAAAACGTTATGAAGCACATTACCCAGGTTACCATTTTCTGGCATTATTTTATTACATTTGTAGTATTATAAATGCGCTGAATGTGCTGTGAGCAAAAAACTGAAATATTTGCCAAAGATGAGAAGTAAAAAAAATCTGTTAAATGTAAAAATATAAAATACATGCATAGTAATGTGGAATTATAACACTACCATGGATTTTATCTCTTAGAGAGCACAGTTGTACTGACACTGCCGCCATCTGATTCCCTCTCTGAAAGGACAGAGCCATCTTTGTTCAGGCTTCATTCAGGGTCAGTATCTACATATATTATTGTATATTGGGATAAATATTGTAACTTTTTATGATGATCTTGCTAGTGGGTATACTTTTAGCTGCTTTAGCTCCAGCTGACAAATGTGATGACCAGAGCTCTCCATAGTGCTGAAATCTAGCTTTGAAAGAGTCTCAGCAAAAGAAATGGTAAATAAAAAAAATCAGTAGAAAACCAGTGATTTCAGCCTCTAAATAATGCCAGTGCGAGACCGAGTGATGTAGGAAGAAGTGCTGTACCTTACAAGGTCGCTTACCCGTAAATACGGGGACGAAGTGGGATGTGATCAGGGAGACGTCTGAATGGCTGAATGGATCTGTGAAGATAAAGGAGTTTTTTGTTCAGTTTACTTCCGCTTTAACTTACATAAACTTTAAGCTTACCTAAACTCAGAATTTTCACTTTACATAAAAAGTCCACACTTGCAAAAAGCAGTCATCCTGAGTCACACTCGGGGTCGCTATAAGCTAAGAAAAACCCCACTTCCCTTGCTCCGTTGCCGTCCACTGTCGTCCTTCTCCCTCCGATCTCCAGGCCCAAAATGAAGAGCCGAGATCTACGGGGTTTCCTGTGACATTGGTGCGAGCGCCGGTTTCTGCGGATGGAGCTGTGGGAAATTTAAATCATTTTATATTGGATTCAATAAAAGTAGCTGTATTGAGACCAATACAAAGAAATCTTCATATAATATATATATATATATATATATATATATATATAATTATATTATATATATTATAGATGATACTGTCCATTATATAAAAGGGTTGTCTACCCCTTTTATGTAAAAACTTTAGTTTAGGTCCACTTTAACTGAAGGGTATCCTGGCAAAGTAACAGTTTTAGGGGGTAAAGAGAACTCTAGGGGTCCCCCTGCAGACCCCTGTGATATTACTGAAAGATTATATTTGATGTTAGTTCCAATTACAGGATGTAACATTTTTTCTGCTTACACTGTATTGTATATGGTAATTAGTGGGGAAACTTCAGAAATAAATTGTGAGGAAGATTTTGTTAACCATGTGTGTCTTTTTATGGTTTTATGAAAGCCTACAAGTCAATAAATAAAAACAGTTTTTGTTGACATCCATCTAAAATTCTCAATAGGACTCACTTGCTGTAAATTCAACAGTTTATTTGAGGAATATACTAAGCTGCCTTTTCAGCACTCCCTCTAGTGGTTATCTGTATTTCAGGACTGGGAATGGCATTTTGTAAACTTGTACTAAAATATACAGGTGACCCATCTGTCATTGTAATCCTCTGTCTTCAGTAAATTCTGAGACCCAGAACAAGTATGCAGAACAGGAATTTAGGGAATCCAGCTTTGCTCTAAGATGATTTACATTAAAGTGGTTTTATTTCAGTGATAGTATAAGAGGATTCCTAAAGTTTCATAATATGTTTTCATATATATTTCATACCCTAATTTAAAAGTAATCATTAAAAGCTAATGTTGTGATTATGTGTCCCTGGAGGCTTGTGATATGGTACATTTCTTATGGGCACAAAGCTTTGTAAGTGCAGTGCTGTCATGCTCTTGGGGTGTGATACCCATACATAATGAATAAAGAGGGGAAGGTATTTTCCTACTTCAAAGATAGCAATAAAATCCTAGATCCCACAAAAACAATGAACTGAATACTGCTATGGATTATGTCTATAGCGTCATTGATATCATGTCCTTCCTTCTATTCTTCCCCTCTGTCCTTCATATACACACATATACATAAAAATACAGTACATATATTCACTGCTACAGCTAGGCTACTGACTAGAGTAGTGTTGCTCCAAAATGACTTGACTTAAGGGACATTCAGTTGATGTTAAATATTTGATGTTTGGAATATATGCTTAAAGTGGAAGTAAACTAAAAAACAAAACTCATCTTTACTTTTGCAGATCCGTCAATCCCTCCGGAGGTTTCCTGGATCGGGTCCCGCGTCATCCTGGAATCCTCCATCATCCCATCACCCAGGCCATCTTCTTTCCCTTTCTTCCATCTTCTGCTTAGATCACCCGGTTTTGCACTGCACAGGCACATGATTCGGTGACGTAGCCTGCTGTAGATGGAAAAAAAAGAGTGCCGATCTCAGTGCAAAAAGCTCATGCGACATCGGGCATGTGCAGAAAGAGCAGTCAGTATCCTCCTGGAACGCATGATGTATGTATCCCAGGAGGCTTTGCGCTTCTATTCTGTCTTTATTGTCGTAGGTTTAACCCCCCTCCCCCAGATTAAACATTTTGGCTTAGATCCACTTCCAGGTATTGTGCAAGATTTTGTTGTATATGTAGTAATGTTGTTCTGGTTTTAGGAGAGCCATTAAATAGGTCATATGGACAAAAATGGCACGGTAAGACTACCAAATCCCTCAGCAACATTGTGTTCATTTTTGAAAGGTGGGAAAATGTGTACAGCAGTGAACCATATAATATGGCTTTAAAGGCAACATGGAAAAATGCAAATCCTTCAAATTTTTGTTTTGTGGGGTGCCTAATCCTGCATGCAGTGTTACAGAAGACTCCACAACAGCCACGCCATATTTTGGCAAATTATAATTTGTTCTAAAGGTCAGCTTTTTTGTAAAATTAGGAGCAGCAGCATTTCAGTACAAAAATGTAATTTAAATTCAACTTTTCCCTAAGTATTTGCCTTAACTGGTGTCAGTTTAGCAAACAGTATTAGCCAAATAGCCATGGTTTGGAGTGTTGGCAGATAGTAAGTAAACAGGTTATTCTAAATACTTGTAATAAGTATAGCAAGTTATAAACAGATATGGACTTTACATCACTTTTGGCAAGGATAGAACATACCTGATATAGCTACCTTTCCTCTCTTCTTCCGTAATAACACCCTATTGCTCTATCTGTGTCCCAGGGATGGAGACAACTAAAAAAGAAATTTCCTTCCGTTTTCAGCGATCTACCTGCATTGTTGGTCACTGTTTAGCTGGCATTGACTTTGGAAGAAAAACAGGCTTTCCTTTTGCTGATTTTCTTCCTCTTTCTCCTGTTATGACTCAAACTCTCTGAGCCCCAAGAGCATCTGTTCCAGCATACAGACAAGATGGTATCATTAATGACTGCCTGATCATGATTGACAATTTGTTGTGGCATTATCAAAGGGTGTTAAATGACACACACATCCTGAATTTGTACACTGATTGCCTGATGCTGACATTTTTTATCATATAGCCTATGGCAGCTTTCTGTTGTTGGCACAGTTGTTGCCGCATATAAAAAGTACATGTGTAGGAATGTCAGCTTATTTCCAGGTACCTGGAGTTGGCACTACTTTCCTGGCCTTATCCAGCAGCAATTATAAGCCTGGGTAATTGGTTAAAGCTACGTACACACTTCCAATTATTATCGTTGGAAAACGAACGACGAACGATCCTGCACGATATATACGAACGATCGTATAGCACCGATCCTGCACATAGAGATAACGACACGATCATTCGTAGATATTGTACACACAATAGATACGATCGTTTAAGCGATAGAGGAACTATGTGCATGACAGGAAAGTGAACGAATGTTCGTTCATTACGCATGCTCAGCCCATGGACGATCAACGAACGACCGTACACACGAACGATGTTCAACGATCGTCGTCCAATCCGATCCGCCGGTCCGGTCGTTCGTTTCCAACGAGTTTCCTCATTCGTAGGCGTCGTTGGTTACTTTTTTACGAACGTTTTTTTGCCCAATCGATCGTTCGTCGTTCGATTGGAACGATAAAAATTGGAAGTGTGTACGCACCTTAAGAAGTCTTGAACTATATCTTGCAGGCCAGGTTATTTACATTCATCAGTGATGTGAGATAGGTTGCCTGGCTTGAGCTAATGCAGGATAACTACATAATACCCCGAGCCTTCAAAGTCTGACGCTCTGGCTCTGTATCTGGGCCTGAGCAGTAGTGTTGGTGTTCGAATTTGGGTTATCCTTATATTCGACTCGAATATGGCCATTCAAATTCGGGCAGACCCAACCCGAAACAAAACGAGATTCGATGGCAAAACTTCAGATAAAAAAAATGTAACAAAAATGTGTTAAATAAAAATTTAAATAATTAATTTATGTAATTAATTTATTAAGTGTTTGTGTTTATTCAACTTTTTTTTTTTTTTTTTTAACAGGTTATCCTACAATGACACGATATCTCTTACTCTGTAACACACTTTCCAGCACAGAAATATTATGATACATTTGTTAAATTTTTCTTTTATCCACTGAGAGAAAAATGTAACAAATGTATTATATTACTGTGCTGGAAAGTGTGTTACAGAGTAAGAGATACTCTGCACTTGATTAATTGGTTAATTAACCTCTAGTGCCCGGAGATCGCAGTGGAACTGCAGAGTAACACTCAATGGAGAAACTTCTGCAGTTCCACTCGGAAAAATGATTGCAGCTCTGGGAATCCTGTTTGCGATCACCTGCACTAGAGGTTTAATGGGGACAAGTATCCCCCAAGTAGAGGTTTTCAATGGGGGAAACTTGTAACCCATTTAACCTCTATTGCCGATGATCACACACTAAGCTGATCAATGAATGCAGCCGGTGTTGCATTCATTTATCAGCACAGACCGCAATCTTTTTTTATTTATTTTTTTAATTCGAACTCGATCGGCAGATTTACACCATCCATTCTCACTTACAATTTGGGTAAGCGAAAACGTCCGAATTCGCTGTGAGCGAGTTTTAAAAGCTCACTCGCTCATCCCTAAGGAATAGGTAAAGCAGGAGGGTGAAGAAGATGTTGTATAGTGAACCGAGTGGGAAAATCGTTGTAAAACTTTTGTTGATACTCACAAATTGATGTGTTTTAGTTGACTGTCTGCCACTAGATTCAACAAATGTCCTGAAAAGGACACATAATACATTATGCTTGCTGGACCATGTATCCACAGCCTTCCCTCTGGCAACATTTGCAGTTCCGACAGCTGTGGAATATTGTTCAGAATCTAGATATAGGGGGGTTGTTTGAGTTGGCGTCTTTACTCCTAAAGATGCAGGATGGAAAGCTGTCTGCTATATTTAAAAACATAGGAGTTTGGGGTCAAATTCAATGCTGGGGATGGTGATGGTCACTCCACTTTTAGCCTCTACTTGCAGATTTTGACTCTACAGCAGGGTGAAAGGTCCTGTGCAAGGTCCAGGAGGCGACTTGGGTGGAAACAACAGGGGGGGACGTACATGGGCTGGTTAATAGTGTATGCAGAGTGGGCACTTCTGCTTGATGGTGATTGATAAAACCATCAACCAAATGGAGCGTGGTCGCTATGTACAACAAGGCTGATGTGTACTCGATTCATAATACTCGTTTCCTGCTAGCCATACAGTAAACACACTTCCTTCAATAGTGGTCAGAACCAAACGAATGATTGAAGATGGATTTGAATTTATAGTAAACCCAAACTCAAACAACGCTGCTGCTTACATTTTGAACTACTAAGTGGCTATCATCCTTTATGCAGAACATGGAAATCAATGTGTGCTAATATGATAACAGTAAAACGGTCTCAGCAACTCTAACAGTTCTCATTGGACTTTATTACATATTCAGTGATGTCAATAAAAGCCATAGTTCAACTCCAAGCTCAGGAACTAAATCAATCTGCTAGCTGGCCTACAGCTTTGTAAAACCACTCCATAGTAGCACATTGGAAGACAAAATGGCTAATTTACTAAATGAGTAAAGGCTGTTCACTTAGCAAATCTTTACTTTTAAAGGGAATTCTCCTTTCACTTATTGTAGTGAGTTGACCTTTATTCATACAATCATGTGCAAGCAAAAAATATTTTTCTTGCATGCGAAAGGGTATTTTTTGCAATGAGAATTTCATCACATTCATTGGAAAGTAAATGTGCCTCCTTTAGTTTATCAACCCAATGCTTTGGTATTATGTTAACGAGTAAATGCTGTGATGACATCTGTGACATTATCAACACTTTTTGTGACTCCGGTTTGCATATTTAAAGAGAGATGAAATGATCTAGCACTATCCTGATGCCACATTAAATTGCTACATTAAAAATCTGTTGTTCATTGATTACAACAACCAAAAGATCAATAACTGATGTTTTTGCTACAGAATTGCATCGGGAGAGCTGGATTAGACCTTACTTACAGAGTAGCATGATTTCTTCTCTCTGCCATGAACAATTGGAGGACTTCCATACAAAGGCAGCAGGTGCTTTATGAAAGTCTGTATAAAGTTGCTGGGATCTAAGAAGTAAGCAATTGTTGTATCCACTTGAAAAAATACTTCTTAACCTGTTAGTTAGCACATAACATGGTGGGGAAAGAAAAGATCCTGTGTGTAATTTAAGTCTCCCAGCATGCATTCTGACTCTCTCGGTCTTTATATTATCCAATATTTTTTTTTTCACAAGTATTTATTGAGTTTTTAAGTCGTACAAACAGCCATTGTACTATAGGCATTTTAATGTTGACGTGTGTATTAAAAAGTGGGAATGGGTCATAAATTTAAGATGTTTGCTGTGAGTCCACCAATGTCCTTAAAAGGGCCCTGCTGAAATTAGAAATAATGGAATTTATTGCCCACCTCTGGACAGGATTTAATTTTTTTTTGTCATGATTTATTACAAGTACAAGTAAAACCTTAAGACTTAAGTGCATATTTATATTGTGGAGTTACAACACATTTGTTACAGCACAGCAGCATCCATTCTTACCTACCAACAGTGAAAACTCTTGGCTCCTCCAAGAGCGGTGAGTGCCTAGACCTAAACGAGTCAACAGACTGACCTTATTTTAACTAATCTTTAAATTATGATATGGCTACCTCTTAACCTACATGAAGTTCATCTCTGCCTTCACATGTCTTCTGAGTTTTCAATTCCAATAGGCCAGTTACCCCTTTCTGCATTTGTCCTCTAAAGTGCCTTGCAGATTTTTTTAGCTTACCTCTTTTCCAACAGCAAAGACCAACAACCAAAACAAAAAGAATACTCATGCGTCTAATCTTTTTTCACATTCCAGCACAAAGTCCTTGAACAATATTTTCAACAAACAAACAGTTTCAAATAAATATACTGTATGTAACTTGGAACATATAGTGGTGGTGTCCAGGTTTCTCCATCTCCTATTAAAGTAGAATTGATTATCTTCTCCCAATCATTCCACAATTGGAGCCAAGCACATTCTGAGGGGAGTGCAGAAGCCTGAATTATTAAAAATGAATCCTAGTGAGTAAAGAAAAACAATCCTAGTCATAATACCAACTTACTGAGCATTTATAAGTAGATTGATTATTAACAAAACTTCTTTTTGTATAAAATTGTATTTTTGACTTTTTGCTATTTATTATGCTTTTTATTATACGTTGTCTAGCATATCGAAATGAATGTCTACATTGCTTCTAATAAACTCCCATAACTATTTGTCATTTTTCAATCACCTCTGCTGTATAGCAACTCCTAAGGGTGACACAAATGATGACAAAAATGAAGTAGGAGCCTTCTGGAGTTAAAATTTATAGCTACACTCTTCACAGGCATTATCTTTTTTTGGTTGTTATCAAGGTAAAGGTTTGCTACACACATATCTACAAGGAATTCCCCCTGGAAAAGATGCAAAATATTTTCTAACAGAGAATACAAAACTTGATAACTTTTGAGTAACACTGAACACAGCTAATTAGAAACTGGCTTCATGCAGTTTATGCCATTCGTGAGCAATGCTGCAGGGTAGATATGACATAAACACCAACTGAGTGTAATTTTGTTTTATTGCAACATATTTACTATATTCAGAGGGTGCAGGGAAGGTTTTATTACTGACCTGACAAGCAGTGAAGTTTATCCCCTGCAGATGCCTTGTGTCCGAACACATAATTACTGGTCTGGTATCATTATATCAGTATAATATAGAATTCTCTTGTCATTTATTATGCTACCAGTGGAAATGTAGCATGCATTTTACAGATCCCATTTCTGAAAACTATCAAATTAAAAAAAACTTTTTGGTGGGGATTGGGGGGACAAGTGCCAATAACTGAACTTGGTAATAACAAACCATACTAATAGGTGCCTTCCATAAACTGAAATTAAATGGCAATAATTACTGTTCTGATCTTTGTATATTTTAAAATTTAAAAAAAATCCGACAAGGGTTTTGTTTTGTTTTTTTCCCCAAAGCTAATTCATTGTTACATGACAAAAAAACAGAATAAGCTACATATTCCTCATCCTCTTATCGGGATAAAAGCCCCATTCCTATTTTACCAATTTGTTCTTTTTCATAATTGGTTCAGCAGCTGCGATGGTTAAAATGGACTGTGGAGTGAAGCGTCTCTTTTTGCTGGTCTAACAGTTCTAAGATTCAGAGGTTTATTTGTCTCTAGTCATTAGAAAACTCTCTAAAGAACACTGTCTAACGAGCCTTGACCTAAAAACTACCATCAATTTTATTTTAACATCATCTTGCAAATATAGAAGTATCATACTGTGAATAAAACTGTAGACTGTAAGGAAGCAGTTTGGGAAACTGGCATAACTAATTTAAAATAAAATGTAAAAGGTTTGTTTTACAGGTTATGTTTCCTTTAAGATTAAAAGAAACTATTTTAGAATAAAACCATTTATTGCATAAAGATAGGTGATATGGAAGCTCCAGAGTTAATCTTCAAGCTACAAAATCTCAGTATTTTCAATAAAAGTTACCTTTGTACCCCTGGTGTTACCGTTTTAATTGGTATTCATGTTTTATCTTTTGTATTTTATTTGCATATATTACAGTAGAAAGGGAATAAACTGTTTAGAGAGTGCTCATTAAATTTAATGATGAGTACATTATCATTAAACCAAATGAACATCTGAGTATTCTTTACAGTACTTGGGAAACGTCTAGCACATCACTTTTCTTACATTTGTGCATGTCATTGGCCATAAAGTAGATTTTTATGGACTGGTTAAAAAAGACATTGTGCCAAAAAATAAGAAACATTAATAGCAAATAAGGATTGTATAAAGTGTTTAAAACCTTTTATTAAATGCTATTGGAAATCATACTATTATTGATAAAAATGATAAAACTGACCATTTTATTCATTCATTTTAACCTAACTGATTTCCTGACCAGTGACAAAACTTCCAAAATTTGTAGAGCAATTGTGGACTAGAATTTAATCTTCTGTATGTCTTTGTATATTTGACTCTCTACCATCATCCTGGAAAGGTTTGTGTGTAACAGCATTGCCTTTTATATTCAATATTGATTTTATTGATTTAGGTTTGTTTAAGGTTTTCCTTATTATTTAAGATGAAAAATTTTAATATTTTTATTTCAGTTTGGATATAATCCTTACCAATTCCATAAAAGGACAAGTCCCATTTGAAAAAGTTTATACAATACTTTTTTTTGTTTTGTTATTTTTATTGTTGTTTCAATGTTGTATTTGAAATCTACATAAAAACATTCTCTTGCAAATATTATTCCCCACTCTATCATCAATAGCTAGCAGTTGATACTTTGCACGATTTATGGCTCTCAGACGCAGCTGTCAGTGACAGCTTCAGTCCCTACTGATATTTATGAACCAATTGAAATCATTGCTGATCACTAGGTCAGATTTCGCTGCAACACTTGGCTTCTTCTTAGTGATAACTTGTGTAGGCTTTCAACTCCATTCTCTTCCAGTTGTTGTTCCAGGATAAATGGCACCTAACATCATTCAACCCATGTTGAACTCTTTGGGACTAATAGGACAGACCAGAAGGTGTTCTACATAGCTTCCTGAGAACACAACGTAACTCAGTACTCCTTTTAGGTGTACTATTGAAAGCAGTGGGCTAGGATTGTGTAAATATCAGAATGATTAAAGGGGATATAAGCAGACTGAATTCGTGTCCAGACTACCCAAGGTAATGCTTACATGCTGAGCATCCATGACGGAAAGAGGTAAGGTGGCTGGGCCAGGAATAATAAGCCTGAGGAGGACAGGACTAGATGATTCTAGATGTCCTCCAGCCAGGGTATAGGGTAAATTTTATTTAACTCCCAGCAGTAAAAGCTTCTAATACTCATTGTGAAAATCACAGTACACAAATTCAACACCAGAGAAAATCCTGGACAACTGTGCAAGATTGGAGGTGAGGCTGGGTTCATCTTCAAACAATAGCATTTCTTTGAATTATTTTTGATACAAACATAAATTGAATAGAACTGGCTGCATTATCTGGGTAATTTTTCCTAGTTCTTGATTTAGAAAACATACAGAAATATATATTTGCTATTTTATCTGAATGTACATCATAAAATGAAAACCCATAAAAAGATAAAAGTCATCAGAAATCTGTTGGGTCTATGTAGATAACCCATGCGTCCAGCTGTAACCTCCACTGATCATCCAAGATCTACAGTTTGTAGGGGGGTAAACCCTTTGGTTACTCACCTCTCTTATGCTGGGATTCTCTCTGATAAACTGTTCCTGCAGCAAATACCAGCATGTAAAAAGTCAACGCCAAAGTCCCGGCTCCAAAAAGGATGTAAAGTCTACATAGGAAGTAGTCGAGAAAGTCAGACTTTTGATTGGCAGATAATAGTATTGCGTCTTCTTTGCCATAGGTCTTTCTGCCCACCTGTCAGGACAATTCTTGTTTTTTTTGCACTGAGCAATGCTCGCTTAGTTCTGAGCTAAGATGAAGAAACTCTAGTGTGCATGCTTGGTAGCTGCTTCATGTGCTTGAAGAACAGGTGAAGATGACAGCAGCCATGACAGAGCCACAGGGCACATTGGAGCCTTCACAAGCTCTTACCAGGAAATGGAAAACAGTTTTTGACACCTCTATTCTTTTTCTAAAAAGATTGATTTCATTTTGTCTAGCTGAACAATTTATATTAACACATTTATTAACTGCTGTGTAGGATGTTCCATTTCCTTATTACTAACACCTAATCAGGACCATCATCACTCAGACCATCATCACCAGATTGAAAACATTTCAGCTCTCTCCTAACTACGTTCATTAAATTACAGTTTGTTCCTAGCATAGAAATGATTTTTTACAGTTAAACAACTGCTGCTGGCCAGTCCAACTGCAATCAATGTCTGTATTTCTCTTTACTGCAGCCATTGCTACGGTAATTGGTTCTTTTCTCTCTACTCTGTCATCTTGCTCTGTCCATCTGGGCTCGATTAGTGTGAAAATCCCTGCTCATAAATGCTATGTGTTCAAGAGGTGCCCTCATATTTTCTGCAAATCTACTTATTAATGTAAATACCAGCAATGTTTAGCAGTAATATTTATTCTTTTGTTTTTAATGCACATTTAGATGTTTGCATAAACATCTATTACCTATACTATTAACGTTCTAATGCAGAGTTTGTCATCCAGGGTTCCATGGAACTCCAGAGGTTGCTTGGGGTTCCTTGAGTATTTAGCAGTTTGTGCGTCTCAGGTCAGTTTAAGTGACACCAATGCCTTTTTTGGCGATTTGTAAGGGTGATCTTCTTCCCATTGGCCAGCAATGCATTCTGGTATTTACCACCATTCTAATGTACTATAAGCTGTGGATATAAGAATTATAGCAGGAGTTCCCTGAAGACCTCAAAGTTATTTCAGGGGTTCCCCGATGTTAAAAAGGTCAAGAAACTCTGTAAATATAATTCTCTTAGTTTCATGTGATCATTTCCAATGCAACCTTCCATTTTCCTTTGGCTCAGCATGATAGACTGTCAACATTGCCGTGGCTATTTTCTTTTCTATGCTGGATTATGTAGGCATACTTCTGGGAGAATCAAGCCTTATAATGTTTATTGCAGCTTCTGCTCGGCCTGCACAATCACACAACATTTCTTATTGATAGCGGCATATACAACTTTCCTAAGGAAGCAGTTTGCTGCTCAGGTAGTTTCAGTTCCAATTTCACAGCTGATCTGCCTGGCTTAAGATTGTACCTAAGATCAAGATAGATGTGTCAGTTCATGCCAGGAAATAATAGTTAAAGAGACCTGTAAGAAAAGATCACTTTTCAGTGCCTGGAAGGTTTTCTTGCACCTGTTGTCTATTGCACTATCCTAGATTTCTTAATTGAGGTTTAGTTGGTCAGAGGCTTGTCCAGAGTGCTATAATAAGAGATTACCTTTCTATATGTGCCAGTGGTGCCCTGAAATGAGTAGTTTCTTGATGATAAATTCAACACTCAGAGTACCTCATGCCACCCAGTGCATGAGATACTAGACTAGACTTTAGTTATACCATCATGACATTTGTTTGGATTGACATTGAGATTAGATGTCAGATTGTCCATAACCTGTGACAAGTAACTAAGGTATCCTTCCCATTTGTTGATAAACACTGCAATGTTACCCAAATAAACAACTGCAAAACCTCACAGCCCATTCACTTAGTCATTTACAACTCTCAGAAGGTTATCGGAACATTCTTCATCCCAAACTGCATTACTGTGAAGTGATGAAGGCCATTTTTTCTGAGCCTCAGCTGCTAAGGGATTCTGCCAGTGTCCCCCTGTGAGATTTATGATAGTTAGGTAGTGGACGGAAGCCAGCCTATCTAGCAGTTCATCAACTCTTGGCATTGAGTAGTCTATAGAAGTAATGGCATTTGGCTTTGTGTGGCCTGCAAAAAACCTGTTTGCCTGAAGATGTATTGGAATCATAATTACCAAAGATGACTAGCCACTGTGGGACCTCTGAATAAAAAATGACTTAAGCATCTTTTTTAAACTTCTTCCTTATGCCATTTTGCACCTCCTTTGGGATGCAGTAGGCAGACCTGAGTGTGTGTACTTGTAAACAGTTTGTAAAGAATCAATCCTCCCTATCTTTTCACTAAGATTCAGAAAACGTTTTGAAGACACAACTCTCTTTAACTTATTGGTTACCATTAGCTATCACATTACTCTTATCACTTTGCTGTCATCTTTTGACAGAACCTCTTTGTAATTGTCCAGTAAACCTTGTACCTCCCTCCCTTATCTTGGGTGCTAGAAGCTGTGACAATTTTCATACCTGCCCAAATAAACTAAATTATAGCAGTGGTTACAAAGGAGATGGTACACCCAACTACAAAGTAGAGGTAGGTGGCAGCATGAAAGTGTTTGGACTTACTGCAGTTGAAGCATTTAGTGGTATCCATTGGGGCCAAATATCAGAAGATCAAGGCCGTAGTTGCTGTGTTGTTTGTGGGCAGAATGTGGTGGGTTACCTCCTCTCCAACTCTGTGGCCATAACAAACTGTCTGACTCCTTGGCACAGATATAAAAGAGTTGGTCCAGGACGATCAGGTCTATCAGGGCCCCACAAGTTTCTTTTTTACTCTGTTGACCCAATGCCAGAAGATGGTACGTAGACCTTCAGTTGTTTTTCCAGAGGGTAATCCTACCACAAGGTTTTCTTCCCTTGACAAACACAATAAATCTTAAGGCTCCTGTAAATAAACTTTTGGTATTTAGATGATTATGATGTATATAGACATTTTAAAACACTGAGGGGGGGCAAATATTTCTCCACATTTGTTCTAATAAGGAAGAGATTAAAGCAAATAAAAAAATTGGGAAAATGAAGTGTGAAAAAAATTGTTGAGGAAAACCACCAAATGGTCTTTAACCCCTATGAAGTCTTGGGGAAAAAAAAACAAACTTATGATAAAACTTTGTGTTGCTATGACACCATGTGGATCACATACCCCGGATATAAATGGTGCTTTAAGCTCCCGCCCCTAGTGTTGCTCCTCTCTTTCTGATACAACTTCCAAAAATCAGAAGACGTAATGTTCTCTAAAGTTCTAGCATTTGGCTATTACATGACTGTGGTGAGGCTAACTGCAGCCAGGACATATGTATGACCTTAAGATCAAGTCAAAGCTTAAGACCTGGACCTAGAATCCAAGCGGTTTCACAGAAACAGTGATAATAGTTTAAAAACTAAAAAGCTATATGCAGGCACCACAAGGTAACTGGTTCCAATGTTGTGTATATTGTTAGATATACAAACATGGACCGATTCATGAAAAATGAAGAATCCACACTTATTTCACTGAAATAATGTGAAACAGACAAAAGTAATTAGCTCCTTATATATTTTATTTGTTTTTTTTTAATAAAAATCACACTTTTCTTTAGTTTTGATTCAACAGAATACTTCAAATATTAACACAAATGAAAATATCACTGATAAAATAATGTCCTTCACCTTATTTTGTGTTGCACAATCTTTAGAGGCAAGACTTCTGCACCTGGCAATAGGTAGTTTGACCTAGACCCACTCTTCCTGAGCAAACTTCTCCAAAAGTATCTGGTTTAAATTGTCTTCTCCAAATTAAGAAGTTTCATTTTTTTTCAAATGAATAGTCCGATATTTTTGGGTGCTCATAGCTTTGTGTCTTGGGCCATTATCCGGTTAGATCCATGACACTTGGCGGTACATTTCACTCCAGAATGTCTTGAGATTTCATTGATTCCTGCACAGACTCAAGACACCCTGTGTCAGATGCAGCAAAGATGCTCCACTACAACCCTCCTCCATGCTACACATATTCTTTTTTTTTTTTTGAAAGCTTAATTTTTCATCTGTGGACATGAACGTGCCAACAAAGATCTAGTTTTGTTCCATATGTACAAAGAACATTGTCCCAGAAGCATTGTGACATGTCAATATACATTTTAGTCTGACTTTTCCTTCAAGAATGACAACCACCGGTGGATGGTGGGATCAGACATTGATTGACCTTGAAGTTTAAATGAAACAGTATTTAAAGTTACCTGTCTCATCACAACTTTTTTACACTTGTGCCATCATGGGTGCCATCTACTTCAACCAGTCCTCTTGCTGGTTCCTTATTTCCTGTAATATTGATTGGCCAGGCCAGAATAAAGTAACATGCGAATGTGCATAGTTCATTGATTCTTGGCATCCATGGCTCAGTGTTCATTAAGAAAAAGATTGTGGGCAGGTAGGTTTTTTTATTGCAGAAGGGACATCATCAGCCTTTTCTGCAATCATAAACCTGCCCGTTTGCAATCTTTCATTACATAAGTGTAGTTACATTTAGGCTTCTGTCTCTTTAAAGGCAATTTTTGGCTTTTGTCTACCGTTCTGCTCATTATGATATTTGATTAGCTATAGCATTGATCTCCTTAGACAACACTATTTTATTTTTTGGTCCATGGTCAGTGCAAGACACACAACAATGCCAAGCAAGGTCATTACAAGTGGGTATATGCGGGAAAATTACTTTTAGTTTATTCACCCTTCAGGAGGAATAAAGCACTTTTTTAATGAGCCATAAGGGGACCAACAGTTATCTACAGCTGTATATACTTTTATACAATTTGTCTGAAGTTCTGAAGTAAAGTTCCAATTTGAAAATTCAAGTATCAGGAAGGTGTTAATTTCAGAAAAGGACAGGTGATGCTCCTTGTTCAATACCTTTTCTTACCTGCCTGATTGCCTCTCAGCTGTCAAATCCCAGCTTCCCTTCCCTTGCACATGCCAGGAATGAAACAACTCCCGCACACCTGAATGGGAGTTATGTCATCTCTGCCCAGCCACTCAAGATGGGCGAAAATATTTTCCGGGGGGGGGAGGGGGAGAGGAAGATGGCGACACCCTGTGACTGAACAGGAATAGAAGAGTATCATGGGTTTAGTTCTGCCTTAAAGTGGTGTATGCATTAATACAGATTTTTGTCTCGGCAAAGAACTTAGATAAAACTGAACAGCCATACTTTGACTAATGTCCAGTACCTTATACCTAATAGGTTTCTGACAAAAACAATGGCTTCGCAGTACATAAAAGGAAACAATTAAACTAAGTATAGCTCATTTTATTTTGATATGCTTAGCATGGAAAATCTTAGTCGTGTAAAGTCATTAGTATACTTGCAAGGGCAGTTGAATGCGAAAGAACAACCTAATAACCAACAGGCACCAGGTCAACAAATGTTCTCAAAAAAAGAAAACATTATATTATGACTTCTAAAATTATTCTTATAGCTCATTAAGGTCTTCCTAAGCCTTGTGTTCTTTATTGTATAAAATGACCACTAAACAACTAAGTTTTTATATTTAAAGATCTTTGACAAGATAAGACTCATCTAACATGCCCAAAACTTTAAGCTTTTAAAATTCAGTTTCGCCATTTGATATCACTACTTCCAGTGGTGTATCCCCCCAGGGTTTGAAGTAGACTTTGAGATTAGAACTAAAAAATTGTCAGTGTTTCATTTCTGCCCAATTACTTATTTCATTACCAAAGATAAAAAGGTTTTTAATAATTTATGAATTAATCAGTCCTATTAATGTTAATGCTTATACCTCACGCTGTTCATTTTAACTATGGTAAGTGCTACTATATCCTTTTCCTAAAATATTAAAAATGAAGAATGCAATATTAATGTAATTTGCTAATTTCATCTGTCATTCAAAATAGATCATCATGTAACATCTGTTGTACTGTTGGACAGGATGATGTTTTAAACAACACACTAATATATATATTCTATATGAGCCAGATAGTAAGAGGATAAAGCTACTCGTTATCCCCACAATTCAGTTGTACTGTCTGGTGGCAATGTATTTCAGAAGTTCTGCAGACTGTGACACTGCTCCACCTCTTGCCTGCTCTATGAATTACAGGTTACCATTACTATGACCTATAGTCAACAAAACTTACAAGATACTTTTCATATTCAACTTATAACGGACCTAAACTGAACATTTTTACTTTACATAAAAGAGTAGAGATTAGTTATATGTAAACAAAGTCTTGATCACCTGAACAGGAGTGCAAAGCCTCCCAAGATACCTATGTCCCGCATCCTGGGAGGCTCTGGCTGCTCCTTCGGGTATGCGCAAAAGGGGCATTTTTTCCATTGCAACGGGAAAGATGGCAGTCTCACTCATTCACAGGTAGATTGGCTCTCTTTTTTTCCCCCGGCCTGGTGCTGACGAAGTATTCTAAGACAATGCAGGAGCAGATCGAGGGAAGGTCCAGTGCCATCAAGGGATCTTATAGATAAAAGGTGTTTTTTCTTAATTTTCACTTTAGTTTCGCTTAAAGTTTAACACACCTGGCCCATCATTTCCTAAACCCTTCACAAAAATTATGAGGTCTGCCAACTGAAATACTGCTCTGCAGCTGCTATCACATACAAACCAAAATGACCTCCCTTTTAATTAAAGGTTTGTAAACATTTAATGGGCTGTTTAAGCAAGATTTGGTTAGCTGAGTGGATGGTTGTAGCAGCAATGGTAAGGCTTCCAATAGAAACCTCAGATGATTCTTGCAGGATATGACCAGTCAGGCTTGTCTTGGACAAGAACCTGACATGTGTAGAGGCCATCCTGATGGATCCATGCGTGACCTTAATACAAGTGAAGGGAGGAGAGCACATTAGTGTGCCACTTCCTCACTCACCCCCCTCGCCTCTCCATAGATCTGAACAGCCCTGTGTGTATAACACTCGTTCATCTATCACATCATGACAGATGCATCCAATAAAGAGAAGTATTAACTTTTATTAGGCAGTGTCTGAGTGTTCTGTGATGACCTTTAACCCTTCGTAACCATTGTGGGCCCACAAACACTTCCACCTTGTTACAATGGCATATGCATTGAAACCCCAAACGCTTCAAAACATTCAATAGCACCTTTCTCTACAACTGCCTCCATTCCTGTGATGAGCTGTTACAAAAAAAGTTGGCACTATGTTGTTTAAAATGCATTGTCCAATAGCAGCTCCTGATTGAAACTTTGCAGCACTGGGTCCCAGGTTCAAATCTCAGCCAGGACACTATCTACATGAAGTTAACAGGATCTCCCCTTGTTTGCATGGGTTCCACCGGTTTCTTCCCATTCCAAAAACATGCAGTTAGAATAATTGGCTTCCCTGCAAAATTGGCCTTAGAGTGTAATAATGACAAATGACTATGGTAGGGACATTAGATTGTGAGCCCCTTTGAGGGACAGCTGATGGCATGACTATGGGCTTTGTAAAGCGCTGCACAATATGTCAGCACTAATAATTTATAACTATATAGTGTGAACTGGATTATCTATAGCTGGATTTTCTATTATCAACCTGTATACATATATACTGTGTAATAATAATTAAGCCATTATAGCTTGGTTGACAGCTTCCTTATACAAAGTAAAAAGACCAGGCATGACACCTTTGTATCAGGTGGTATACAGAAAAAGTAAAGGTAATTTTCAAGCACCTGCATCATGTACAGCACTAAATGGAGGATGTATGCGAGATCAAATGTTCTTTCTCCCAAATGATCTTAGGTGCGACCAATAGGTTATTCATAGAATAAAGCCCCAATGCAAGTGCATTTCTAGGTCAATAAAGTTCCTTTTTCCAGAGGCCAATACTGCTCCTTTGCATTGCGGTTTTAACACTTACTGCCCACACTGACCTTAGGCATGTCCCTGTGTTTACACCTCGCTGATGCAATCCCTGGTAAGCAGACATCTGCACAAGCCTGGCACATTTAAGCAAACTGTAACCTGTCTGCAACAAAACCCATCATCTGTATAGTGCAGTACTCCATCAAAACAAAGAGGAATCACTTTCCAGTGAACCTGTGACAGTATACTGACCTTGTACAAAAAAAGTATCCAGAATAATAGCTTAAAGCCTAAACAAAATATCAAAAGGAACTTTTAACTTTACCAGTTGCCTGTAAAGAGAACATAGAATAAAACCAAGCAATAAACTAATTTTTATTATACAAAATACTGACATCATGTTTTCACAGGAGCTTACAATCCAATGTCCCTCATAGTCAAATGCCAATAAGTTAGCATAAGGTCAATCTTGTGAGGAAACTGATTGACCTGTAGGTTTTTGGGGTGATGAAGAAAACTATGGCATGGAGCAGAAAGCTAATGCAAGAATACAGGTAAGGACAGGCTTCTATACAGGACAGAGGCTTAATAAGGGGAGGGGTTACTGTTCTGTAACTCTAATCACCAAGACAAACTCTGCAGTTGTTTCTTTTGCATATCAAAGCACAGCTTGCTCCAGAAGGTAATAAATATCTAGGATCCATAAAGATTTTCTTTGCTTTGTTTGTGATTAACTCAGTGAGGATTTTATACAGTAACTGACACCATGCTGCCTAATAATATGTTGAGACAAACATCTGTCCTAATTGCATTTATTTAAATAATGGACCTGTTCCAACTTACACACAAGTTCAACTTAAGAACAAACCTACAGTCCCTATACCATAGGTAACTCAGGACCACCTGTATACAAACTTTACACACAGCAAAGCTAAGACTAAAACTATAGTCCTGCATTCCATTCTATACACTTTAATATAGAAACACCTTACAAAAACACCCAGGACATCCCACAAACCCGCTATAGGGCGACCTTCCTCCATGACCACCCAGCACATCCCACACACATATATAGATCTCCATACTCACCTTACAAATCCCCCCACACATAGATCTTCATACTCTCCCTGTACACCCTGTATAGGGAGATCTCCATTCTCTTGCAACACATTCTTTACACCTATATGTCTCCATTACCATCCAACAAACCCCACACATAGAGGAGACCTCCATCCATCAACCTGCAGCATATCCCATACACTCCCTGCACAGAGATCTTCATAGTCTCCCAGTACACTGTGCATAGGGAGATCTTCCTCCATGCCCTTCTGCACATCCCAGCCCCTGCATACTCACCAGGTAAACCCCATACACCCCCTGTACACATACACCTCCAGCCCCCATCCCTGCACCTCTCACACACCCTGAACACACATCCCATACACCGCTGTACATATAGGGCTCCATACTGCCCCACCAAGTCTCCTACAACCTGTGCATAGAGGCCTACACACTCCCCCAGCACATCCCATACATTCAGGCCTCCATAGTCACAGCAATGCCCATACAACAATGTGCATAGAGCCCTCCAGCCGCACACCACATGCTCCCAATCCATCCCACACGCCCCATCAGCTAGGGCTCTCCTCCCTCTCCTCCCTCTCCTCCCTCTCCGGTCCCTCCCTCCTCACTCTCCCTGAAATCCCTTCCAGGCGCCTTTTCCCCGCTCTGTGGTGTTTGTTTATAGGACAACCTCTTCGGGCCCCGCCCACTGCTCTGGATCATACCATGTATACACCAGGGGGGCTTTATCTAACATAAAACCCAAATAGCGCTTTTCGTTATATTTTTCTCAGATAAGGCGACACTTCTGCATTTAGGAAACACCCACAATCCTTTCTCCCTGTTGACAGCTGTAAATGGACCTTACGTTCCTCTCGTGCCCCCCAATAGACTTTCGCCTCCCCCCTGTTCATGGATGGTAGGTGCCGCGGCGCGCTCTCCGCATCTTGGTGACCGTGTGGAGCCGGGCCTGACCTCTCATTGATTCCCGCCCGAAAGTGTCCGCTGAGCGGAATGTGTCACTGAACGGAGCCCGACTGCATAGAGAGAGCAGATAGCGGCCCGAAACGTCACCGGCCGCCGCCATGGCGGACAGCGAGATGAAAGTTCCGGAGGATATGTTCAAAGATGTGAAGTTTTACCTGGTGGGGGATCTGGACCCTCAGGTGAGGCGAAGGGAACACCGGGGAGCTTTGTTTATGGGCCCGGAGACTCAGCTGAGTCCCAGGCTAGTTAACAATATGCGGCCTTGTAGCTGTCTGGGACCTAGAAGTTTCCAGTGGTTGGCAAGCGATGCTGGGACTTGTAGTCCATCATCAGAGAGCTGGCCACAGGGTGATAGCAGAGAACAGAACGAGTGCGCCAAGAATTTGATGGGCTTCTATCTGCCAAATAGTGAGCTCTTGCATATTGGCCTGACCCGGATGGCGCAGAAGTAGCACTTCCTGCCAAATAGTGAGCCTGTCATGGGGACTGAAAGGACTTGGGAGTGCAGATCAAATGTGACCGGGGTCCTGCAGTGTGTGACTCCTGCCAGGGACATCTGTGGACTGGAGAGCTATTGAGTATGCCTTATACATAAGGCTTGTGTGTTCACATATGTGTTGTGTCTGATCTAAGGGAAGCATTGCCATGGCATATCGGACCGGCTCTGTATTGTAAAAGAGCTTGCCATCTAATGCCAGTGCTGCTGAAAACATCCTCTGATTTTGGCTTGTGCCCATGGCATCAGTTTGAGACATCCCCATCTCATTCAGAACCCAGTAATTGGTGCATTTGAACTGCAGTTGACCTCTTAGCTAAAGTTCGACTTTTAAGTTCAGTCAGGTCATTATTTCAGAAAGGGACAGGAGATGTACCGATGTGTCCTACCTGTCTGATCGCTTCAGGTTTCTGGCATCAATCAAACCTAAGCTAGGCATGAGCAGCGTCCGATTTCTATGGCAATCCGGCGCTTCCCTTGTGTGTGCTGAGATAAATAAACTCCTGCTATGTCATCCCTTGACGGCCAATCAGGATGACCGATGATTGTTGGCAGCAGGGAGAAAGATGGTGTCGCCCAGCGCAGAAACACAGATAGATGAGTTGTGCGGATTTAGTTCAACTTTAACCTGCTTCAAAGAATAGGCGCAGTTTTCAGTATTGTACGCCTCACCTCTTCAACCAAATCTAAAAAGGCCTCCTGTTCCCCAGATTTATACTTGCTGAGATCTGATGAACACCACTCCTCCATCTCTTTACATTCACTGGCCACAAGTTTTCCTTTACAGGAAAGAAGATTTGTGGCTAGTAGATATAAACAAACCACCATGTCGGAGCTCTGTAGGTGTGAATGTATGGGGAGTGAAGATAGGTTAGTCTGTGTATACACGTCAGATGATTATAAACTGTTGTGCTTAGGAGAGAATCTGACACGTGTACTATGGTCTCACGACTTGACTGATCCAAATATGACCCATCGAGATCGACTGCTATACAAGTGAAGGCAAGCGAGCACAGCAGGGTGCGGATCTCTTATGATTCCCTCTTCTCCTCTCCATAGAACAGAAAAGCATTGGTGTACAGCACTCGCTCATTCATCTGTCACTGGAAACAATCACAAAAGGTTGTTTCTAGTGACAAAAATTTACTGTGTATGCAGCCTTAGATTAGGGCAAGAGGAAGATCATGTTGGAAAGTATGCTTTACTTATACTTATATACTTATATGCGCCCACCTCTGAACGTGTTCAGGCAAGATTAAGAACTACACGTATGCAGTATAACTGAAATCTGTACAAATTTACTATGTTTTCCTATAGTACTTGTGTGTGCA
>NC_092862.1:121165302-121265006 GCF_032062135.1 Pyxicephalus adspersus | reverse complement strand
ATAAAGACTAATTTATTTGAAGCTGATTTCAAATAGAGGGGGTTCTGGGATGACACAGGGAATGTGCAAGTGGCAAAGGGTAGCTGTGCATTTCTGCCAAGATCTACAGGTATTCTTTTGCATTTAAAACCAGTACAAGTTTGGCATTTCTGTAATATGATGGTATAGCTTGGGTTTAATTTCGGGCCTGTTTATGTGTGGCGGTATTGTGCATTATTAATGCCATGGGTATATGTACATTCTGCTATATAAGTGTGAACTGCCTGTTATGGTGCAGATACATTTTTCTTGCATTTACATATACTACCAACCAGTTCATAATGAGTGGACTGTCTTATAGCATATGTGAGGGCAAAATCTTCAAAACATTTCAGATCTCCAGTACATGCATATTTATGTCATATTATGACTCTTTAAAAATGTCCTTACACCAAAATATAGGGGTCACTTAATAGTGGCCCACCAACCTGCAGTGGAAAGTTTAAAATATATGCTTTCCTCAAACTCACCTTCTGCCTGCAGGACTTTTGGCAAAATATCCAGAATGGTGAGGATCTCAAATCTCGTGAAGATGCTCCTGATCTGTGCTAGTGTATCCTTTTGCAAGGTTTGAGATATTCAGCATTTCCAGTATGTCACTGACCTTGCTTAAGTGGCTAGAGCAGATAATGGGGGAGATATGTAGAATATAACAAGTCCCTGCTTCTTAAAGAGGACCTGTCTGTAGCCCACTTCTATTACATAGCAAAAAAGTAGTTAAAGAATGTTTAAATAAATAAAAGCCCCATACACAACATACCAGGCACACGCAAGGTGCACACATGCATAAAGAACATTTCATACTGGGTAAGGGCACCTTGCTGGCTGCTCACAGCACTGGCTCCTAAAGTCCAGTGTTTGCAGATCTGACAGCAGACAACATTAGTCTGCAATATAACGCTCACTGCTGCCCCCATCCATTCTCTATTGGGCAGCCACAGGTTGGCTGGCATGAGCAAACTGTAACTGCACGGCAACTTTGTTCTAAACATAGCCTTGAACATCAACAACCCCCAAATAAAGTAAATTTGACAGTCTTTGGTCTGTAAACCACTTTTTTTGTGATGACTTTGTTTCTTTTCATAAAGACCTTGCAATATGTTGCTGTTCTCTTAGTTGCTGTTTTATAGTGTTTCTTTTATTTGTTTGTTTTGCAGGTTGTTCAGATGCTGAAAGCAGGAAGAGCAAAGGAGGTGTCATATAATGCTCTAGCTACACACATTATTGCAGAAGATGGTGACAATCCTGAGGTTGGAGAAGCCAGAGAAGTATTTGATCTCCCTATTGTAAAGGTAAATGATACTATGTATTTTTGCTGTGTTCTCGCCAGCCCCTTTTAGCAGGGAGCACCACCCGGCTCTTTTCTGTGACCACCTGGCTGTTTTTGGTTAGTGAAGAGTTGTGTCACAATACTGGAGCTGCCACCCGACTACAATTTCTTACCACCCAGCTTAAAAAAATTCTGGTTTGAACACTGTTCTGGTGCGTCCTTTATCCTTATAAATGGTAAACATTCAGCTGCTTTTAAAACATTCAGCATGCTTCTCAAATGATAGGAGAACACTAAAGAGTCATCATTTAGGTGGAACTCGACCTAAGAAACAAACTCTTTAATGCAGAAGGGATAACATTTTTTTTTATTTGCATTCTCATATCCTCGCCTTGTTGCCATCCTCAACCATTCCTTATTCAGGTGTCCGATCTTCAGCTAACTTGAAATTATGTAGTCCTGGGATTCCCAGGATTCTTGGCAAATCCTGGGATCCTATATTGAGCTGCCTTCACGCAGTCTTTAAATTTCCTCTTTAAAGAAAAAAATCCATTAAAAATGGGAACGATACTTGGCAACCAACAGCCACTTAGATTATAAGCTACCAATGGATTGTAAGCTCAGAATGTTGGGGTTCCTCTAGTTTGTCCATAGCGTGTACAAATGTCATGTGTATATATATCATTATTCCACATCTATGTACAATTCATACAGTTGTGTGGGCATTATCTGTATCTGTCCAACAGTTGGGCACTAGGATTTGTCTGTTGTACAGTGCCTTGAAAGATGACTAATTATAATAACTGTTGAAAAAATAAACATTTTAGGAATATGTAATGGCTTTTAGGGCAGAGGCGGTAATGATTAGGTAATGCAGTGTCACACTATGGAATAAAGAACGGTTTATTATGTGTCTGTGTTATGTACACTTACAGGTCAGATCCATCTCCCACTGTACCTACAATCAAAAGAAAACTTGCAGCATCAAGAAAAAGTGTCAATGCACTTTTTCCTCCAAATAATTCTGTTATGGGTGTAATTTTGCAATGTAAATAGAAGACTTAATCTTAGCAAAGCAGCTAAAGCTTTCCCATCTTTTTTTTTCCCTCTCTCCTCTGTTGACATCAACTTCTTCACGTGGTCCCCTTCCGACTTCGGGTTTTTGGCCACCTTGATTGGACAGGGCAGGATAACATAACATAGCAGAAAGAAAAAGAATACCCCTTCTGCAATAAAGAATCTGCTGGCTTGTTTTCCCTCAAATATCGATCAGCTGAAATTTTAAACTGACAAACCAAGTGTAGACATACACCGCCTTATACCTCCAACCATTATATCCTTAAACTATTTTAATGTAATTATGATAGAAATAAGCTACGTACACACTTCAATGGTTCTTGCCCGATAATCCGCTCAGGGCTGATATCAGACGAGAATCTGAAGTGTGTACAGTGTGCGTCGTTCAGCGTCTGAACGACCGTCCTGGCAGATCCACGAACGATGAACGACGATCCTAATGCAAGGGAAGGGGGAGAGCGTGCAGCGGGGTGCCGCTCTGTCGTTCTCCCCCTCCCTTCTGCTTAGAGCAGAACAGTGCTGTATGTACAGCATCGTGGAGTGTTTAGTTGTTGGAAAGGATTGTGAAAGATCCTTTCCAACAACTATAATTGCAAGTGTGTATTGCAGCTTTTTTTCTAATCCCACAATGATTTGTTATCTCCCTAAGCAACCTCATATACGAACATAGTTCTTTAATGTAACACTTCCACCCATGTTATTCAAGCATCCCACCATTTGACCCCCAAATTTATTGAAGGTCAATTTTTCACGCTGTGGTAAAATCTCCACTAATGATCTTTTATGTACTCAAATGATGTTCCACATTCCTCACTTTACCTATCATTCTCCCATAAACATTTTATACAAACACTAATTATAAACCATAAAATTCTAGTAAAAATCCACACATCCATGCTATCTTTGTGCTGTGTGGATTGCGTTTTCAATGAGAGGCTTCGACTATCATAATATCACTTGTTTGGCCACGCTAGGTGATTCAGTCTGTTCCAAACCTTAAGAGGTTTTGAGTCCTCTAAAAATCTGTTTTTTTTAGTCTTGCACAATGTAAGTTTTTTGGCTTTGTGTGTGCACTTTTTCCTTCAAAAATACTTTTCCTTGGTACAAAAATACAATTTACAAGTGGAAATCTCCCCAAAATTAGACAGTTGGCACCCAAACAGGTGAAGATTCACCTTTGCTGTATTGAAGACAACTGGGCGATTGTTTTCACTTTCTGTACTGGTGATGCCTTCTCACAGATAAAAATCTGACAGGTTTCAACCCATTAAAAATTTCATGTATGTAGCTAGTAACACTAGTCTATGAACTTGAGAGAGAGCTATATTTTGGAGCCACTCAGGATTTTGCTTTATAAAAACATTTTTAGTACCTAATAGCAAGTGATAGGTTACACGTGCTGCCAGGTATGGTAGTACTCCAATGGTTAATTCATAGGGAAGGTATTATTACTGTACAACAACATTGCCCTGTGATGGAGAAAATTATTACTCATGCCTTAACAGCAAAGCCATTTGAATTGGGCCTTGGGGTATTTAAAATTAGAGAAAATATGTAATTCCTGGAAAATATCTTCTTGAAGTTTCCTACATACTATATTTTATCTTTTACCATCATATAATACATTTTTCATGTAGGTAATCTGTGATTCAAGTGGTGTCCTACTGTGACCATCCATCTCTGTTCTCAATCTTGATTCAAAGGCACCTGCACAATTCTCTATTCTAGTAGCATGGAAAAAGCTTTTTATGTCCTTCCAAGGGACCTATGGTTTGTTAATGTAAGAAATCCAGGAGATATGAAATATATTTCAACTCCAAGCATGTTCATTTTTTTTTTAGTTTGTATAACTGTTCATTACAAAAACACGATAAACAGAAAGCAGAGAATGCTGATCTTCTAATGAGTTCTGTTTGCCGGCAAAGGTCGACACTTTGGTACTGACTAATGTTAATCACCCACAATACGTCTGGTATGCAGAAACCTAGACTGTATGGGACATAATGTAGTTTAGAGATGGTTTTCCTTTTTATTTGTTTTATTTAAATGTTATTTGGTAATGGAGACCAGATCTTTTTTGTGTAAACTTTTAGTGATCCACTTTCAATCAAAAGGTTACGTTAAGGCACACAAGAAGACCAGGCATTTATGGCCACGACTTTCAGCAACTACTGTACTGCTGTATTGGGCTGCCATTGTAAGTTAATGTTGCCATAATGCACTATATATAGTGCCATATGTTGCTCTAAAACACAGGAAAAAAAAACAGTAATTCCTACAACACATGGTTGTGAGGCCAATCTTTTAATGTCATCATTTTATCATATGTAATTTTTTTATTATGGGGTGGGGGTCCTTTGAAACACATGTCAAGTCTTGATGGAACGCCTTCTATAATCACAATTTACAGTACAGAGAGTACTGTAATTTTACCACAGTACCTACAGTAGGGGTAGTCTTTCAGGGATGAATGCCTATTACATTGCTTGACAGCGAGAAAAATGTAATTCTTTCAGATAGCCAAAAATATAATTGGCATTATTTAAACTGACCTGAGAAGTGCAAACTGCCTATTGCTTAAGGAACCGCTAACAACCTCTGGAGGTACCCTGCTTGAGACACCCTGATTTAAACTGTAGGGTATGCTGTATACTTATTGTACGTTTGCTTGCTCTTTTCTTTCAGTGTAGGCCATTTTATGCTGTAGTATGGATTTCCTCTGTTTTAATGAACTTTTCTGAGATCTGCACAAAATCTAATTAAACATTTTTTTTTATCCCTTCACAGCCCTCTTGGGTCATATTATCCGTTCGATGTGGAGTCCGTCTTCCGTATCCTTGAAATTGCTGTTCTCATTTTTACATAGTTGTTTTCTGTTAACTTTGTTTCTTTTCTTTTTATTGTTCACAAGTGTTTGACCTTTTGGCTTTTTTACAGGGTGCTTAAAAGTTATATTATGTTTATTTAATTTGAAGCATTGCTGGGCTTTACAAGGGTCTATAATTCTTTTGCCTGCATCATTCCATCAGAGTTTTGCGCTCATTTTCTACATTTTTGAGAAAATAAACTCTGGAATGTAGTTGATGAATCACAATTATGAGTATTTTTATATCCCCTAATTATTTGTGTAATGAGTGCTATAAATCTATTATTTAAATGTTTTCTCCCTGGACCAATGATTTCTGATTTTATTGTACGTTTTGTTGCACATATGATGCACCAAAATACTAAACAGGAGCAGAACTGTTTAGAGCTTCCATGATATCAGTACTGGAAATAGAGTAAATGCTTGGCCCTTAGTTATTGTTGATGCTGAACGTTCATTACATTAGTCCCCTAACATGCGTGCATCAGTGAAGATCTACTTGTATTGGTTGGTTACGTAAACATCAAACCAATGTACTTTTTTTTTTGTCTCCCCTACATTTTCCATAATTTTGCATTAGTAATATTACATTTACCTTGTTTGTAGGACTAGGTGTCAGCATATTTGTCACCTGTAACGGAAAGCATTGCACCGATCTCTTATTTTGTATTTTCTCTTTCTTTAGATATCACCTGATGACAGAAATGCTCTTTGGGCACTTATAACTTTTTATGGTGGTGACTGTCAGCTAAGTCTCAATAAAAAATGCACCCATTTGATTGTTCCTGAACCAAAAGGGGTAAGTATTATGCAAAATACTTTATTATGTCAAATTTGAGGATTTTTGTTACACTGTAGTTGGTATTGTTGATCTTAGTTTTAGCCATATTGTACCAGTAACAGATATTTTGGTTATAAATCAGCTTTGAACTACTGTTTAACCATCCAGTGGTTACCGCAATTTAATTCCAATCCACTAAATTAAATCTAAGTTTTTCAAATTCAGCGTAGCCACCAGGGTTTCCATAGACCTTATTGATGGTTCTGCATCCTCTTGTTACTTGATTTTGCCATATGCTAATACACTTTTTTGGGCTTTTAGTAGAGTTTAGGTGGAGCTTAGAGAGAGGGTGATAAGTGAACCATGAAATGCAATGAACTGTAAAACCTTTTCTCAGTTTCCTAAGTTTAGAATACTGGCAACTGAGGGAATTTGACTAGCTGAAGCAACGAATAAGATTCCAAGCGTATTCACATTGGTGCATGCTAGAAAACAAAGCATCCGATTCGGTCTAAGGTACAATCATTTTGCCTTTTGGTTGTGCCTTGGTCTGATTTACATATTTTTATTTGTAGACCAAGTATGAATATGCTTATCAAAGAGAGAACATAAAAATTGTCGCTCCAGACTGGGTTTTAGATTCAATATCTGAGAAAACCAGGAAAGATGAAGCACCTTATCACCCACGTCTTATAATCTATGAAGAGGAGGAGGAAGAAGAGGAGGAAGAGGAGGAGGAAGAAGAGGTAGAGGATCAGGACTCACAAAATGCTAGTGCAGATGAGGATAGATATTCCTCTAAATCTAGTCCAGTGACTTCACGGGAGCAATCTCCTGCACCCAACCGGGAACGTTCACCAAAGCGCAACACTGAGAAAGTAAAAGAGGAACTGATGTTTGATGACTCGGACGACTCGTCCCCTGAAAAGCAGGAAAGAAACCTGAACTGGACTCCTGCAGAAGTTCCACAGGTGTCTACAGCAAAGCGAAGGCTCCCCCAGGGAAAAGATTCAGGACTGATTAATTTGTGCGCAAATGTGCCTCCTGTACCAGGGAACATTTTACCACCTGAAGCCCGGAGTAATTTGCTGACATCCATTACTGGTGCTACAGGTTCTGAAAGACCAGACATGATTCCTTTCAGAAGTCCAGCTGTAAGAACGCTTAGAAACATTACAAATAATGCAGAAATACAACAGATCAATAGACCTTCAAATGTAGCACATGTAAGTATCTACTACTTTTATTACTGTGTTATGTATTTTAACTGAATGTTTCTTATTTTGGTTACAGTGCAATACTCTAATAATATTTCTGCATCAGCTATATGAGTCCATACTTTCTTCTTGTATAAATTAGTTGAACGTGCTGTGAAAAGGGCATTGCTAAAGCCGAATTTTCATACACAATAGCTTAGCTTGGTGTTGGAAAAAAAACATGAAAAAGTAACCTATTTCTTACATAATATACACACATGCTAAAAAAAGGCATGCTGAATTTTAGTTATTTTTCATGAAGTGCTATAAAAAAGTCTCTTTTGTAACTCTTCTCACTTTTGGGGGAAGAATTGGTCAGGTGTTGCCTGTGTTCTTTAGGTTTTAGGTTATAACAATCGGTTGGATCTAGACTTAATCCATGGATACGTGTTTTAACAGACATTCATGGTATTCTCCTTAGAAGGTGGTATTTATGGTTTACTGTTATGTATTCTCACTTCCCACAGCTGATGTCATGAAATGATAATCAGCTTTTCTAACAAAAGAGTGGTGGAATGGGTATTGTATGTCAAACATAACATGGTATACTGAACATAGTCTGAAACCCTTTACGCTATAAAACTATAGGTTGTTTATTTGTATTTTTCTGTGTGGGGAGACTAAGTTTCTTTTTCCTAGTTTGTTTTCTTCTTTTAATTAGTCTGTCTGTTTTAGGGAAATTATGTTTTTTCATAGTTTTTGACTCTGGCTTTTTATTATAAATTTGTATAGATTTTACAAACTCTGTCAGCCTCTACCAAAGGTTTAGAACAGCAAAGTAACCATCCACAGCAAGGGCATCCAAATGCAATGCTGTTCAGTCAAGTAAAATCCTTAACACCAGAAGCTCAGCAACATTTATTACAACAACAATCTCATCAGACACAACAACAACAACAACAACACCAGCAGCAGCAACAACAGCATCATTCTCTGGTTCAGCTTCAACCACAACAACTGATGCAACTTCAGCAGCAACAACAGCATCAACAAGTCACTCAGCAAGTGTTCCCTCAGCATCAGTTTTCACAAGTAAACCAACAACATCACTTTACTCAGCTGCAGTTTTCTCAGCAACAGCTTCATCGTCCACAGCAGCAAACCATGCAACACTTCCAGCAGCAACACGCTCTGCAGCAGCAGCTTCAACAAATACAACAGCAGCAACATCTTCAGCAGCAGCAACAGTCTCTTCAGCAAACCTTGCAACAGCAGAATATACAGCAGATCCTTCAGCGTCAGCAGACTCCTTCACAGCAACAGGCACTGCAACAACAACAACAATCGCTTCAGCCAGCTTTGCAGCAGACTATTCAACAGAACATGCAGCAACAACAAACCCTTCAGACAAGCATTCAGCAGACTCTGCCGCCAGGTGTGCAACAACAGCAGAGTCAGGTCTTGCAACAGAATATTAAGCAGAACATTCAACAGATTCAGCAGCAAAATATGCAGCAGATACAGCATTTGACTCTTCAGCAAAAGCAGCAATTGCAGCAGCATGCACTTCAGCAACAACAGATTCAGCCCCATGGACTTCAGCAGCAAATTTCATCGCATGCTATGCAACAGCAGCAGCAAATTCAGAACCAAACGTTACAGCAACAACAGATTCAGTCGCAAACACTTCAGCAGCAAATACAGCCACAGGGCCTTCAACAGCAGCAGCATCAGATGCAGGCCCAGACTTTGCAGCAACAGCAGCAAATCCAGACTCAGTCACAGCAGCATCAGATACAAGCACAAACACTCTCACAACAGCAACATCACACACAACCACAAACACTTCAACAGCAGCATCAATTGCAACCACAGACACTTCAGCAACATCAGCTTCAGCCACATAATATTCAGCTTCAACATCAAATTCAGACACAGGGCCATCAGCAACACCAGATCCCATCACAGATGCTGCAGCAGCAGAACCTTGCCCAACAACAGCTGCAACAGCAACAAACTCTGCAGCTTCAGCAGCAGCAAATTAAACAGCAGCAAATGCAACAGCAACAGACACTTCTACAGCAACAGATTCAACAACAAACACTACAACAGCAGCAGAATCTGCAAGCAACCCTACAACAGCAGCAACAAATGCAGCAGTCGCAACCATCACAAATACAACAGACGACACTCCACCCCCAGCAAGCCCAGCAGGCGGCCTTGCAACAGCCTCCAATCCAACAAGCTGCCCTACAGCAGCCTCCACTCCAGAACCAAGCAGTTCAGCAACAGAAACACAATCTCCAGCAGATTCAGCAGCAAATACAACAGCAGCAACTTCAGCGGTTACAACAACGTCAATTGCAAAATCAGACCCAGCAACCACTAGGTCAGATGCCACAGCAGGTTCAGCCTCAAGCCAATAGTCAACAACTGCCCCAGATTCAGCAGCTGCATGGTCACGACCCATCTTTGGAAAGTAAGTTGTGTGTGTGTGTGTGTGTGTGTGTGTGTATGTGCCAACATATTACACAGCCCTGTATGGCAAAGGATTTGTGTTTGCACATTAGTGAGGATGTTGTACATAGTAGCAGGATAAATTCATTTAGGTTTATATATATATATCAGAAAATCAGATTTCAGCTTTCAGCCTATAGAAGTGTCCCAACTTTAAAGAAAAATTGGTCATTGTTCAGTGTGCATTTTTTAAGCCGATCCTTCACTATCTCTAGGAGTTGGCATATATAAATTCTGGTAATGTCACAGTATTAGGTACAGTATCCTTATCATAAAAAAAAAAACATTTATTGAGCTTTAGCAAAGGAGTGTCAATGTAGTCTCTCAAAGTCTTAACGGTACAATACAAAAGAAAGTGGGACAACAAGCATTTTTTACAATCCCAATGGGTCTCTCCATTCGATGTAGTGTGTCAAGCTTGCAAACGTACATTAAATATGGCTACCTAATAAAAAAAAAAAAATTAAAAATATATAGATATACATATTTTATTTTAACATACACACACACACACAGTACCCATACTGTATTTTAAGCAAAACTAACTCCTGCTATACTCGCCTGTCCCTGTTCCATCTCAGGGAGATCTTTTCCTTCTCTTCCTAGATGCCATCTTCAGGCATTTTGATTGGTCAGGCTGGGGTGATATATGCGTGGGAGTTCATTCAGTCCTGACAAGCGCAGGGGAAGCCAAGCCATTTACATTAGGATCATTACAACTTTAAAAATGTATATTCACTAGTGCCACTATCTATTTTTGCTCCCCAAGTCCATCAAAAGCGTTTTCTGAAAGCTATGCTCGAGAAAGTGGGAGAATTTACAGAGGGTCCGTTGCTCCGTTGCCTTGCTGAGTCAGGTTCCCAGACCAGTTGAGACACTATATGCAACAACATCATTTGGTGGATGTTTGGCGGATCGTGAACCCTAATGGGAGAGACTACACGTTTTACTCCCACCTGCACCGGATGTATACTAGAATAGATTGTTTCTGGCTTAAACATGCAGACCTGGTGCAGGTTCTGGAATGCAGCATAGGGAACATTGCGTTCTCTGACCATGCACCGGTTTTGCTCACCCTGACCCTGGCTTTTGCTTTCTTTAAATTATGACAGTGGAAACTGAATGACTAGCCTCATTATGTCTGGGTAAAGCAGCGTTTGTTAAATGTTGCAGGTCCTACTATGAGTAAAGTGTTAAAAGTGGAAGGCTACTGGCTAGCGTCCTGGCTGGCTAGGCTTCTGGCCCGTACCCACGTCTCCTTTTTATCTACTAGAACAGGTGAAAAGATCCACCGGGTTGAGGAGATTGCGGCTAAATTTAGGGAATATTATGCATCCCTGTATAATCTGTAGATATCCCACCTGCCTGCCGATACTCGCAACTAATCTAGGGCGAATTCAGAAATAATCTAGAGGGGCTAAACCTATCTATTTTACCTCACTTTGCTATGCTGGATCCGGAAGCTCCGATCATGGCAGAGTTTAGGGCGGCTATAAAACAAACCAAACTAGGAAGGCTCTGAGCCCAGATGGTTTCCCGCTCCCTTATTATAAAGTGTTTACAGCAGAGCTGGAGCCACATTTTGTAGCCGCCTTTAGCTCATTGACTGGAGATGGCAAATTACAAAACAACACTCTTCCGGCACTTATCACTGTGATTCCCATGGCAGATAAGGATCCGTTGGTGTGTAGTAGCTCTAGGCCAATCTCGCTTTTAAACCAGGATCTAAAACTATTCACCAAGATCTTAGCCAATAGATTTCAAAGGCATATCCATAACCTAGTACATTTTAAACAGGTAGGGTTAATGCCCTCCAGGGAAGCTCGGGATAATACCTCCTGGGTCATTACCTGGATACGCGCAGCCGTGTTCAGTGGTAAACCCTCAGTTTTGCTCTCAACCGATGCAGAAAAAGCCTTTGACAGGGTTGATTGGGATTTTATGTTAGCCACACTCCATGTTATGGGAGTAGGAGACAATATGATGGAATGGATCAAGGCCATATACTCCTCCCCTTCTGCATCAGTGAGAGTCAATGGGGAAGTGTCAACACCCTTTAACATCACTAATGGCACCAGACAGGGTTGCCCTTTGTCTGCCCTTATTTTTATTTTATCTCTGAAACCATTACATATGGCAATACATTCTAATCCAGACATAAACAGGGCCTGCTTCTAGGTGGTCGGGAACATAGGGTGACAGCCTATGCAGATGACCTATTATCATCATCATTCGATCAATCCAGGAATATGTCTGATTTCAAAACTAATTATTACTAAGTCGGCGGCTCTCAACTTCTCCCAAAAAGTATCCAGGGACTTTGCTCTTAGCAGATCTATCACAGCTTTTCACATTAAATTTTGCCCCAATACTTGCCACCATCACACAAGATCTTGACAGATGGTCCTCTTTGACCCTCTCCTGGCTTGGCCGCATACAGGTTATTAAAATGAACATTCTATAGTGAATCTTGTACTTCCTTTAAGCGTTGCCAATCCATATTCCTAACTCCTTTTTTACATCTTTACACTCCAAAATATTTCAATTGATCTGGAGCAAAAAGGGTCACTGTCTCAGAAGGAGCCTGCTTTTCCGGACCAAGGGGAGTGGGGGGACTGGGAGTTCCAAATATATCGTTGTACTACATGGCGGCCCATATGGTTCGGATTCCAGATTGGTTCTGACATAAGGAACACAAACAGTGGGTATTAGTTGAACAATCATACATCTCGACGCTTCTTACGACGGTCCCATGGCTACCTGAGCTGTCTCAAGATGCCTTGAGAACCCATCCCTTGATCTCTGCCATGTGGAAGGCATGTCAGAAAACGCTATTTAGACTAAATTTCTCTAACTAGCCTTCACCTCTGCTACTGATTTTAGGCAGCCCTTTTATTCCCCCAGGCCTGGAGGATAGAAGGTTTATTGAATTGCGGGAGCAGGGGGTACAGTGGGCGCAGCACTTTGTATATCAGGGTCAATAGGTGACGAGGGAGATGTTGATGGCCAGCTTGGGTAACTATAAATTAGATTTTTGGATGGCACTGCAACTCATGCACTTCTTCAAGTCTCCCACCTCAGACTAGATGTAACTGTGCGAAAGCGCTGTTTGAAAAGTGATGTGCCGGGAGTGGCTCTACTAGACACTCTCTTCGAAATTGTATTCTGAACTGAATGCTGCCCCTGAAAACTTTACACCCGAATACCTCCAGGCGTGGGAGGCAGAACTTGGGTACAAAATAGAGGCCGAATAGAAGGCAAAAATACTTACCTTGGTACATGGGTCATCTATAAGTAGTAGATACCAGGAGTTGAGTTTTAAAACCGTGTCCAGGTGGTATGGGACCGCGGAAAGGTTACACAGTTTTGTCCCTGAGGTTACTGACAGATGGTGGCATTGTGAACAAGAGAGGGGTTCTATGCTCCATTTCTTTTGGGCGTGCCCTTTACTGCGGCCTTCATGGGAGCAAGTGCGATCCCTCATTCAGAGGGTCACCACCCACAATATACCATGGGACCCGGGGTTCTTCCTGTTACACCACAATGTAATTCTGGAAAAGGCATATAAGTGGTCCATTCTGCAACAATTTATCGTGGCTGCTAATTCGTGTATCCCAGTGTTCTGGAAGTCAAGGGTCAGCCCAACGGTGGGTCTATGGCTCCACAGGGTGAATGACATTATGTTGATGGAAGATCCAATGGCCAGCATACCGGGCACTGATAAATTCAATGCTGTATGACGTAGTTGGATTTACTTCAGGGAAACACCAGAGTTTAGGAGCCACCTGGATCCAACCCTTTCGGCTTAAGGATTAATGTCAATATATGATTCTGATTTGATATGTGTCTCCACATAGGCAGAGAACCTTTTGTCCCAAAGTTCCCAATGATGATACCTTGTACTATTGATTTGATATTGTAAGTTATTTTTTCTTGTGTCTTCTTTTCTTTTTCTTTTTAGACACGGGCTTTGTCTAAACAATACATGATGTGCAATGTACTGTTTTTCCCATGCAAATTTTATTTTGATTTGTTTGAAAAATTTTGAATAATAAAGAATGTTATAAAAAATGTATATTTACAAGAAAACCATAAAATAATATACTATAAAATGTCATTCAAGCAGTGTAATGTGGATGTGTAACCTGTAAATACGAATTCTGGCATTTCAAGGTTATAGGTTTTACAACTAAATGTGATATACTAGTGTTTTTTACCATTACAATTTAATGTCTTTCTTTTTTTGCTTTCTCTCTTAGTTCCTGAAGACTACTTTTTGGCTGGCTGTGTGTTTGCAATTGCTGACTACCCAGAACAGATGTCTGATAAACAGCTCCTTGCAACATGGAAAAGAGTATGTTTTGTTTTGATTTGTATTGAGTTTTTGCTTCTTAGGTAGTGTGGATTAAGCCTTCGCACTTAAGAATGTATGAGTCATCACTGTTTAATGTACTTATGAACCCTAAGTGGCATTTAGTTTTTCTAAATTGTTGTATGTACTACTCCTATCCTATTAAAAACTTAGTGGAGCAATCTGGAGACAAGGACAGTGCATGCTTAACACTGAGTTCCAAAATAATGTTTTTTTTTTGTATGGTTACAAGGCTCAAAACTTCATATTATCTTTTAGACATGATTCATGGTGCGACAATTGTTTGTATACTGTTCCATTATAACATTTTATTTTCAATTTTTCCCAAAGATAATACAAACACATGGAGGAACAGTGGACCCTACACTAACCAGTCGTTGTACCCATCTTTTATGTGAAAGTCAAGTCAGTAGTATGTATGCCCAGGTGAGTTCTGATGTGGCTGTAATAAATGTTCTATATTGTTTATATGGATTTATTGTTAAAGCATTTGTCTATCTTAGTCCTATCTAGTAAACCTTTAAATCTTCCATATTTAAATGCTGTAACCTTTTGGTAATCTGACTATGAAATTGACATTTCTTTTATAGCCTGCTAGGAAAGATCTGATTTATTTTTATTATAGGCAATAAAAAGGTAGCTGTTAGAAGTTCTATAATTGCCATCTCCACTCTCTGCTATTTCCTGTTAAGTTGAAATTGTTTCAAACACTAGCTCTTTCTTTAAAGCTGTATTTTTGGGTTTCCCAATTAATAGGCAATGAAGGAACGAAAGCGTTGCATCACAGCTCATTGGCTCAACACAGTGCTGAAAAAAAAGAAGATGGTGCCACCACACCGTGCTCTTCATTTTCCTGTAGCATTTCCACCGGGAGGGAAGCCATGCTCTCAGCACGTAAGAAAGCATTTTCAATATACAATAGCATGTTTTTATGCAGAAGTGTGCATCTTTGAAGGATTTGTTTACTGCATCCTTTCACAAAAAGGAAAAATGGCATGGAAAAATGTTAAAATGGCATAAAAACAGCCTTATGCACTTATTAGTTTCAGTTTATAGATGTAACATAATGATATTAAAATATTACCCTTCCTTGCATTTTCAATAACTTTTTTTTCTATCCATCCTAAGTTATTGCAAGGTATTGGAGTACAACAAAACAGAAAGATTCATATGTTTAGCAGCTATGTGTATGACAGATTCTATTAAAAATCCACTCTCCTGCCAAGCCTTGAAAAATGCTGCTGTTTTGGAATATGAAATTAAAACCTCCTAAATTCAGTGGTTTAGGAGGGGATTCAGTGGTATAATAGACATATTTTGTATAGCGTCTATTCCTTTTTTTTATCTTGCATTTAGTTTCTTAGTCTTTTCTTAGTCTTGAGCTGTAATCAAATAGTATTTGTCCGTAAGACTGTTACTGGATAGTGGAAGGTTGGGAAGATAATGATTATACCAGTGTGTGTTTTTGCAGGTTTTATTTCTAAAAGGTGTATTCCGACTAAGTGCTTTATAATATACTGAATATATTTATAGCTGTCTTTGATGCAGAGATTCTGTTCCTTTCTCTGTGTCATTACCAGTCAGTAGTCTAAACTGTGTTGCCTACCCTATCGATAACTAAAAACAACACAATGTTTGGTTGCATTTTTAATCACCTCCAAAATAAACTGGCAAAATCCCTAATGTAGTAATTCATAAAATGTTTTGGAAGTAATTAATAAGCAGTGGTTCTTTTGCAGAGGTATAATATGCCTATTAAGTCAGACCTTAAGCTCTGCAGTAATCCAAGCTTGTGCTCGCTGCTGATTGCAGAGTTCTGGAACTGACTGAGCAAGGGGCGGTGTTGGACCACTTTGAGGGGACTTAGCTTTCTGACAGTGTGTGATTGATTAAAAAATAATTGTGACTGTTACTCTTTTTAAGTATTGATGCACCTAAAATGTGATAAACCAATTTAAACTGAAAGTCGAAGCACGGGCAGCAAAGTTGGCTCTGTGACTATTGCACTTGGGTCCCAGGTTCAAAACTTGACCAGGACACTGCATGTAAGGAGTTTGTATGTTCTTCATGTGTTTCCATAGGCTTCCTCCTGGCACTCCTCTCACATCCCAAATTGCACTTAAGTTATTTGGCTCGCCCTTGGCCATAGACTGTTAATGACATATGACTATGGTAGGGACATTAGATTGTGAGCCCCTTTGAAGGACAGTTAGTGACATGATTATGGACTTTGTAAAGCACTGTGTAATATGTCATCACTGTAAATACAAGTTAATAATAAGTCTAAATTTTAACACCTATTTTTAAATAGGCAACGACAGGGGGAATCTACTGGTTACACTTTTTAGTAGTGTTTATTGAGGAAACACAAGCAAAACAAAAATATTTTAACTGCTACTTACAATATGACTAATATCAGTATGCACATTTAAACTCTTAGTGACCCTACCTCCTTAGTGTAGTTTTGTCATATTGTATTTTATAAAATCCACTCTGCAACTTCCACTGAAAATAATCTGTGCTTCCACCCCTATGTGATTCCTATGCAGCATATTTTTGCTGCAAGATAACTAGTGCATTTCAAATACTGAACGGTTTTCTTCCTATAGAATTCCATCATTCAATAATGGTATATCTTTGTTTTCTTCGTAGATTATTTCGGTGACAGGGTTTGTTGATAGCGATAGAGATGACCTGAAGTTAATGGCCTACTTGGCAGGGGCTAAGTACACTGGGTATCTGTGTCGCAGCAATACTGTTCTCATCTGTAAGGAGTAAGTGACAGCTCTTTATACATTCTTATCCCATTCTGTGCATTTCATATCTAGACTTCCGCAGATGGCTTTTAAATCATCTTGCTTTGGCCCAGATAAGCAATTTTATTGTCATGGTCTGCGCTCTTAAATATGATGTAGGCAGTGGCTCATCACTGACATTATGGGAGCTGCTGCAGTAGCAAAGCAAGCAGTAGGTACAAATGTGTAAAAAATTACATTTAACGATTTAGAATTAGTATTGAGTATATTTTTTTGTTTGCATTATTAGTGGCTAATTTTGGTTGAGTATCTGCAGCTTGGTCTTTCTTTAGAAAGTTAATAACTGTTGTTTTTAGGCCCAATGGCATGAAGTATGAGAAGGCAAAAGAATGGAGGATACCATGTGTCAATGCATTATGGCTCTGCGACATCCTTTTAGGAAACTTTGAAGCTTTACGTCAGATTCAAAACAGTCGGTATACAGTGTTTAATCTTCAGGATCCACTTGCTCCTTCACCACATCTGGTTTCAAATCTTCTTGGTATGTATTATCTTAATGTTTAATCACTTTTTACATTAAATACAGTATAATATTATGGTACATTTCTAGCCTAGTGGCTTTTTCATCACTCTAGTAGGTTTTTTTTCTTTAGTGTCCTGGTTGTTAAACCACAATCCCTTAGCTTGGATCATAATATTGAGAAAGTAATGTAGCTGATAATTTTCATCAGCAGAGGTACAGTTGTAGGCAAGCTACAAGTATAAACATACCCATTGATTTTGTTTGAAAGTGCTTTTTTAAAGGACCTTGGATTTACTCAGATATGTAAAGTTTGCCTTCCAGATTTTATTTTTTTTTTTTTCTGTAAAATTCTGATACAAATTTATATTATCTTCACAGATGCATGGAGAGTACCTCTAAAAGTTTCAACAGATGTGTTAATGGTATGTTTGATATTTTCATCACTTTATAATACTGTATGATATCCTTTATACTTTATATAAAAAATATCAAAGGATATATGGTGTGAAAAAATGTAAACAGGTAATGGGAACACAGATTTTGGATTTGAAAAAGGACTGTACTGAACTATTTTTGTGCTGTAATTACATTGTTTTGGGCAACATAATAACATTTACATAACATTTATATTAGGTATTACTTTAATGACTAATTTGTGTTCATCTGTTTACAGAGTATTAGAGTTCCTCTCAAACCTAAGCAAAATGAGCCAGCTGTTCAACCAAAGCGACCAAGGTAATGAAAGATTTTATAGATGTTGATATTGAATTAATAAGTGATGGTATGTTAAAGGCAAAAAACATATAACATTACTCCGATTCTTTGCTTTGTTTAAATTGGATGTATCCGTATATTGTGGTCTTTTTCAGAATTGAAGACCTTCCACCTCCAACTAAGAAATTGTCCCCAGACATAACACCTCATGTAATGTTTACAGGGTTTGATCCAACTCAAGTCCAGCAGTATGTTAAGGTAGAGACCTTTTCCAAAGTATTTAAGCACAATGGTGTCCATTTATTTTACAGTGAAATAATTACAAAATGTTTCCATTAAGTACTTTCCCTAAAGTGGCTTAATGTTTACTTTTATTTTATGGACCTTAAAAGGCTTTTTTCTTTTTTCAGAAACTCTATATTCTTGGAGGAGAGGTGGTGGACTCTGCACAAAGATGCACTCATTTAATTGCTAGTAAAGTAACCAGAACCGTCAAGTTCCTCACTGCCATTTCTGTAGCAAAGCACATTGTGACTCCAGAATGGTTGGACGAAAGCTTCAAGTGCCAAAAGTTTGTTGGTAAGAAATTTAATTGGTATGAGGTGATTGGTACATTTTTTCTGCATTTGAGCTTCACTAGGCAAGTTAACTATTCATGGGTTAGCCCAGCGGAATTGTTATATTGTTCTTCTTGGTCTTTGATAATATTATTAATAATTAATATTAGTTTTACACTGCTCTGGATTTTACGACTTGGCTTGTTTTAGAGCTTTGGATTCACCTAGCTGCTGTCCATCCCTCCCTCTGAGGTAAAGATTGGCCCACACTGAGCAGACAGTCTCTTCACCAGTTGATCTCGAGGGGAACAATATCAAACAAATAGCTGGCAGTATTTAGTTTTTGGAATTTTATTACTTCCCTTGACCCACAAGAACATTTCTAAATGCACTTCATGCAGCAATAATATTTACAAGAAGTGTCACTCTACCAAAAAAGGATTGGTGGTGTGAAAGGAGGCAGAAGCTGGGGACAGCAATGGAGTGTAATTACAGCTAGGGCATTATTAATGATTTTTATTTTTCCTATTTAGAGGAACAGAGCTACATTCTTCGGGATGCTGAGGCTGAAGTCTTATTTTGCTTTAGCTTAGAAGAGTCCTTGAAAAGAGCACGGGTGACTCCACTCTTTAAGGTATGGTCACAGTTGTTGAAAAGTATCACATAGGTCTGTTTACGTGTTTTGTTTTTTTTTTTGTTTTGTTTTTGTTTTTTTTTACATACTTTGACTTGTAAAAACAAATACCCCTTAGTTGATTTGTGAACAGTTATGTTCAGATTCAGCCTTTAATAACAAAACAATTCTAGTTAAATGTGACAAACTGCTACTGGCATATTTTCCAATTTAGATGGCAAATGAAAACACTTAAATGTGTGTGTGTGTGTGTGTGTAAATTGCTCACTATGGTGTCAAGGAGTTAAACTTGCTTTTCATTACTGAAAGCTTTAAGAAGCTGTTGTATAGTTGTGTGCACTTTGCTCCTTGAGCTTGCACAACCTCCGCTATCCTAACACTCCATACAAGAACTTTAGGCTTCAGCAATGGTGACCATTTGGAGTAAAATCCAATGCTAAGTATAATGCAGTGACCCTTCGTTCAAACAGTAGAGTATTCATGAAGCTGTATGCTAGGGTGGAAGGGGTAGCACACCCAGATACAGTATTAAGGTAATGTACATCTGTTTTCTTGGACAGAGGTGTGGTAATAAACAAATGATTAATTAGGAAAAATCAAATATATATATTAATAAAAAAAGATTAAAACGTCAAGTAAGATTAAAGCTTTTATAAAGGCACTATAAGGCAACTGCTTTTGCTGTATCCATGCTCATCATCTTCAGAAAAACCTGGCACTTAAAGGTATGGGGCAAATGTATACACACCTCCAACTACCACAGACTTTTCCTGGTTGCTTTGCCTACCGAAGGATGTCATAGCAGTGGATCTAGGCAGCAATGTTTATTGTGCTTGCTGTGTGGCTTTGGTGTCACTTTAAAAGTAATTTCCTCCATACAGATTGAGTTTTAGGAAGAGAAATCTATTTGATGAGCGATCGCCAACCGGTGGCTTGTGAGAAAACTTTGGTGCTCCGCGGCTCTGGCCAGTGCACCCCCAAGCGTGGTCAGGAGAAGGACCCCACTGGGGGGGACGCACCAGCCAGACCCAGGGACCACGTCCCCCGTACAGATCCCAGCCTCAGGGAAGTGGGCGGGTTCTGGCATCATGATGTCACTAAAGGGGGAGTTTCTTCCCCTTTGAGTGACCCCCTGGCTCCCCGCATGCGCGGTCCAGAGATGGCAAATTTTGTGGTCCGTCTGTCGGAAGGTTGGTGACCACTGTTTTTGACTATATAACAATGCTACTATGTACATTTTTTTTTTTTTCAGGGAAAGTATTTTTACATTACTCCGGGGATCTGCCCCAGTTTATCAACAATGAAATCTATTGTGGAGTGTGCAGGCGGAAAAATCTTAACAAAACCACCGTCTTTTCGAAAGATCATGGAACACAAACAAAATAAAGTAAGTTATATTCACCCCTACAAAACCTCTCTAATAGTATCTCTATTAAAACCTCTCTAAAAGTATCTTTTATTGCATGGTTTGATCTGTAAATGGGACTGATGGGTAAACTAAAGAGGTGACAATTCCTGAAACTTGCACGTTCATATGGATTCAATTCCATGGGATTATGCTGAATGAGGATGAGATGTTGCATCACCTAATCTCACGACCTGTATGAAATGTTTTCTAAAGTTTCATATAATGCTACATTTAAATGTCCACTTTTACAACCATTCCAACCTGCTACATGTATTTATTATCACGCTTGCTTTAAAACCTCTAAAACTAACTTTTTTTCTGTTTATAATGGGTAATGCTTAGAACTGTTTGAAATTTCCCTGTCCAAGTGACAAGTAGTCTGAGAGATGAGAAGTGATGGGAAATTTCGCTAATGGGAACAGAGGCTGCAATAGGAAAATCTTTTTATTAGGAAATGTTAGGAAATGTAAACCTTTTGTGGCTCTTTGCGATCCCATTGTTGCCAGACAGAAATACTAAACATAAAGCTGCTGTATTATACAATGCCACAGTTTAGTCATCTTATGTGAAGCTTTTAGAATGACATATTACCCTTTCCTTCAAAACCATAACACATTACAGGAAAATTACACAGATTCATTTAAGCATTTTTTTTCTTTTTAGAGCTTGGCAGAGATTATCCTGATTTCATGTGAAAATGATCTTCATCTTTGCAGAGAGTATTTTGCTGGTAGTATAGGTAAGTGTTACTCTCAGGTGGTTTAGCACAATAATTTATCATCTTTTATGGGCTCTGATCATTTTTTTTTTTTTTTATTTTGTAGATGTCCATAATGCAGAATTTGTCCTCACTGGAGTTCTCACACAAACTTTGGATTATGAGTCATATCCTTCTAAAATATTATGAAAATGTACCTAATGCTTAAGTTCCCATATCCAGACAAAATTAACCTTTTAAGCACTGTTTTACGTGCTTACATCTGCCATCTAGATTCTAAAGGACTGGTAAACCAGTGGTATCAATGTCCTCATAAAATTAGCTTATTTAATGTACAGAGCTGTGTAATATGTTGGCGCTATAAAAACACTGTTTAATAGGAATAATGAGCCATCAACCTAAAGTGATTACTAAGTCCCCCTTTAAAAAAATCTCCAATCAGGCAGGTGTTTGTTGCAGAAAGGGACAGGCCATGTCCTTTGGGCAATAACTGTTCTTGCCTGCATCATTGCCACTGAGCGATCAGTTTAAACTCATACAATTCATTTTTTATAGAAAGCAGCCACAGCATGAGCACATAAGCCTTACCTCTGCCTTCATACTGCAGGGAAGGGCCCTTACTCCTTGTATGGAATTTATTGGTCTTTCTGCAGTCATTTGACTTTTTACCTGCTCACTTAAGATCTTGCAAAAGCCTTGCCTGTCCCTTAACATTATGGGGAAGACAGGGAAGACTTGGTGCAAGTGACAGATTTTTATATTGAATATAGATGTGTTGACATGGGTAGAACAGAACACATAGCGGGGCAAATTCTGATGAATTGTGGTTGAAAAATGCGACTTTTCAGAAGCAGTTGCAGCCTCAGATTATAGAAATATTAGGTTGGCTATAGACAAACAGATCATTTGCCTTCTTAAAATAGTATTAATTGTTTGCACCATTTATGGGGACCTTTGGGGTAATCTAGACTAATTAAATAGAATACTGCCTATAAAATCTCTTCAACGCAGACATTGGGACTGATTTAATAAAGCACTCCAAGGCTAGAGAGGATACACTTTCATCAGTGAAGCTGGGTGATCCAGCAAACCTTAAATGGAGTTCCTAAAAGTCATTTGCTATTAGCAAATGATTTCAATTCTGGACCAGATTTATTCCAGGTTTGTTGGATCACCCAGCTTCACTGATAAGTTTGTTCTCTCCAGTCTTGGAGAGCTTTAACAAATCGGGCCCATTATATATGAGTACCCCCAAAGTGGATATATTCTCCCTGTCAATAAATTAAAATTGGTTTTGTTTTTTTTTGTTTTTTGTTGTTTTAGAATGTTTATTCTACCTATGTAAAATCTTGCATTTTGCTGCAGCACATCTAGATTTTAAGTACATTCTATTATGGCTTACATCAGGGGTCAGAATCTGTTCATACTCTACAGTAAATATTGCATTATAGGTTTATCTTCTCTGCACAGCTTTCCTTAACCATCACACATATAAATTTACTTGAAGAGTTATGACTGCACAAGGCCCTGTGGACCTTTGGAAGCCACAGTGTTGTTGGTCACACTGAAAAGCCCTGACATGTCTTGTCTGGTCCGTATGTAAGATTCCTTGACGGCTGTTCCTCGGTGAACAAGGAAGAAAAGTTTATCTGCATCTTTTCTTAGGATGTAAATTTTCTTATAAGGAAACATAAATATGTTTATATTATGGTTTTAAAGGCCCGGCTGAGGGTTAATAAAATTTCTTTTTATGTTTCTCATGTTTTGTTGTAATGTAAAATAATGAAGGTACTTAAAATATTTTTGTCAAAAGAGGCAAATGTTTGTTAAATAACTGGGGAAATAAACCTTTTGTATTATTTTATATTTCTAAACCAGAGTTCATTTTATATTGCTGTTTTCAAAGTTTCTATTAAATGTGCTTTGGTTGTATGATGTGTATGCAGAGTTTTCTTTTTGTTAATTAGTTTGTCCAGGTAAAGAGGACCTGTACTGTGGAAGCTGCACACAAAGGAAGTGGAAGACAAATGACTGATTTCCTTGTTCTGCATCGTATCTGTGTGTGGAAGTGGTGGGTTGGGAGTGGAGTTTGCTAATGTATATCACATCAGAGCTTCCCCTGTGATGGCTATGGTGTAATATTCAAAGAAACAGCATAAGAGGTGGGGAAAGCACAGATAACTGGACAAAAGCAGAAGGATCATTCTACTGTGGGTTTCAGATAAAGACAAAAAATTTAGCTAATTCATTCTCAAATCTAATGATACAAGCAGCCTGAAGCAGCAGTGTCTTGGTATGTGATGACTGACGCAGTAATGTACAAAGAGGCGGTGAAAGCACAAATAAACAGCAGTAATAAAGCCGAGAGATCATTGTCCTGCAGCTTCTCACATTACAGGTTTTATACTGCATCAAAATCTGTAGCAAGGTCATCCCCAAATTTAATGAGAAATGAGCAGTTAGAGGCAACAATGGTGGAAGCACAAAGCCCAGGAAGTGCAGGGTTACTTTTAAAAGGGTGGAAGGTAGTGCAAGACTAACACCAAATGAGATTGTATATTCCAAAAAAATTCCAATTGGATTAAAAACCCCATTAAAGATATTTTCATAAAATGTGGGAATGATCATGCAGCTTTTAGAAACAAAGGGAACTGCTCAAGTTAGGATGATTCTGTAATAATGTATTATTTATACAACAGCAAACAGGGAGAAGGGTAAGAGCACCTGGGGCTAATAGGTTATTCTGCCTTCTATTTGCTCCCTTTCGAAGTGTGAGTGTTGTTTTAAAGGGACATTCTTTTTATAGAGGCTTTCTCTGCAACCTTTCCAAACTACGCTTGTTTAGTCTTTTGCTAATTGTACAGTCATGAACTTAAACATTTAACATGCTAACTGAGGCCAGTACATTCTGAGCACAGTCTGACTTTGGGGCGAATTCGCTGGGATGTCCATTCCTAGGGAGCATTGAGAGTTCAGTGTTTTTCACTTGTGGATAATCTTTCTCAATGTAGAATGATGGATTTCAAATTGTAACTCTGTTCTTGTAACCCTTCCCAGATTGAGGGGCAGCAACAATTGCTTCTCCTAACATCATTACTGGTGTCTTTTCTCCCTGGCATTATGCTAACACAGTGGTCACCAACATTTTTGGACCTACAGACCACTAAATGCACGGAATCCGGACCGCGCATGCGCGGGGAGCTGTGTGTCACTCAAAAGGGGAGAAACTTCCCCTAGAGTGGTGTCATGATGCCCGAACCCGCCCACTCCCATCGCAGGCTCAGAGCGGGCGGATTCTGTCCATATTGGGGACATGGTCCTTCTCCTGACCCCGCTGGGGGGGCGCATCGGCCAGAACATTAATCCTGCCACTTACCATTAATTTGTACTTAATTTTTCACACACTGTTCATGCATTTGTAAATGATTGCACAGAGTAATATGTCATGTGTTGTTGTTTATTTGAGGTTGCATTAACCTAAATTGAAGACCTGCTAAAGACCAGGTCAATTTTAAATTATGCCCTTATATGCAAAACCTTGAAACTAAAAGAGGGTGCACTTTCTTTTTAACATTATAAATATATATATATATATATATATTCCTAGATTGTAGTGTCTTCGGAGCAGGGTCCCCTCCTACTATGTCACTGTCTGTATTCGTCTGTCATTTGCAACCCTCATTTAATGTACAGCGCTGCGTAATATGTTGGCGCTATATAAATCCTATTTAATAATATATCTATATATCATTATCTCGGTGTAGAACACATATGTAGTTTAATCAGTGCCCACAAACTGTTATTTCTCCTCTGTTATTAAATTCAGAGCCGTGTGCACTTTTGTGCAATTTACCTTGCCAAGTGTTCCTATTCCTGGAACACATTCAAACTCATTCTTGTCGAGAGCCACTTTCAAGAAAATAGATGTAGATTTTGTAGAGTCTGTCTTTGAAATTGCCAATTCCACCTCTGAAATTGATCGCGGGTAGTGCGGTGTGGAGTGCTTACGTAGTTTATGCATAGGGGAATTTAACTGTTCCCTTTCCTAAATATTTATTCTATGTACTGTGTATATGCTTTTCATTTTAATTGGCAAGATATAAGTACCTAATGAGAATTTTCTCTTTCATAGACTGAGAAAATCATAGTTACATGGGAACATAGAAGGAGAAAAATGTGTCTCTCGTGTTGTTCTTTTTGGGAAGATTGCGCTCTATGCAACGATATTTCAAAGCTGCAGCCATAGGCAATATGTTTGCTTCTTGTTCTTTTGGTACTAGGCATCCTTCGATATTTTCTTTTTTGTGCAGGCAAAACAACATCATTCAAGACTTCAGACATAAAATATGTTTTCTCCAATATACTCAAATTAAATTCAACTCCAAAAAAAAAAGCTTGTGGCTTAAGACATCAAAATATCAAAGAACTAATACCTGTTGTATCTGCTTGGTCAGTAAAGATTTATTTCCTTAAATAGGTTCACTCCAGGCCTGGTTGGAAAAGTGCATCCAGTGTATGACTTATTTTTTAAGGCATTCTACCTAATTACCAAATGAGTTGGCTGGGAGTGGGACAGTAATTGCTCATCCTACATTCGACCCATAGATGTCCAATTGGCAAAACATATAGCCAGTCCTAATCAGCAACCATGCAAGATAAAAAGCTGTTAACAACACTGTCATTTGTTCCTCCCCTCAGGCCCATTGTCTTGGTGTCACCTTTGATTCTGTCCTTTCATTTACCCCCCAAATTCAGAAAATTTCCAGTTCCTGCCTCTTTCATCTGCACAACATCTTCAAAATCCGCCCCTAACTGTCCCCAGACACTCCTTGTACACGCTCTTATCATCTCTGGCCTGGATTACTGTAACGTCCTCCTCTCTGGTATTCCACTAACCTGACTCTCTCCTCTACAATCTATTATGAATTCTGCAGCCAGACTCATCCATCCTTCCCACCGCTCCTCTTCTGCTGCCTCCCTCTGTAGTTTTCCTCATTGACTTCCATTTCACCTGAGAATCAAATTCAAGCTTCTGTGGTTTGCCTTCAAATCCCTCGACAGTTCTTGTCCCACTTAACTTTCTGACCTGATCGAAAAATACTCCCCTGGCCATACTCTTCGCACATCCAATTACCTACTACTGACCCACTCATAACCTCATCACACGCACGGCTTCAAGACTTTTCTAAAGCTGCCCCGACTCTCCGGAATAGTTTTCCATCTTTTCAAATTTACCTACCCTTCTTCTTCTGTCTCCTAACCCATCACTACTTCCAACCATTCCATATCCCCCCTCCTATTGTGTGCTACTTCCTCCACCTCCTTGATTGTAAGCTCTTTGGGACAGGGTCCTCTCCTCCTCCTGTGTCACTGCTTGTATCTCATTTGCAACCCCTATTTATTGTAGTGTTTGCGTAATATGTTGGCACTATAGTATTCCTGTTTATCAATAATAATAATAATTAAGACAAAAAAGCTCCCTTTTGGACTTCATTGACCTTTAGGTCAAATTGCACCCTCTAGTACAGCTTGCATGACAATTTTGACATGAGGGGATCCTTAAAATATCTTTTAGTTCCTAGAGAACCTATTCTATAATTACATCCACAGCTCACAATACATTAGTGTGATGATCATTGGCAAGAATGTCACCCCTACGGATAGCCATAAAGATCATATGTATCACTTAAACTGAGACCTGAGAGGCAGAAATTGCTCATCGCTTTAGGAATCCTCTTCTAGTACCTTCTATTGGTGACAATATTGCAAGTTTATTGCTGCATTAGATTCTGCAATGGGGTTGCTTGGGTTTTGCTTAGGTGATATATAATAAGGTGATCCAAATCACCAAAACTTCTGCAGACTCTTGTCTGCCTATGCAAATATGTGCTTGCTGTATGAATCTAGGTTATTACTACATGGGACATTCTCCTTTCATAAATGGTTAGCTGTAAGGTTATAAAAAATGTGACTTTGTTACTATATAGGTGCTGGAGGGAGAATCACTACTCAATAAATCTATTGAAATCGCTGTTTATTTTTCCAGTCAAATGGGTTTTTATGGATGAATACATTGCGAATGCAAAGGTTTTACTGATATTGAGCACTGCAGTCTCTTCAATTACCATATACTGAAGCTTGAGATAGAATTTGTAGTGGTTTACTCTTCCACTTCTAGAGAAAGAGTTTAACATTCTGCTGCTTGCTGCGTGTGATAAGAATATTTACATAGAATCAGTACTTGATCATATTTGTATTTGGTGTAAAGGGCGAGGGGGGGTTGAGACACGAGAATGGTATACAACTCATACAGCAATTACTGGAGAAGGTGGTGCAGATCTGGATTGAGTTATTCATGAATCTTGCTTTTCCTGAAGCACATAATTTAACTGGATAATAAAGTTTTAACATAAAGACAACACAGATTCATGATCCAGATCCAGGGAACATCCGATTGCCTCATGAAATCAGGAAGGAATTTCTTCCGTGTTGGAACAAATTGAACCAGGGTTTATCAGGGTTTTTTTGCCTTCCTCTGGATTAACTAAATCTCTAGGGTTTTATCTGGGATATATTTCCCTAGTAGTTGAACTTTCTTTTTTGTCTTGTTTCAACAAGGCTAACTATGCAACTATGAATGCAGAAAGCCACAATGCTAGTACATGGGGTGGTAATATTGGTGAGGGATGGGTCATATATAAAGCCAATTTCAGATCAATTGCAGCACTGTTCTTTTTTTTTTCAATTGCAGTTCTTTTTTACAGCTTCTGTTGATTAAATCTCCTCTACCTTGCTAATGTCTTCCCAACTTCAAGGTGCCTTCAATTCGGATCAAGTTTAAAGCCCAATTGAAGTCTTGGGGCAAATGTTAAAAATAATATCAGGGTGTAATAGATAGTGTATATTGTTTTTCTTTTCTGCGGAAATGACCTTATCATTCCACATTCTATGCTTTTTTTCAAATCAGTTCTCTGAGGAGTTCCAACACTCTTGTCCCCCACTGAGCTACAACTACAGTAGTCCGAAAGATAATGTCTGAGGACAGCATGCAATATTGGTTTGGCGTTCCATAAGTCTATTGTTCTCATAATAAAGCATGACATTGTAAAGCAAAAACTTTTCTGTTGTGGCTTAGAATTTAAAAAATAAATAAAATATAAAAGTATATAATAAATCATTATGTTGCAGTAATGTGGGTTACTTCAATAGACATTACATGTAGTTGTTTTAAATGGCATCCAATGTTTTAAGCAGTGTGAACCTTAGAATTCCATAGAGCCCTGGCTGAGAAACACTACTCTAGAGCTTTTGTGTTGAATTCACTGCAACAGCACGTTAAATTAGCATTGGCAGCCCATTTATTTCCAATGCATTTATTGCACATAGATGGATGCAGCCAACAGAGTGATTGCCTATTCTGGCCAACAATATGTGTATCGCCTGCAATCACAATTTCTATAGCCAGCGGTACAGATTAAATGGGTTCACAAATAATAAACCATGTCATTCTGAAAGGGAATCACTGCAGAATTAAAGGAACCCGAGAGCGTGCAAAATAAAAATGGTAATATCAGATTGTGTCTATAATACTGGAAAAATTCCAGGATCCATCTGGAGAGGTTTAAATTTCTCTACGTGCAGCCACACATCTTCAGTATGTTACAGATGAGCTAGTGTGATTGTGAAGAAAAAAAAAATTCCCATGGATAGCAAACTGTTGTTAAATGTAAAATGTTATTATTATTAAACTTTATTTACAAAGCGCCAAAATATTGTAGAGCTCTGTACAATAAATAGGGGCAGCAACTGACAGACAGATACAGACAGTGACACAGGAGGAGGAGAGGACCCTGCCCAAAAGAGCATACAATCTAAGAGGTGGGGGGAGATGAATGCACAATAGGAGGAGGATATGGAATGGTGACTAATTAGTGATGGGTTAAGGGACAAAAGAATTTCTGTAAGCATTTTTGAAAAGGTGGTGTGTAAGGGCTCCTCTAAATGTGCAGAAAGTAGACAGGAGCCTAATAGGATGGAGAGGGGAGATGCAAACAATGAGGGCAGCTCTAGATAAGTGTTGGTGCCATGAATGGGAAGCGGTTATAGGTGAAGAAGTAATTAGTGGGTCATGCTGTTCATTATTAGGTTGTCAATGTGTATTATCTTTTTATTTTACAATTTTATGCCTGCGATGGGAGGATGGGGATTGGGCAGAATTTAGCTAAACTGACAGAGTGACTTCTTGCTTCTGGCAGTTTGTGATCTCTGCTGTTTACATGCAGTGCAGCCTAGAAATACTTTTTTTGGGTCCTGGGACATAAAGGTTGATTTAAAAGACTAAAAGCTATGAATGTGGCTCCATCTTACTATGTTCAGAGTAAGATTGAGCCACAGTGATCAGTCTCTCTTTTCCTTTAGTCAATCTTCTTACTTAATCATGCAGACATGTAAAGCATACACTTTTCCTGCAGACAGGTTAAATGTTAAACAATAGGGCAGGTGTAGGCCCCAGATTAAAGGTTTCAGAGCACATAGTAAGGCAAGTCAAAGGTAGGAGAATATGGGCCTGATTTATGAAAGCTCTTCAAGGCTGGAAAAGATATACTTTTCATCAGTCAAGCTGGGTGATCCTGCAAACCTGGAATGGATTTCTTTTTTGTTAGCTAATGTTTTCAATCCTGGACCTGATCCATCCTAGGTTTGCTGGATCACTCAGATTCACTGATAAAAATGTATTCTCTCCATCCTTGTTGAGCTTTCATAAATCAGGTCCTATAACTGCAAAGATGTCTGATGCGCAGAAAAGGCAAAAAAACCCCTAAAAAAGTAAAGTTCCAGGAACTCAGCTATCAGCCTGTAATGCTACAGTTATATTGCTAGAAAAGAAAGCAAAAAGGTTTACTGTATATACCCGTGTATAAGCCGACTTTTTCAGCACCCAAAATGTGCTGAAAAAGTCACCCTCGGCTTATACACCAATCAGGCTCCCTGGCATGGTGACCCAGTGCTGTGACAGAATTAAACTACCTTGCCGGGAAGCCGTGCTGGAAGGGGGGGCGGCCCTTCTTTTGACCGTCCTAAAAAGGATTCTAAGGAGGATTGCTGCTAAAGTACAGTGTACTTACCTTACCTTCCCGGGACCCGAAACGCAGGGCGGAACTTCAATACTGCGCCCGCTCTGTACCGAGTAATTTTAAAGGTAAGGAGTTTCCTAAATATTATCCAGCCTGCAAATGATCAGCCAGCTGTGCATATGAAGTTCATTCTGAACTTTTTGTTATATTAGAAATTAGCATTTATTTTCTCGACGTGACCAGCCTAGCTTATATTGAATATGAATTAGTATTATCATTAGGGTTCAGGTCCTGCATGCAGCAGTCATGCTGCGTACAGCCTAAATGCAACAAAGAAAGTGGGGTCAATATCCTGGCTGTGTTTTCTAATTCCTGGCTGCCTAAATCACAAGGCAAGTGACTCTTTTGGCAAGTATACTGCTTAAACTCCGTATCAGATGGGTGGAAGATATCGGTTCCAATGTGGAAACTCACTGAAACTTGTATCACTGGAAGCAATGCTTAAAAAAGTTGCACTTGAAAAAGCCAGACTTTATATTTTTAGAGACTTTTATTTAGTTTTAAAAATATACCTCTTGGGTTATATATTCGGCTTATACATGAGTCAATCAATTTTTCCCGTTTTTCTACAAAAATAGGTACCTCGGCCTAGAGCGGAACGACTTATACACGGATATATACAGTAATGGTAATAAATTATTTAGCAGCTTCCTATTTTATAATCAATGTTACTCTTCTTAGTTGTATTGGGATGCCTACTCTAAATTTTGTTTTATGTAGTTCATTGAATATATGTCCAGGTATTTCAGGTATTATAAACATACTCTGAAATTTCAGCACTGGTTTTGAGATGCTAGGACTGCAAATGATAAATTGAGACCTGCAATTTTTTGTATTAAATGCATTTTCTTTGCTTGTTTTTTCTGCTGTAACTTAAAGAGGAACTATACTCAAAAAAACAAAGAAAACAAAAACACACATACCTTTTATTCCGCAGGGCAGTCCGATCACTCCGGGGGTGTCCGGCATCAGGTCCCGTGTCGTCTCAGTATCTGTCCTGGAGCCGGCACCCTGGGCGCGGCCATCTTCGTCTTCTCATCTGGGTTCTTGATCCTCCGTCACCCGACCCAGGCGCGAGATCGGGGGATGAAGGAAGATGAATTTGCCTATCTCACTGTGTGAGTTTGGCTATTTTTTTTCTTTGAGCAAAAGCCTCCTTCTGCACATGGCCAACATGCTCAGGCATGCGCAGAAGGAGTACCCAAGAGTGGCAAGAGGAGGCTTTGTGCTCCCATTCACTCTCGACTGCCTAGGCGGCCCAGACTTAGGGGGCAGTGATACTTCCAGTGATACTTAGTTCAGTGCACTATTTTTTTTTTCTTAAAAAAGTTAAAATTCTAAGTTTAGGTACGCTTTAAATTCTTTCAATACCAGCAAGGAAATTGTGTTTTAAATACATGTTCATTTGCTGCCACCTTGTGGCTAATATACCTAATCACAAGTGGTCTTCTTGCTGGAGGTATTCCACTGTTTCTATCATTTTTTATAATGATTTAGAAATGACCATACGTGGCCTCCTACGTTTAACCAACACTCCTTCCAGGCATGTTTAATATTTATTTATTATTTATTTATCTATTATATCTAATAATTATTTATTATTTGTCTATTATTTAAAACTCCAGTTTTAGGAGTGCTGTAAAATATGAGCCATTCAGAGGTCCTTCTGGGGCTAGATGATATGTTTACATAACAAATACAGACCACAGAGATGTTTGCAGTTTTGTGGCTACTAAACCCAAATATGTGCTCATTAAAATTATGTCCAATCATTCTTCTGTTGTATAATCATTAACTATAAACTGTATACAGCACATACATTTATTAACATACACTGATAAATATATAGATGTTTCAGCCCTTTTTTGTAATTGAAAATAATTATATTTAGTCCTGTCAATGAATTTTCATACTACCAAGAAAATAGGCAGTGCTCCTGTATAATATCATATAGAAGCATTGGCTACTATAGCATTTGGATTTTATTATCACAATTTATTTTAGTATACTCACAGTTGCTTCAGTGGTACAGGATTCAGCATATAAAAAGCATATTGTAACAAGCTTTTCTCTCCTTTTAAATCTTTTCCTTCATCCATACATGCGTGATGAGATAGTGTACCTATATAACAAAGAATAATCTGACATTATTCATAGACTTATGTTGCTGGACCAATCATCCCACTTCCATTTTGGGATCAGATTCAGACACTTCTAGGATCATTCAAAGTTAAATCAAAGATGCAAGTGATCTGTAGTTGACCTTCGGGCTTGCTACTTCTTAGTTGGATCAGTCTGCTTTGTGTTCCTATTATTATTATTTATTTATAAAGATCCAACATATTATCCAGTGCTGTTCAATAAATGTACAATAGATGGGACGTTAGGTAACCAACTTGTACACTTGGCAAATACAATCGAGGACTCCCAATTGAGGTCGCCATTTAAGTGGTACTGTAGCCTAATATACAATGGGTAGAGTAAATGGAATTAATTTTATTACCAGCTTTATTTATGCATATATAAAGCAATGAAATCCTCAGTAGAACTTTACAGAATCTATATTCATGTCATTGTGTCTTAATGGAGATCACAATCTAATCATACTACCATAGTTATTTGCCTCTTACAAAATCTAAGGCTGATATAGGAGAAAGTCATTTAACCTACCGATATATTTTTGGAAATATATGTGTTATAGGTAGAAGCCAGCCTAATGTGAGGAGAGTAAGGCAGCTCTAGAGAACTCTTGAGGCCATGCTTGTGAAGAGGTGATGAGAAAATAAGTACATTTGAGGCTCACTGGAGAAGTAAAGAGAGTGGTGGGGGTATATTAATGTATGAAATCAGAAATGTAGGTGGAACAGGAGCAATGGAATGACAAAACACCATAGAGATTAAATAGGTGAAATGGAAACTAGTGTAGAGTTTTGCAGATGGAGGGTTGGGGGTAGGACAGATACATATAACTGAAAGATTTATGAAAGTCTGTAGAGGTGAATCTAGCTAATTTCTATACCAGGATACCAGAAGAATATGCAATTATAATGGGAACTGATAATAGGAGCATATATATAGGGGATAGGAGCATATTTTGGAAATGTTAGACAGAAGTAGAAGGACCTAGGGATTTTATGGATGTGGGAAGGGAAGTTGAATGCAAAGGTGATACCAAGCGTGCTTATGGGGTGGGTAAAATGATGAAAATGAAATGTTATTTCTTATTCATCTCCTATTCATGAGATGTCAGGGGGATATAATTCACTTTTATCTAAGTTGAGTTTTTGGTGCCTGTAAGAAATTCACAATGAGATAGCTGACAGAAAAAAAGGGCTTTGACTAGGCCAGTCTATGTGCGCCCCATTTTTTTTACCATTTCTTAGTGTATTTCTTTGTGGGCTTTAGGTCATAATTATGTTAAGAGTTACATTTCTACTTCAACTTGGCTTCACATTTTCATCAGATACACTTTGATATAAAACAGGAATTTATAATTGACTTGATACATCCAAACTGCCCAGACCATGAAGCAGCAAAGCATCCCAATCCAAAACATTTCTACCACTATATTTAACAGTTGTTGCAAGGTTCATGAAATGCGGAAATGCTGTTTCTAGTTTGCATCAAACATATGTACTGTTACTGGGGCCAAACAAATGTATCTTAGAATTATCCATCTGTACTTTGTTCCAAAAGTGCTGGGCTTTGTTTAAACATTCAGGAACAAACTAAATGCTGCACATTTGTCATGCAGGTTAAAATGGGGCGATCTCAGATTGTAGATCCATGGACTTTCACATCATCTGTTGATAGAATTACTCCCTACAATAACATTTTGTGGTTTTGGGGACTTCTTCAGAGCTTCAACAGTAGGTGCAACATTTTTTGGGCTGTCCATTCCTAGAGAAATCTGGCTTCAAAATAGATTACTCGCTTGAAATTTCTGCCTGTAAGAGGCTTTGTTGATACAATAAGACTACCCTATGTCTTGTTTCTGTACTTATTTTTGCCTTTGTGTTAGACTTTCTACAGTGAATTATCTTCAGTGACCATACGTCTTTTTGCAGACTGGCGGTGAGGTTGTAATGCGTTTACCACTTCCTTATGTCACATCTATGTGCTGTATCCTAATATAGAGTAAATGGGGGCAGCAGTTAGAGGTTGGGTACCACTCAGTGCCACCACTGCAAATCTGATAACAGTTCTTTAGGTGTGAGCAACCCAGTGGCTAGTAACTCAGCAGTCAGGAGCCACATGAGATTACTTGCTACTAGTTCAGATCATAACCTTATCTTTCTTTTAGTTGTGTTTAGCTTTTTCTAAGCCAATCCATTCCTCCTACATTTCTGATTCTGTTAGATTTATTGTAACCTACATGTTATTTTGTTGATGGTGATCAACTGTTGGGGATGATTGTTCCCTAATTTTGCAGAACCAGCAATGCGTTGCAAGAGGCTGAGTGGCCAGGAATATGCTGAGAGCTATGTAGGATCACTTGCTCCTATCGCGGATCTGGACCTTATCTTACTTTTACTAGAGCTTCGCTTTTCCTCAGTCAACCCATTACTCCTACACATCTGATTCTGTTTTATTTATTGACAGTAATCTACATTATTGTTTGTTGTATTGTTATGTTGATTGTTAGCACCTATTTGGGGGTGATTGTCCCTTTATTCACTGGATCCTAAACCTGCAGAATCTCTCTTTGCATGCACATATACCAAATAAAGGAAATGCTGTATTAAAAAACAAATGGTAGAGTTAGCAAATAATAATAGCATTTTGTTCTATAGCACATTTTACATATTTAGGGATACATAAAAACATACTGGTTTATTATTTTTGAAAATGTCCTTACAGTAATTTTTCACAAGTGCCTTTAACGTTTGCCCGGTATTGTAAGTATTGTACTTCATCATGTAAGTGTTTCATAAAGTCCACTAGAGAGCAGCCTTGCAATTTCCCAGAGATGCTTGTAAAATAGAAAACTAATGCTGAATAAATTGGTTTCTGCTTCCCAAATGTGTGTATTCACAACTGTCCAGTCTGCAGAGAATCACACAAGTTGTGCATCATTGTGGCCCAGTTACCTATGTTGATTGATTCTCTGCAGATTAGGCAGATTTACATAAGAAATATTCCGGAGAATCAGAAAAAGTGATGAATCAGCGAATCTCCAGATTGGATCTCTCTAATGACCGCTCTAAACAAAACATGGAAGATTTGCTTAGCAGAAAAAGACAATACTTATGTTCTAAAATAGTAAGTGATCTGTCATGCAGTAAAACAGTTGTATCAAAAATGCAGCTTTCCCCAGATACATGTGCTCACTCTATACCAGAACAGTGACTTATATATATAATATGATTTGGTGACCTTGATCTACGATAGGCCACATGTTTAAAGAGCAACTGTTCTTTTTAATGTCTTCTCTCATATATTGACTTTAGGCAATGTTCAGACATTGAGGCTGGGGCAAACAAAGCTGGTAGTAAGGCTGGGGTTGGTGAAGCTGGCAGTAAGGCTGGGGGCTGTGAAATTGGAATTAAGGCTGCCCATGCCCATCTATAAATATTTCCTTATCTGTTCAGTCATTAATGGATCCTAAGAATAGCTGCTTTGAACACGGTTTAAAGGGTCAAAATATATTTTTTTTCTCTAAAAAATATGCTAACCTAATGAATAAAAGTGTTACCATCAAAACAGTTAAAATGTATTTCAAAAGTATTTTTAAATATTCTTAAAAAATAATTCCTAGTAATCCTGTCAGCTTTCAATGGGCACTAGCAGTACTACTACTACTCTTCATGCTGGTATGGGCCACTGTTTGCAGTCATTACACAAGTGCATGTAGAGAAAACAACAAAGAAGTTGCAGGAGATGAGCAACACTGAGATAGCACAAAAATGAAAAATGGTAAGAAGTTATTAAAAAAAATATGTTGCTTTAGCTCTTTATGGACTATATAGAGAGTCTTTCAGGTTAATATGTTTCGATAGCAGTACTTCATGCTCCACTAGGCGAATGTTCGAGGGAATGTCGGATTCCCTGCTTTATAAATAGTGTTCTATATGTCATTCAGTTATGGTTTACAAACTCCCCCTTCTTGTATGTACAGCATATCATTGTGCTGGATTTGTATTCATCTTTATTTCCTCTTAGTTTTCTTTTTTGTCCTTTGTGTTTAGTGCTACTTGTTTTGTGAATTGTGTAAAGTTTTAATTAAGATGACACAAGACAGCGTTAATAAACCTTGCTCCTGAAAAGAATACAATTTAATTACAAAAAGGCAGTCTCATTTAGTTTTCTATAATTATGTAGCCAAGTCAAAGCCAGTCCTTTAAATTATAGCTGGATTAAGATGGGAGGATAATATGTTGTTAAGAGGAATTAGTGGATTTTGCATATGAATGTGTGTTGCTTTTGTTTTGTCCTAGTGGCTATCAACAGCACAGGACGCACACAACCCCTGAGGAATCCGCTCCTACAGATAAGGTGTTCAGTTATCTCTCGGAGCCTCAGACTGGTCAGACAAAGAGGAACTGTAATATGTTGTATCATCTGAACAGGTCCGCTTCACTGCTGAGTGGCTTTTTACTCATTATTGTAAAGTTGGGGGATTTCAGTAGAAGATCTGGGTTTCTTTATCTTCATATGAATTCCCAATAAACCAAACTTATATTTTGATCATAGACAAAAGCAGAGTTGATTTACTCCCTTCCTATATCATTGATAACCTGAATCTCAAATATCCTCTATCCTTTTCTGGGTTTAATAATACCATTATTTAAGTGAAACTATGGTCAGAATGACCACTCTGTTCCTATAGAACATACATTTTTATATAACCTGAAATGGTTAATTCACATTGTTTTATTATCTGCTAAGCTCCTGGGAGTGTTTTGCATTTAGATGATAATTAGAGAGAAGAGGAGAGAATAAGCCTCTAATTGTGTTGCAAACAAACCAGGAAGACTGTGTTGACGTTGATAAAATAGGGGTAAGAACAAAATGTTTTATTTCTCACTTGCTCAGCTCTCTCTGTCAAAATAGGATATGACCTAAGTACAATGTGGCTTTTCCCAGGATTATTGACCTATGGGGAACTGGGTTTCTAACACAAATATTATTACTTTGGGATAAAGACATGTAGAATAGATATATGGGCATAAGTGGAAAAGAATTATTGTTGGGGGGGGGGGGGGGGGTAGCACCAGAGAGGAGGTGAGCATTTTAGCCAAAGATGTTTTTTTTATCTAGATTTGGACAATAAAATATAATTTGGCCTTTCCTACTCACTGATGTTCTGGCATTTGACAGTTAAATAATGGCAGGAGGTCTCTAGTGTTCATAGTGGCTGGGCTTTGACTCAACTTTAAGAAATTAGGTTCAATGTACAGCCTGGGGCTCCAGGGAGGTCATTTTGAAGAGTTACACAGACAATTACTGGAAGCACCACACTTTATCATTAATTTGCTCATTCATTCTCACCTGAGAAATATTTTAGGGTTGGTCAGGTTCATTTTAACAAGGAACTCCAAGTACACACCATAACCCCAGATTTCCACAACCCTCCTCTTCTGCAATACTGGTAATGGAATATACATATCTCATGTAATCTGTATTAAAGATGTACATACTGGGTAACTTCCCTGAATTTAACCTTTGTTGTTAGGAAATCAAGGAACAGCATTACAAGATATAATCTTAGCTCTGCCTACCAAATGCTATTGTTAGGTTCTACCATAACATACATAACATTTTTCTTAAGGATTGCACTGGATTTCCATTTCAAGCTTCCCTTCTGCTACCATGGAGTCTCACTTCTCATATTAATAAGAAGTCAATTGCTCTGTTATATCATATATAAACATCTAATTGAGAGAATGGAGACCCCCCCAACTCATTCTGACCAAGCCAAGTGCCAAATTGTGATTAACACATTTATGATAACAAATAAGGTTTGAGGCAGGAACTAAGCAGGGCTTAGACCTTAGTACACACTATGTTTGAGAAACGAAAGTTCATATGACAGCTAGGGATGAGCGAGTGAGATTTTTAAGTTCGATCTTGCAGCGAATCAGGCTTTTCTTGCTTACTGAACATGTAAGCAAGAACGGGCTTGTGATTCGCCGAGAGGTCCTGTTTGCAGGCATACTGAACTCATATGACCTCTCAATAGGGATTCTGCATTGAGAGGTCATATGAGTTCAGTAGTACGGTATGTGCCTCCAATCAGCTGTGACCGTAGGTTCCCACAGTCCAGGTTCCCACGCTTCCTGGGCTTTATTCATCATTGATAATTATAGCCCAGGGACTGTGGGAACCTGGACCGTGGATTTCGTGAAATAGGTTCACTGAAATTTCGCAGGCCCATTGGAAGTTTGAGGAAAATTTTGCGAGACTGTCAGAGGCCTTCTCCTTCATCCCTAATGACAGCACCGAGTGTTCTTATACAGTGCCAGGCTAAAGTCTCCAAACCAGTGGGGGGAGTATTATGATCTGGGGTTGCCTCAGTTTGTCAGGTCCAGGTTCATGCACCCACAACATTGAGATCATGTGACTACCTGAATGTATTGAATGACCAGGCCTTTCCATCAATGCATTTTCTTCCTTAATAGTACAGGCATATTCCATTTATTGGGCTTTAATTGAGAAAGACATCATCTTCACACATGGATTGGCCACCACAGAGACCAGACCTAAACCCCATTTAGAGTCTTTGGGATGCCATGGAGAAGACATTACCCAGTGGTCCACCTCTCCCATTATCAATAGAAGATCTTTGTGAATATTTAATGCACCTGTAGATACAAATAAATGTTGCAACATTGCATAAGCTAATTGAAATGGTACTGTTAGGAGAGGCTTATCTGTCCAGCGATTCGCTGCTGTGTGCCATCATCAGAGATTGTTTATTCTGACCAGTGATGTCATTTGCAGCAACAAGGAGACTTAAGAAATAGCAGCAGCCCCAGCTTCCCTTTAGCCGTGCAACCTCATGTATTTTATCAGCATCCCCAGCTCCACTCTGTGAGGCTTTGCCATTGGCTGCTGGGACTTTATATCCTCTCTGCTCCCAGTCACCAGTGCCTGTTGTAGCGTTAAACTAGTCTGACTTGCTGCTGCTGAATTTGTCTGATTTATTATTGCTGACCTTTCCTGTTTCTGACCATGCAAGTTTATACTGCCTGCACCGAGCTTTTGCCTGTGACTCTGCTTTTTCTTTGTCCTTGTGTACTTCTTCTGGTGGATGGATTACTGAGGCTGAATGGGAACTTGCTATAGGTGAAGAGTGCGGCATTAGATTGGGGGACTGGTGTCTGGCGAGTACTGTTGCTGGACCAGGGCCTTTCAGAAACCATGTCAAATATGTGCCTTAACCAAAGCTAAAGGCAGAATGTGTGTATAATTGTATATAAAAAATGATCTGAGTAGAGGTGACTGGAGTCATAGGAGTGTTGCTCATAAAACGATAATCTGTGCCCAGTATGTGCTTCTTCCAAGGATCAGTGTGTTGGGATATGCCAGGGACATGGTGTATCCAGTTCTCTCTTGACCTTGCTGATTGTCACTTTGACCAGTCTGACACCAGTAGGAAAAGTGTGGTGTATGCAGACAGGGAGTATGTACTGACTTGTCTGCCCTTATAGACAGGTGCATTAAACAGACTATTGTCTGATAGTTGTCAGAAGATCAGGGCCTTTCAGAAACCATGTTTGTCTTACACAAAGGGCCTGATTTAATAAAGCTCTCCAAGGCTGGGGAGAAAACACTTTTATCAGTGAAGCTGGGTGATCCATCAAACCTGGAACAGATTTCCTCAACATCATTTACTATTTGCTATCAAACGTTTTGAATCCTGGACCAGATCCATTCCAGGTTTGCTGGATCACCCAGCTTCACTGATGAAAATGTATTCTCTTATTCTCTCCAGCCTTGGAGAGCTTTATTAAATCAGGTCTATTGAGAGAAAAGCCTGAATATGCAGTATGTGCAACTGAAGCTGGGTGACTAAACAGCCAGGGGGCTGAAAAACATTTTTGTTTGGTTGTTATGATCCTTGCATGAGAAAACATTGTGTTACTTGATGTTGGGATAAATAAATTTACATATATATATATATATATATATATATATATATACAGCTTCCATCAAACACCAACAAACCATCTTGATAAAATAATGATTTATTTTATGGATGACGAAACACTACCATGCCACATCCTAGCTTTCTTTCTACAAAAATTGAGGACAAAAATTAAAGATTTTACATACCAAGGTACACCTTGTCACCCAGTGAGATAGCAAAAATGTTAAAACCATTAGTTTTCATTTGGCATATTTTTTATATTTATTTTTTAATGACCTTTCACCATTTTTTGTAATGTACCAAAAAAATATCCACTGTAATCAAAATGACTTACAGATAGTCTATTGTCCAATGTGACATAAATAACAGTAACCAACATTCAAAACTTTTAGATCAAACAAAAATGTAAAAATGACAGAAAATAACCTGAAATAAAATAACATAGGAACAACATTAATACATCATTTTTCCAGAATGGATGTGTGTCTACTAACATTACTATGTCAAAAATTTTAGAAACCGGTGTTAACATTCAAGCTGTCAAAAAAAGGGAAAGAAAGGAAGATTAGCTGTTTGGACTTAAATTTAAAGCTAACTGTTTAGCGAAGGGTGATGTCTGACGGCATGCGGAACACAATACTAAAAAGCAGTTGGCGTTGTCACAAATTGATGACATACATTCCGTATTTACAAATTTATATATACAACATTAGTACTGGCTGAAAATTTGGTTGGAACATTATTCATCGGTAGTTGATTTAAAGCCAGCGTATCAAAAAAGTGTCCATCTGGATGTCAGTGTCTTTTTCCTTTAAGGGAAATAAATATTCCAAATTCCAAAAGTATATGGAACAGCAAACATATTTTGGAGTCCAATCGATACAAAGATACAATACACAAGTTTTATTTTTTTTATTACTAAGTGAATCATTCTGACCTTATATCATCCTAAAGATCACATACATCTGAGCATTTCATAAAGTTTTTGTTTTCAGGGCTAAAGAGGATATACATTTTATCATAACTGGGTCCATTTCAAACCTTGGTGAGAATTCTTTCATTAGGTTTTAAAAAAATTGTAGACAACTTTTCTTTCCTCCATGGAACTCCCCTGTTCCGCTCTCTGCTGTGGAATAGAAATTCTTCTAACAGTGAGCATGGATTTTCCTGACAGTTAAAGGTTTTGACCTTACCAGAACTGCAGTGTCCTTGTAAGTTGTGTGTTGAACTGATAAAATAAATAATGCAGTCTTCCTTCTCCTCCTCCCTCCACTGTTAAAGAAATGAGGAGAGGAAGATGTGCTTGTAGTCTTGTCCTAGGGTACCAACCATGGCTGCCTTTAAAGACACACATAGATACAATAGAATAGTAAACGTAGCTGCCCTAGGGCAATTCAATGTTATTTGCAGGGATACAATGTCAAAATAAAGGAAACAAAGCCTCAAAAAGTGCAGCCACTACATGTAATGATTGGTCATATATATATATATATATATATATATATATATATAATCTTTAAATCTAAGGATCGGTAATACATTTTTTTTGGGTTAAGATATCCTATGAAGGAAACTTGTAAGGTAGAAATACGGGCTGCTATTGTTGATCTAAGAGAAGAAACCATGGAAGATGATGGTGCTATCAAATATTAATGATATTTCCATAAGTCTATCAAAATAAATATCTAATGCAGCCCAAATGCTTCATGTGATATTTAAATTGTGTCACTGTGGTTCTGAAAGGTAATAATCTATATTGAGCCATTCCATTCAGTATAAACTTTCCTACCCAACATATAGGGGCACATGGCAATCATCTATGAAGTGTTCTTCATAATAAATGCTTTATTTTTTATTTTAGCACTTAGCTCATGGTAGCTTTACTTTGGAGTTATTTGAATCATATAAAGGTGTATTATTGGAGCTTTTATTTACAGATGGCACTTTTGTTTCAGGTTCACGTCAATAACAAACGTTAGGACACAATCAAACTACTAAAAGAACTTTTCTCCAAAAGATACTAACATGCCCAACAATGATAATGATCTTACAAGCACACATGTACATACAGCACACATACATGTTTGTCATCCCTTTTATTTCCTGAACATCCTTTGCTTTATATCACAGGCACTCCTCTTTATTGTATGCATTAGTATAGACTAGAAGAATAGATGGTTAGAAGATCCAGTATTTATTCTTTACATTTTAGCTGTGAATATTACCTTGTCTTTGTTATTTGACAACATGTCAATTAGAATGAAGTGAGAATACTATGGGGTACCTGTTTTATATTCTGCATTGAAATATAAGCAGAGGCAGGTATAAACTTGAATTGTAAATAAAGCAATTTAACATAATCGTTCTACTTTCTCAAAGAAAAATAAAACATCGACACACTAGCTATTTCCGTTTCTTGTCATGAACAGAATGCCAGCTTTCACAACACAAGCGGGAGAAGAAAACGGGACTGTAAATAGGGTGACATTGCATGTAGGACAGAGTTATTAGTAATTGTAGACTTAAACTTTCAAAATCATTGACTACAGAGATCTGGGATTCTACAGGGACTAAATGTTAAAGAAATTATATGTTATAATTGCATTTAGGTGAAATAAAGCAAATTTGATTACTTTGCACCTACGACCTTCCAAACATATTTTCCAAGGAGTAGATACTGGCAAGTTGTATATACCCTTCAGGAATTATAGATTCTAAAGTAATAGCAAGTCAACACCATCCTTGTTCATACATCCCACCCAAACTATATTGCTATACTGATTGCTGAATATACTATATCTAAACTGTACCTGAATTTTGTATGTATATATGGAATGAAAGATACATGGATGTTCTACCCTAAGCCCGAAACAGCTGAGCTGGATTACATACCTGTACTTTTTTAAGTAAACTCTCATTCCTTATATATTGCCACTCCTTGCCTGTAGACTGCCATTGATGAAGGAGGACATCAGAAAGAAGGAAAACATACATACATCTTTAGTTTTAAAAGGCATCCAAAGGGTTGGTCGATTAAAAGCTGAATTTTGCACTGGTTTTAAATATCCTTACTATGATATGGTGTCTTACACTTCCTGCTGTAGGAAGAACAATTACCTAAAGTATGAAAAAGAAAAATACAGGAATATTTAGGGAATATCAAATATGCCTGGAGCCGTCATCTAGGTTTTGTCTTTCATTTACTAGAACAACTGCACAATCTGTCAAAGGGCAACAGCACCACTTCTATCAAGATTTCTGAACTCTAATTCTTATCTTTGACCCCTAGAGAGAGTGAGGCTATCCCTTATCTATTAGGAAGCCTGGAAAATATAAGCAGTGCTAATAATTCACACACTGATAATCTCACTCCAACAGTAATAGGAGGCCAGGAGAGGCATCAAACTATGAGTATAAAAGCCAACCAGAAAAGTTAGGGTGGACTGTGTTATATTTTTGGGGAATTTTGGATGACATTTTTACTCCATTACCATAATGATGTCATAATGGCCAGGGCTATGGATAAAAGCTGCCTACATCTGTCTATAATGTAAGCAGTGCCTTAGATAGATTTAGTTTTCAAACTGTTATGAAATCTGTAAAAAAACAAAAAAAAAAAATAACTGTGTAACAATACATAGATTTGCTTGAGAACAATTTAAAGAATACGTTCTAAGACTTCTTGTATACTCAATGTACCGCCAGGCCAATTGTCTCGTGCTGCCTCCTGTTCTTCTTACCCCAGTCTGAAAGCTTTACTTAGTATCATATGAACAAATCCACAAAAGTCATACTAAAGGCAGGGCAGAGAGACCTGGAAAGAACAGCCTACCTATTCTATGTCAGCACACCTAGAACCAACATCTAACTGAGATGAGTAAAGTGATGGTAGTTTGGTCATAAAGGAAATACTAGTCCACCAACTATTAGGTAAAGTTCAGTGTCTTTCTAAAACCTATAATCCAGAGGAGTGTGTTATTAAATCTTAGCAATATGAGGTGTAAGTGGCTCATAATGATGACATTATATCTGTTTGCTTTTAAGACATTTTAAATAAATACATTGCATAAAAATACAAGTAGAATATATGTTCTTTTGTACTCCCTACAATTACTAGTGATGGATTATTTCCATGTTATTTCCATATTATCCATCATTCTTATTTCTGTTGTGTGAAATAATGATTTATTCTATGTCTCCTCCTCTAGGGTTGCTGCCTCTCCTACTGTTGGTAACAGTTGGTAATGTCAAAAGTACAAAAGGTTCATTGTGTTTTGATTTTTTGGCATAATGAAACTCGAGCAGTTTATAACAACCCACCTTGCAGATTTAATATTGGTTCATCCACAGCAAGGATTTTGATTTGTTTTATAATTTAAATCTTCACTCTCATTTGCTGTTTACTACTTTTGAAGGAAACTTATATGTCAATGATATGATCTTATATGATCTTATATGTCAATGATATGAAATTATATGATCTTGACGACCTTCTGAGCATGCTGGAAGAAGTAAAAGCAATGTGCTGGTACCTGAAGATGCCTACTGTGAAATTTAGGTGAAAGTTTACCAAGAACAGAAATGGCAAATAAGCAAATAAAAAAGATAGTCGAACAAAAACAATAATAGTGTTTCTAAGAATAAAGCTTGTTAGAGCTTTCTTTATAACTCTGTGTTTTTGGAGGGCGACCACAACATAGGTGTTTGTTTGACTTGCATTATAGTTACATCATGTCAATTATGTTTTTTTCTACATTTCAGTGAGATGCTGCTATTCTAAAGGAACTAGGAAGCATGTTTAGTGTGAAAAGGATTCTAGCTGATAATTTACCATATATGATATAAACACAATAATTCACATTTGTAAGCCTGCATTTAAATTCACCTTTCTTTTGTTCCCTTCCATTCCTAGTCATGAAGATGAAACAACTGATGAACTTAAACAATTCAAGACATTAGCAAACGTGTCAAAGTATCACTATATAGCAATAAATCAGCAACTTTGTAGTATGTTTCAAGTCTGTTTGACTGTTTTTTGTATCTTTTGGATTGTGTCTGTAATAAATGAGAAAGAGAACGTGAAGAGTAATATATCTTCCATGTACATGACTAGAATGATGGTTTATTACTGGTAGCAAATAACATTACAGACTAATATTAAAGTAATTGGCTTGGCTAGTATCTGAGAAACAACTGCAAAAATCCAATCCATGTTCTTATTTATGTTTCTTTTTCCTGAAAGAAGAGAGAAAATTGATTGTTGAGCAATTTACATTTCAATTGAAAACGCACTGGCTTACAGTTACAGATTCCTGTGTCACCAAATGATAGAAGACCTAAGTCAAAATGCTCTTATCTTAGGTGGTTTCAGGGGGATTCCAGAGTACATATTTAAGTATATATATAAATATCTTTTTCATTTTGGATAGGTTGGCCTGTAGATAAAACCCCTGGATTTTTTTTTTACTCTATGTGTCCGACTGGAGGATTCACTTTGACTTACTACTTGGAGATAGATCAGGAAGTAAGTGAAAATTATTCAAAGTAATGCTAGGCATATACCATGCAATTATGGTTTGATATTGTGATCAAGTTAAATCAAACTTTGCGATGGACTATAAGTACTCAATGTTTCATCACCTGTACCCCTGCGGTCCTAATTTAGAAACGTAGCAGATTTTGATATATAGATGACACTGGAATGACGTTGTCTTTTTCCTCTATAATCTGTGCCCATTTCCCTGTTAGCTTCTACAACTTCTGTCTGGTTATGTTTACATTTTGTAAGGATATATTGCCTATATTCCTCAATCCTGTTGTTTTTTTTTCAATAAAGTTCTTTCAAAACCAATAAAGTATTGAAAATACAATGCTCCATCTTTGTGCTCAATAAATTATTGGAATTATGGTAGATTTACCCATTATATCCAGTGGCTGATGAAGCCAACAGTGGCTAGGGAGGGTAGGGGGCCCTAGCACCTCCCTATGTTAGCCCCTAGTTTAATCTAATTTAAATATTATTAAGAAAAAATAAAATGTTTTGGATTGCAATATGATGGGTTACAAACTGGGAAAAGAGTGCCTTGCGTGATCGGTTTTCACTCACTGTATTTGTTGACAACTCAAAATGTAAGATTTTTGCGTACTTTGGTTCTAGTTACCTAGAAAAAGTAAAAAGGTAAATATTCCCACTGAGGGCACAGATAATAAATCCCTGTCAGGGGTTCTACCTTTCTCCAGTCCATCCAAAATTTGTATCAATTAAATGCACATTTCTTTGAAAAGACTCCCAAGTATGTACAGCCCACCATCAACTGACAAAGTCCTGCTTCCTCCCCAAACAGGAAGTCACCAAACGAACAAATATCAATCAGGTCTTTTTGAAAAACAGCCAACGAGAAACACAGTCCAAGACATTGTAAATATTCGTACACATCTTTCATATTCTGAAGCAATTGGTAAAGAAAATGGATGGGTTATAAAGAAATCACAACAAAGCCAGTAGAAACAAGATAGAAAAGATGAGCTAATTACATAATGATACACGATTTTAGCAAGATTATTACATTGTCTTTGTTTATGCTGCCCTGAAAATTGCCATTTTCTATTTTTTTTAGATTTCATGATGTGAGCAAGCAAACTATAAATTAGTATTAATAAAATAATTGTGCTATAATCCCTTTTGAACTAATAGTATTAGTTTCTTCAGACTCAAATGCAATGTTAATTTAGTGTGATAAGCATGGACTGAATGCTACCCATGTCATGAACGTTAACAGGTTGTCTAGTCCGAGTCCTTTTGGAGTTCCGCTGAAGGTCTAGCTTCTTCACTGGTTGGTGTTGTTTTTTTCTTTTCCGCCCCGCTGTGTTTTGAAGTACCGCAGATTCCCTTTAGTAACAAAAAGCAGAGTTTTAAGTCAGCAGTTTAGGCTGAGTTCACTATGCTTTATGTCCTTCCACAGAAGAAACTTTGGGGTCTGGTTAGCCTTTGGGGGCACTGTTCCGTTAAACACATGCTAAACATAACATTTTGTAATTTTCCAAGGAAAACTATTCAGTTGCATATTGTTCTGTAAGAAATGGTTTGTGCTTGGCACGAACAAAAGTTAATCCTCCTCCTCTTCCTCTATGGCTACTACGGGAGGCTTGTCTTGAACTCTGAAGCATTCTTCAAAGAAATTCACAATAGACTTCTGCAAGTGTTGTTCCATCAATGGGGACTTCATATAATGGTTCTCATCTGGGTATATCTGTAAGGAAAAACATGGTTAAAGGGGAACTATAATCTTTTTTTTTTAATACAAGTGCATGTTTGTAAAGTAACTCTTCCTCTATACTGATGTTTCAGAACATTTTTCTTCATTTCAGGTTAATAATAGATTCTAACTAGAAGCAGAATGTTCTCATTGAGTTTTTGGCAAAAAAGGGGGGCAGGCTGTCTGGCATCAATAGAAGGCTACATAATGTTTATGAAGATTTTTTCATGGACAACACCAATGGTACAGATGCATGAACTAGTTTAGAGAAGTGTATGGGTTTTTTGAGGATTTGAGAGTTGGCCTTAACGAAGGTGCAAATGCATTGCTTGTGACGAAGACTATGTTAAATAGTATGAAGAAAGTGTTTCTCTACCAACATATGCAATTTTAGTGGTCTATGGTAAATAAAAAAATGTATCTTGCTTTTGCATTTATTTGGGAGTCACTTGACCAGCACACTTCAATGAGGCAAAATCAAGCATTAGTATTCAAAGACATTTGTGAGCTTCCAAACTTGTGCCAATAATTTTGTAATGGTCCTTTTTCGTTCCTGTAAGACTGTTCCCCTGTGCCCAAAGTCAAGTGTCATGAGGTTAGTGTGAAAAAACTCAAGTGATCAGAACTGAGCCTTCAAATCTATATCACAACCCTTGTGAATATTTAGAATGCAGATTTCTAGGTATCTGAGGATCAGTACCTGACACAAAGGGAAGTTTGGTCACCTTGTAAACTAGTAGATACTAGAAGTGAACACCGGGGCAAATTAGCAAATCCTCTGTTAAGGGAGGTTGGTTTTATCATGTAACAAGCCTATGGATAGACAAAATGTGGTTAAAGATATGCCTTCCCAAAAATAGGTTGGGTGTCAGGATGGCATCTTTCTATCATTACATGTTAATGCAGTGCATAATAAAATGCTGATATGTGTGTTTTGTTGTTCCAGTACTTACAAATATACAGAATAACTGTATTTTCCTCTTTATTTTTAAAAAAAAAATATCACAGCCGGAGTTAGGTAAAACCTGAGTACACGGCTGACATGACTGGAGCTTGCTGCAAAGGCTTTCCTGAGGTCATGGTAAACCATGTGCTATATTTTGTTCTTGGTTTCCTTTACTAATATTGGTGCTCTTTCAAGTGAATCCTGAAACAATATGAAAAAGCATAGAAAATCCCTATATGCCCTTCACATTGGCCTAAACCCTAATGTGCATTTCTACCTATGCAATCTCTAAATGTCTGGTCCATTACATTCCTAGAAACAAGTGGGTTTAATATCTCAAGACAATTAAGATTGTGCTAATTGACTACCTCGGAAACACATTAAATATGACATTCCATTATTTATCAGCAGACTTTGAGTATAAAGGGATCATTATCCAATTAAAATTGTTATATAATAAAGGTTAAAGCTATAAAGTGGAAATGCCAGCCAAAGGCTTAAGTGATATAAATAATATTAATTATTTCATCAATAGTTAGGTTTTCATTCTATAACAGGGCTGATGCAGTAAATTCAGTGGCCCTGATTTATTAAAGCTCTCCAAGGCTGGGGAGAATACACTTTCACCAGTGAAGCTGGGTGATCCAACAAACCTGGGATGGATCTGGTCCAGGATTCAAAGCATTTGCTAGCATATAGCAAATGACATTAAAGAAACCTATTCCAATTAATGCCCAATGAGTGGTTTTGAGCTTGTTAAAAAAATAAAGGGACATCTGCACATAACATTATTGTGTTCCTTGTGAGATCTGGAAGCAGCACAACTCTTATTTCAAGAAGCACATGTCTAAATTAATTCACATTCTCCATAATCCAGGTACTGCATTTCCAAACAGTTTATTACACTGATTTATGTATTAACAAACTTCATTTGTCGAATTCTTACTTTTTGGAAGATGCCAGGGTTTATGGCTTGATTTTGCTGCAGCATTTTCGCTGCTACCTTACACCCTGGAATCATTTTCCTACCTTCTTCATGTACCAGATCTAGACATTGTAACATCCACTATAATGAAGCTCCAGTTTCCTATTGATCAATTTTTTTCCTAATGGAATGACCAATTACCAAACTTCTCTGATGGTATTACTTCCCCTGAACAAACCTACTTGGCGAAATGCGTCGGAAACCTAACGGACATCAGTTTTATATTGTAACAATTGGTCTACCATTAAATGCAAGACTTGATTTTGTCACAAATGTTACATCCTTAGACTAGTGGATCTGTGTCTAGAATAGCTACCTCCGCGGGCATAACTGAAGAAACCTTTCAGCAATTTACTTACCAACACGTTGGCCACAAAGTCCTTTTCTTTTTGTCTCTTTTTTAGATACACTTCCAGACTTTTTATAATGTATTGATTTTGTTAATTTTGTTTTTTCATACATTTAATGTAAATAATCTTTTTAAAGTGGATTTGACTTCAAAGAGTTTTAGAAAGTATTTAGAAATGTTCACTGTTTCTAAGTAGTACCCTGAATAAAACATATTTATATTTAATTTCCCCTGAAAAACAGAAGTGTACTACCTGGTATGTAATGGTGCCTAGGCACCCTTGTGCCTGCAGCCTCATAGCTGTATATGTTCAGTGTGGGAGCTTAGATTAGTTGGGTGGAGAGCACTTCAATAAGCATTTGTACCATGGCTCCCATGGCTCTACCATGGTACAGAAACAATAGGGGCAGTTTGGGGTGGCTGACAACCACACCTCAACAGCCCATGATGTTCATTCACTTTTGAACAAGTATGTCAGGGGCAGCTGCTAGGTGGGGGCCCCTGGGGACAGTCTGTAAGGTACTGCTGCCTTTGACTGCTAGTGTTGTTAAATCTGGAAGAAAATATGGTGTCACTACCTGCTCACTGCTCTTGTTGGAGGCTCTGGTCTCTTTATTAAAGCTCTCCAAGGCTGGAGATGACACTATTTTATCAGTGAAGCTGAGTGATCCAGCAAACTTGGAATGGATTTCTTCAAAGTCACTGCTATTTGTTACAAATATTTTGAATCCTGGACCAGATTCATTGCAGGTTTTCTGGATCGCCCAGCTTCACTGATGAAGAGAGCTTTATTAAATCAGGTTTTCTGACACAAGAGAACCTGATTTAATAAAGCTCTCTGACACAAGGAAACAAAGTTCTGCCTCTAGTAATTCAACCACCAGCCCAAACAATGCATAACAACGCATGCTAAGTCAGTGAAGGTGAAAGGATCTGCTGCAGGGAGAGCATAGGCAATCCTGGTAACTACTATTTTGTCCAATATTTTCAACACAGATTCCAGAGGTTAGTTTCCTAAATGTTTGAGTGGTAAAATGGTTTAAAACATGTTTTGTCTATAATTGGTAAATATGTTAACAGTTACATATGCCTACTACATAGGCAGGGCCTGCTTCCTTATATTAGAACTGTACAATAATTGCTTCATTTGCTCAAGTACAAAATCAATTGATTAGGTTCTATCTATATTTTTTAACAAGCAATAGAGAAGTTTCAACTTAAGTTACTGACTTTTGTAGATGCAGGTGCTATGGAGAAATTCGTCCTTAAAGATAATCAATTAATTTTGGAACTCTTTACTTTCTTGTGTGTTACAAACTGCCAGCTCCTACTAAGCATAGAGGAGCTGAGATTCCAGTGTCTCTGTGAACTTTAAAGATTCTTTTCTGCACAGTGCCTGAGGCTACACAGGTCAGTGATGGTGTCTTCAAAGATTTTACTTTTACTGCTAAGAATATGTAAACATTTTATTGCCTATAACCTGGGTACAGGTGCACTAAAAGTAAGAATTCTCATCACATATTCACACATAGAGATGGCTACTAGAACAAACCTTTACAAACCCCCAAATACAATAATCCGAATACAGAGGAGGAAGAAACTGATTACTTGCAAGAATAACTCAAACGGTATTCTTACAGAAAGTAGTTTCCTTGAATAAGAAATCCAGATCATTCAGCAGCACAAGGATAGAGCATGTCTGCTCATGTCAGTGAAATTGGCCAGGAAATCGGCTCTATAAACAGCTCAGGAAGGAAGGAAGACACTCACCAGTAAGGAATAATTGGCTTTGGCTTTCACTAAATTCGTTATGAGTTCCGCAGTATGTTGGAAGTGGATTTTTTCTGTAAAATAAGATTAGTATCAGTAAAGGGGACAAATTAATTAAAGCACATTTTCTAACTGCTCAGCGAGCAGCATCTGTATAATAGCTTCTTATCATTATGGAATAGATTAAGGATTAATAAAGCATTACTTACCATCTGCAGTGGCATGGATAATCAAAAATTTAGCTTTATTCGATAAGGACTCACGAACGGTTATTTTGGCCAACTGTGGAAATACAGATTAAAAGAGACTATCTTCAGTAAAAGAAGAGAAAATTGGCTTTGCAGAAATGACTGATAAGCTTCAACAGAAAGTCACACAGGCCCCTCTGATTTGAATGGAACAAAGGCTATAGATTTCAGACAAATTGAATAGTGTTCTATTTAGGCTGGGTGGCTGCATGCAAAAATCCTGCTTTTATTTTATTGCTAGAAAGAATCTCAAGCAATAATTGCTGGAAAAATACCAGAGATTTTTAGCTGTAACCAATTATATAATTTGGTAGTGTTTATAATTAAAGCGTATCTAAACCCAAGCACAAAAATGTAATATATTACAGCTTGCCAGCCCCTGGATGACTGGTGGCTGCATTATATTCTCTTTAGCCATTTTTTTCTTTATTTTCACTTGGTGATCCTGCTAGAAACAGTTAGGGTGTTCACTTAATGGGCCAGATTTATTAAACCTCTCCAAGGCTAGAGGAAGTACACTTTTTTTCAGGGAAGCTAGGTGACACAGCAAACCTGGAATGGATCTGGTAAAGAAAACATAACAAATAGCAAATGACTTTTAAACATTCCATTCCAGGTTTGCTGGATCACCCAGCTTTAATAAATCAGGCCCAGGGTATCTATGGAGGAACAATGATGTCCACCTATGCTGTTCACCTAATTTTGACCACAAACATTTCCATTTATCTCTATAATGAAGCAGGAGGTATTCTGTAGTTCACAGAAAGAAGCTGGGAAGGCTCCTAATATTGTTTTAGATTCCAATGCACAAGATGTTAAATGGACATTGAATTTGTGGATGGATCAATGGGCATTTTTCTGTAGTTGCATAGGATGTACTTAAAGTGGAACTAAATGTAAAATATAAAAAAATGCAACTATGCAAGTCCTTATTGTAAAAGGAATAGGTTATGTCCCTTCTGCAATAAAATAAACATACCTGTCTGATCTCAATGTTTTATTCACACTCACCTATCCTACCTCTGGCCAGGTTGGTATGATGTATCCACCATATGCATCAAGTCCCAGCAATCATGGGTTATGCTCGTATGCTGCATGTGCAGCTCAGTGTAATATATAAAGAATTTTGAGAACAGGCAGGCAAGTATATTTTATTGTAGAATGGACATGGTCGTGCTGTCTGCTTACAATTCTTGAATCTAAAGTTTTACTCTAATTCAGCCACTACAAATAGGGTTTGGGGAGCTCGAATATATTCATTTTCCATTATTAGGTTGTAGATATACTTTAAGCAGAATTCTTTTTGGCTACATATTACAATTAAATTAACATAATATCGGAATGTGTTTCTTCTTCTATGTGTAAGCTGCAGAAATTAATTCAGAGCAGCAATTTAATTTCCTATAATTAGAAAAAAACATATTTTTCTTAACATACCTCATACGCTCCATTGTCAATAGTGTGTAGCCCCAGGTATCTCTCAGAAAAGGATGAGGCTGCAAGATATGAAGCAATGATTTATAAGATTTTACTGATAATACAGTATAGTCACACAACATGCTTTAAACTGCACTCCCAGGTAAAGCATGCAGTGTTAAGATGAAATTAAAGAATATTATAACCATTGGTGATACATATGGTGAAATCAATTCTTTGTATGAGTTTATGAACTAATAATTTTATTAGTGTCTTAAAATCATTATTTGATAAATACATATTTAATGCAGAATGTTTCATGATCCCCTCTTTGAAGGTTATGTTGGGTTTTCTAATAAGAACGTCCAGCACTAGCTTTATATACTTGTTGACTGCTTCACAGTGCATGACATGGTATGTGAGTTGTGGTTGTCTGCTACTGCATGTTGCACTGGTGAACAAATGGCAATAGCATGAAGCATAATGGAACACCTGTTTGGTTTGTTTACCATACACATTATATTAGGAGAATGGGAAACAATCCTAAATCCCACCCAGGCAGGAATGGCACCGTCTGGTTCTTCAGTATGCAGAGGCAGTAATTGGGTGCAGAGTAATGTTGGGCTTTCTCAGCATGCTCTTCACATATGGTAGCATTACAATACCCAGTATTTTTTTTGTAAAAGAAGCAAATTAGTATTAAATTCTAGTCTAAATGGCACCCGAATGGGCAACTACAGTAGTAAGCAACACCTCCTTTGCTGGCGAGAACCATAGAGCACATGTCCTGGGTTTAAAAACAAAGAGTAATGTCCATTTTGTTCAACAGGATGTGCTGCCCATTCCCAAAAAATTAGCTGCCATAACACAGTGCCTGTTATTGCATGATAATGCGTTTTAATAACTTAAATGTGCATTAACAGAATGTACAATATAATGAACTGTATAACTTATTAGCAAATTCAGATGGTCTGTAATGATAAACAAAGCAGTTGGGTTTCTGGTTCATGCTCACCATATAGTTTAAAATCTGTTATTGGAGAGAGTGCAGCTCCGCATGTGAAAAGGTCATCTGCTCTTATTGTGATAAGACGTGAGCTCAAGTAGCCTCCATATTCCTAAAAAAATGAAAAAGAAAAGTTAACTTTTAGAAAATAAGAGGAAAAATAATAATAATGGCAGTAGCTTTAGACAGAAAAAAATAATTTCTGTAAACAAAAGAAGAGATGCTATTACTTCTAGAAGAGCAAAACTCAGAATCCATTGTCCTGTTCCAGTAATATTTTACAGCCAGTTGGTATGTTGCTGATTCACTGGAAATACATTTGCAGTCATTATTATCAATACAAGATTTTTTAGGGGTCAGTGCAATCTGAAAACACATTTATAGGTGATATATGGTTGACTGCATCATCTCCTGGCTTCTGGTGCCTCTTAAGAATTTAGCGGTGAGACCCCTTCTTCATATTCATCTACGAGTCTCACCCCTCTGGTTTTGCTGTGGGTAACCGATTCTTCTATGGCCTTCTTTTCAATGAAAATATTAAATATGACCTATGTAATTACCACAGCAGGTGTGAAGAAGGCATACTGAAGCCATACTGCAGGCAAATAATGAACATGATGAACATTGAACATTTTATGTAATGATACATAAAAGGAAGCTTTTTACCTGGCTATGGATTTCTGTCCATCTATTCCTATGATTCATACATCTTACCAGACAGAACAGCCAGGTTGGTGACCTGACCCTTGTCTGCTGCATTTATGTTAAATAGCATGGGCACCACCTTTTTTTGTCCGTGAATGTAAAATGAAGGAAGAGTAGGTTAATGAGATTCTTCTATCCTTATATATCAGCATGTTCACTAGAAGGTTTAGAGAACTCCCAACCCTACTTGTCAAACAAATACAATATCAGGGTTTGAGTAGTGTTGGTCGAATATCTCACTATTCAATTTGACAGCTATTCGATAGAATAGTGAGAAATTCTCTAAGTGATCAATACCCGAATTCGATAGCTGTATGTGTTCTTGGATAGAGTTTCTCTATCCAAAAACACAGGGCACTACAGGTGATAATTGGGGACTTGTCCCCATTCATCACCTACAGTGCCCAGGGATCGTAGTGTAACTGCAGTGGTAATCTACAGCTCCGTTCCCACGTGACGTCACAATTGAACTAAACTGCAGATTACCTCTGCAGTTCCACTACGATCTCCGGGCTCTATAGATGATGAATGGGGACTTGTCCCCATTCATCACCTGTAGTGCCTTGTGTTCTTGGATGGAGAAACTCTATTCAAGAACACATAGTAGTAGCACAATTGCTGTTGCAGCACTGTACTTAGTGTTCTTGGATGTAGAAACTCTATCTAACAACACAGGGCACTACAGGTGATAAATCACCTATAGTGCCCAGAGATCCCGCAATGACAGGAGGATTCCCACGGCTTTTTTAAAACACATTTTATACATTTTTTTCCCTAAATTTTTACTGACGAATCCCGTGTTTTTCGGGTCGGGTCTATCCAAATTCAAACAGCCATATCCGGGTCGAAAATAATGACAACCCAAATTCGAACACCAACACTAGTTTGGAGCACACAACTCTCAGCCATGCTTTTCAGCATACCAACCACATAATAGAAAGAAAGGACTCCCTGAAGAGGACCCAGATGAAAAGAAGAGTGGCAGAAGTTAAAGTTGACTGTAGATGGTCAGTAAGTGATCTCAAATGAAAGCAAATGGAACCCAGCATATTTCTCAAGCAATAACAATGGCAGTGAATATTTACCACTTTGCTATTTCATTCTCCTACATATAACCGGGAGCGGTTGGGACTGCTCACTGCAGATTTGATCAAGTTGATTGTAATTAACCCCTAGGAGAGGGGTGGGAGTAATGTGTAATAATCTTTAGCACCTAATCACATTTTAGCTTTCAAAATGAATAGAACTGTGGAAGATAATTGTTTAATAATCAATGTGCCTAACTTAAACAAATCTCATAGGAAGCAGATACAAAAGGGCAGATAATCCCAAAAGAGAAAACTAAACCCAGCAGGCTGAATTTCAATTTGCACCCACCCAGAGTACTTTTAATTGTGTATCCAATATTTAATGTAGCCAGTCAATTTCCTTACTTTAGTAGGATTTGAAAGAAATAATGTAAATAAGTCAGGGGCTTTCAAAAATAGCCTCCTTCCCCCTATTCTAAGCTCCCTTTCCATAAATCCAGGCATGGGAATACCGGCATATTGCCTAGGACATATTATCCATATATTCTGAATACAGGAATTTACCCATCTCGTCTGCACCTCACTAATTTCCCTTATATAGTGCTAAATTAAATACCTACAATTACTCTTTTCATCTCCATTGTTCAACATATTCTTCTCACTAATCTAATTCTATTAATTTATTTTACAACTCAGTGTGCTAAAATTCATTTCACATCTATTTCTAAAAGATTATTAAAACAGATTGGATTTGTAGTATCAATAATTTAATCTTTATTACACTATAAGTGCTCTCAACAATTCATAATGACAACAAATTGTTCACTGAGCACTCCAACTCTGACAAGGTATCAAACCCGTAAATTCCAATATAATACACTCCCTTTAAAACAGAACTGGCGTTTTTATCGTTGTGTTCCCATATTTCAAACAGTTTATTCTGTCCAAATGTGAGATGCACATGTTAAATCATATATTACAATTCATTTTTCCTATGTTTGCCATGAACAAGCAGATGTTGAGAAACCAAGCCACATCTGCCTGTCCACAAAAGGCTTAAAGCTGATTTCTGGTTAAAATAATCTCCCCTGCCAAATCCTTTTTCAGTTGCTGGGAAATATAGACCCATTTTAGTCTAGAGTCAAAGATCAATATTTAGAAATAACGAAGGAAAGTATAGGTAAGTATCAAATCAAACCTATAAAAAGATCTTCAGTACCGCACTTTTTGTCAAAATATAATTATTATTTTCAACTACATTAAAATTCTAAAACAAAGGACATACACCACCAATAAATAATAAGCTCGATGTTATTTATGCTTAAGACTTAATACAATTTCACAGCCCTAGTAGAAATAGCTGTCCACATGAATAAACATTAAATTTATGTGATAAAATGCTGACTTTATGAAATGTGAAATTATTTACAAGAGAGACTCAACACATTTCATATGTTTGTCAGGCAGCTATTTACACGTTGGCCGTTGCCACCATTTTTGTTAAAGCAGAATGGCATGACCAATTTGACCTCATTTACCTCTAATAGTACATTCATCTATTTTTTTGAAATCCAGGCAACTTGCAACACTGTCTGTAAGAATTTGATACTTACCTTGTTGTTCAAACCTGCCTCCCTTCCACGTTGACCATTTCTCCTAAGGCAGTGAAATTAGTTTGCCGTCTTGAAGCACATGCAACATTGAGCCTAATGTTTTTGGTGGTGTAATATATGTGTTTTAGTTTTTAATTTTAATATGGTCGAATAAAGTATTTACATTTTAACACATCCATCTGGCAAATAGTGCTTTAAAAAAAATGGTTTGATTTGATACTTTTTAATTCACCAAAGGCTGCGGCTTCATCTCTAGTCCTCCTTTCTATGTTTAGCAGAGTCCTTCTTTGGGTGTCCACTTGGATTTTGTCCATCGTATAGGTTTCCATAGAATAGAGAAGAGTGATGACTACTAAGGAGGCCTGGGGACTTGCCAGCCTGGAGGGAAAGAGTGGTGTCTTCTGCACCACTGATATTTTAGTTTTTTTTTCTAAAACATTATAAATATTGGTTATGGGGTATTAAAGGGGGTATTAAAGAAATGGGGTATTAAAGAAATGTCATCATACTTTTCCTTGTTCCCCCCCCCCTCCCCACACCTTCCCCTTTTGACAAATACCCCAGTTCCTGAAGGCCTAGTAAACACCATTTAGTTATATTATATTATTATATTATAAAAATGGTAAATTGCTGCACTACATTTTTCATTCTATGGGAAAAGGCAGACATGCCCAGGCATTAAAAAAAATCACAAAGCAGATTCTGCCTAATCTAAAATAACAAAATAAATCTCTGCAATGTTTTGTGTACAATAAGTGCAAAATCTTGTTATAATACCAGCTAAAACCTCCTGTCAATAAAAGTTGAATTAGTTCTAACTATGCGCTCATCCAAACCTAAAAACTATGAATATTTAACAAGTCAGCCGACGAATGGCGAACAAGAGAAAGGTGACTATAATTGTAGATTTACATCATTAAACATAATCTGATGCCGAAGATTCAGCTGAAATTGTAAATGAGAGTCTGCCAATTACGGCTCGGACAAAATAACCTGTTTTATCTTGAAAGGAATTATTCCAAGAGCACATAGACTGCATGGTAATCAAGTGCTTACTCTAATTATAAATTAGATTTAATAAGAAGTATTACAGCATTACAACACAAATAATTCAAGACATATTAGTAAAAAAAGAACAAGAAAATAAATTCATTCATCAATAGTTTTTGCTCATATGGTTGTGTTTTATAATACATCACAGCAAATTGAAAGAGGATTTTGTTATATTGGATTTATGTGTTATTAGTATGGGCAGTCTCGTATGGGCACGTACAGACTTATTTAAACAGCATGCTGAGTTTTAGAGCCCATAGAACCAAATGATACTCATTTCTTGTTTTGTCTACAAAAGACATTTCAATTTGTCTATAAAAGACTGAGTTTTATACTATATGTCATTATGCAAGAAATCAGATTTTTTATGATCTGCAAATAAACAGTGTATGGAAATATCAGTAAAGCGCTCATTCATATTTTACATAGTGGGTCACTTGGAAACAGATTCAATCCCACTCAAGATCGGAGTTCAATAATGAGTGCTACCTTATAAAGGAAAATCTGACTTATCTATGATCCATACCTCCTTGGGTTTCCTCTTATTTTGAACTTTAATTTACAGTGCTACTCATCAAGCTGATCAAGTGACTAAAACCTGCATTGGGCAGAAGAGGACTTTACTGTCACTGAAATAGGTAAGGTGAACATCTTTACATAGGACCCCTTATACATATGTATGTTCCTGGAACCCTACCTTTATGCATGAGATAACACCACACGTGGTAACACCTGTGTTTGCACAATGCAGTTTCATTTATTCTTAATGGCACTATAACACACTAAAGCAGACATTCTCAACTTTTTATATCCTAGAAGAACCCTTAAAATAAATGCCAGATCTCAGGGAACCCCTACTAAATGCAAATATTTAGGGTAATCAGGAACAATCCCTCTTAAATTTGTTGTTAGAATTCCACCTTTACATGCAAGATCACTAATCTCATGAAACTAGTTCTGCAAAGTGGTGATGGCCTGGGGATTATACATGGACCATCAAAAGGAAGACCAATAAACCCAACCTCACGGAACCTCTTGAATACTCTTGTGAAACACAAGGGTTTCACAAAACCCTTGTTGAGAATGACTGCACTAAAGAATGTTGACATTTGTTGAGCTGCCAAAAAATGATGCATGCACTTTTTTTGTTTATTTTTGTGCAAAGTCAGGCAGCAATATCAAATGTATATGTATTCATTTTCTAAAGTGCATATCTGTGAATAGGCCCTAAATGATACTTGAAGATTGATGAATCAGGGCTAATTACTTTCTATGGTACATTCTGCCATGTAGTGAATATAGTATTGGATTAATCTGCTGGTATTTACAAATGGGCTATGCAAGGCAGAAATCGCTCAGTTTTTTATATTTGGCATTTCCATTTAAAAAATGCTAAAATTACTACATAAAGCATCACAAATTTAATTTTTTTTTGCTGCACAGTATCACACCATTAGTAATTAATACTTAACTTCTATACTGTTTATTCAGTGTTTATTTGGTAGCTACATGTGTAACAGCACAGCATTTCTTTTATAATAGGCAACACAAAAATATAAACTTCTTTAGAATTATTCGATTCATAGAATACATTGTAATGGCCCATGTTTTCTATAAATGAATGAGAACATTAACACGTGGACTCTTCCATTTTCCTTTGAATACACACAAGTCCTTTAATTGTCTCCCTTTTACGCCCCATCTTAAAGCCCGTGATTTCTGTTGATGGTCAAATGGATTAGATTCAGTGTATCTGGGAGCCCACAGGGCTGCTATAATTAATCTACCATTCAGATCTGTGCTGTGCTTTAATGTACATGTTGTGTACAATTCAGTCTTTGTATGTTGTGTGTTAATGTGTGTTGCATTAAGGCAGCCTTTTAAAACTGAAAAGAGCACAAGTTCCTGTTTTTGCCCTTGGTGTATTGTGATGCTATTGAAAATGATTAGCATGGCAACATATGTTATGTGCATTATAAATATTGAGGTACTCTGTGCATTACCACAATGCAAAAATCTAAAGGCTTTAATGTTTTTCATTATAAAAAAAAAAAAAAGAAGTCAGGCGATGATTGCAAGAACTGGATGAGTGAACAGACTTTTAATTGTAAACAGAGTTAATACTAGGTATCATTGCTTCTTCTATAATTTGCCTAAGCATTATTTCAACACATCTTTATTCCATCATTTTTAAAGAAATGTTTGCAAATTACCTTTCCAAACACACCAACCCTCGTCTTGTCTATGTATTGTTCTTTCAAAATTGTACTGGAAGAGAAAGAAAGCAGGAGAGTTATTAAGAATTGAATACATTGTTGGTTACAAGTCAACAACATTTTCTCTATTTCTGTTTCTATTTTTGAAGAAGGTGAATTCTGGTGTAGATATAACAATAATATGGGCTATACTACGTTCTTCAGTTTGTGGGGGCTGTAGATGATATAGCTACAATGTAGGTGATCTAGCTCCCTAGTGCAGTATAGATTACTGCAATCAGCTGATCCCTCTCTTAGGAACTTTCCAACCTTCATTTTAAGTTTAACTTTAAATCACCTGAAATGGGTTCTGCAATAAATAGTGGCGTACTGGACTATATATAAAGTGCAGATAAACCCTTACAAGAAAAAATATATATACCTTTTACCCTTTGATCTAATAAATAATAACCCAGGGCTCCATTTATAAAACAGGGAATCTGACATTCCCTCAAACATTCTCTGGTGGGAAACTTCCAGATCTATTTGTTGTCAATGGCAGTAAGTGATTGCCACCAGGCAATGTTTGAGGGAATGTCAAATTGCCTGTTTAATTAAAATAGCTTCTAAAGTTTTCTTTTTATTTATCTGTTTTTTAAAAAGTGGTAGAAATCTTGCTAGCTGAACAGTGCTTCCCTTTTGTGTACTATAGACCTTTTCTATGACGATAACTGCACTATTAAATATAAATACATAGTGTTACATAGTGAGTCAGGTTGAAAAAAAACGACATAAGTGCATCAAGTTCAACCACTAGGGAAATAAACATATCCCAGATATAAGACATAGTTTATCCAGAGGAAGGTAAAAAAAACCCTGTTACAATTTGCTCCAACAGGGGGAAAAAAATCCTTCCTAATTCCATGAGACAATGGGATGTTCCCTGGATAAAAAAAAGGCTCTGGTATCTTTACTTTTTTAGCTACAGTATGGCAATTTAGTATAGTCCTCCTAGGACAAGAATTATATTCGGGAAATATAAAACGGCTGAAAAAATGTCACGACATATTTGGAAAACATTTATCAAATGGGAAACATATAAATCATAATGCCAACAGAGATTCGGCCTTGTGATGACTCATTTTTTGTTACATAATTACATAGTAATCAGGTTGAAAAAGACTTAAGTCCATTAAGTTCAACCCCGAAGGAAATAAACATATCCAAGATATAAAACATAATTGATCCAAAAGAAAGCAAGAAAAAAAAAAAAACCTTGGTACAATTTGCTCCAACAGTGGAAAAAAATTCTTCTTCCTGATTCCATGAGGCTGTTGCTGGAGGAATATTCGGTCACCTGTAAGTCAAACTTCTTAGTGTACATAACAGCTGACTGCCATGCAGCTGACTCAATCAACTATATCTATCTCTGTTCAGGTCTAACTAACATCAATACTCATTAATACTCATTTAGAGCAGACAGTGCAGTATAAATTACCCCAGTGCAGTTGACTGATCTCTTTCTTGGAAACTTCCCAGTCCTTTCCTCACTTCATGTAAAAGCTTTGTGCCTTGGAATCCACTTCCACGACCATCGAATTTTACCACTATTGCGCTGTAAGAACTGACCAGTACTGTTGTCCAATCAATTTCAAACTTTTCTGATACACTCTGACTTCCTGGGCTGCCATCACTACAACAGAAAAACACAGAGACATTTCTTACAAATAAAATATTTGTACCTAAATCAAACATTATTCAGAACTGAAATCCATACAGTTGACAATGTGCACATATCATATCATATATCATGGAGTTCCAATATTACCGCCTACACAATATTACCGGCTGCATTGTTTGCTGGCTGTCTAAGCAATTCATTGAGTAGTTCAGTTTTGGCATGAAACCGCTGTTAACAGGTGATTTATAAATAATTGCTATTGGGTATTTATTTCTACATACCATCTTGCCATGTTAATGAAAATGGACCTCTGTGTCACATTTTGCAGACAATAAAACTGTGAACTCCTCTCATAATTTCTAGTAGTAGTTGGTCACATTCAACTTGACTTGTTTTTGTAATGTTGAAGATGTTTCAAAGTCTTTTAAGCCACTTTATCAGTTCTACCAATGCAAGAAATACTCCAGCATTTATATCGGCACAGCATAAACACCTTAATCTTATCAACATGGAACATGGAGGTGTAATATTTGGTAAACCACCCTGTTCTATTAACATAATTCCATCCTTGGGGTCAGGAAGACTGCACAGGTGTTAAACTTTCACATTCTATGGCTGAAGGTATGAATTGTGTTTAAAATGATGGTGCAATCATGATAAAACAGCATTAAAGGTGCAAAAGAGATGGTATTGAAGGCCTTCACCCCTGTGCAGTGATGGTCTTTCTAATTTGACATAGTCGGCCTCTTTTTCTCCTCTTGAAACCCAGGTGTCTTCTCTGTCCATAATATGCACCTCATTGTCCTAGAATGAATGTCTGTTTTCCCCCAAATGTAGAATGCTGCTGAATCTTGTCCTGTAGCAATTTCTCTTGTCAGGTCAGGTCGTTCATTTGTTATTGTCCCTCATAATCATCCTCATCATCATCATCATCAATAAAGGGATTTCTACTCAGCAATGACTTGTCTATTTAGCATAAAATATTAAATTGTCATATTAAATGTCGCTTAATACAATGGCTTACTCTACAGCAGCCAGCAATTTAAGATGAAGATAAGTAAGTAGGGAAGGTGCAAGCTCAGCACCAGAAAAAGTAAATGTGGCTTGGTTGATTATTTATCAACCCTTTTGAGTTGGCTGCTTACCCATCCTCACCTACAAACAGACTGTATGGCAAAGTTAGATTTTGAGTAGAAACAATAAAATATTTATTATTAATATTTTTATTATTATTACTGCAATACAAGCCTTGCACAGCCACACATAATGTAATCCAGCACAGAGAGGATGACAAGTTCTGCAAGCTTTGAGTCTAATAAAGAATCATGTCACTGAAGTTAGAATCATATTGTGTTTCAGTGTCAGTTGTTTGGTTAATGAAGGCTGAGAGCTCTTATTTACATGAGTACAATGTATGTGAGGACTGAATAGTGTGTACAAATGCTGTATGTAAGTATGAAACTGCAGGTATTTAGACATAGTTCTACAAAACAATGCAAGTGTGTGGCGATAGGGGGTATTGAATTGTTTACTGAGCTAATCCTGGTATACATACAGGCATACATATAGGAAGAAAATAAGTGATTCAGCTTTAAGATTTAAACTAAGATTTGGGGTTTATTTACCTTTCAACAAAATTCAAAAGTTAACTGGAACACCAGAATATTAATACTCCATAAAAAAATGATAAAAAGAAGATATTTCTAAAGTTACTTTTTCTGTAACTATTCAACTTCTTCCAGGTTGAATAATGGCCAGCATCATTCGAGGCACTCAATTGCCCTAAGCCTAGGTGGCCATGGCCTTGCCCCCCGGGGCTCCTGTGCTAAGTGACACTCAAACAACATTACATAGGTAAGAACCATCAATTATTAGAGAAAAATACAAAGGATCCCTGTCATCATCAGAAAGCGATTGAAAAAAAAAGTGGAATTCCACTTTAAGACCTCTATTTACAATACCAGAAAGAACATATAAGATATAATTTGTAAATAAAAACAGAAGTTTACTTAATTGAATAACAAACATAAAAAACATTCTTAGATTCAGAAATACAGGCAACTACTCCTATGTGTCCCTATAGGTCTGCATAAATGACAAGGGTGAAAAATGGCCCACTGCAGGTACAGAAATAGAAATGTACAGGTAGTCCCCGAGTTAAGGACATCTGACACATGGACGACTCCTAGATATGAACGGGGCTTCCCTGCTCGCTCCTGTGCAGAACGGAGGCTTGATAGGGGGGAAGGGGCAGTTTGCATGGCTTGCAGAAGAAATCTTTTGCCAAACACAGCTGGGGTTGTGGGTGATCTTAAGGACTGAGCTCTTTTGCAGCCCCTTGTAACTCTTTAATGACCAAGACAAACTCTGCAGTTGTTTCTTTTTGCATATCAAAGCACAGCTTGCTCCAGAAGGTAATGAATGTCTAGGCTCCATTTTCGCTTTGTTTGTGATTAACTCACAGTGAGGATTTTATACAGTAACTGACACCACACTGCCTAATAATATATTGAGACAAACATCTGTCCTAATTGCATTTAATAAAATAATGTACCTGTTCCGATATACATACAAATTCAACTTAAGAACAAACCTACAGTCCCTATCACTTATGTAGCCCGGGGACTACCTGTATATATATATATATATATATATATATGGAAAAATTGAGATCCTCATAAAATCTCTAGCCTCTATTTAGATATCTAGATCTCAAATCCTGTGAGTATTTTGATGTCCAGTTTTCAAAAAAAGGTGTAGTTAAAGTGGAGTCATTGTTGACTTCGTTCTACAAAATACAACTTGCACGATTGGTGTTTCGATCCTCTGCCTTTAAAAACTTACATCCAGGCAATTAGCATCCTTTAGAATGAGTTCTACAATGCCAACTTAAATCATCTGTTAGTGGGGGGTCCACGTTAAAGAATGCTCAGAATCCATAAAAATAATGAGAAAACCCCTTGTACAAATTGGGGAAACTTGTAAGCTGTAGGTAAAGCTTGGAATGTAACTGCAGAAATCTTATCTAATAAGTCCACAACGGACATAAAAAGCTATAGAGCATCCATTCAAAAATAAAGCATCAGTTTTTGGGTGAACTAAGCATTTAGATGAAAGCTAGCTCGCTTTAACTTTGAACATTGCAGATAATAGAATTTCAGTTCAATGGAAGTTTGCCATTTCCTTCGGCTCCAAAGTATTATCCAATATGTACGCGGTAAAATGTTAACCCAGGGCACAAAGTGGCAATTGCCACTTAAACTATGACATTTGATATTATATTGATTTATACGTGTTCTTACCACACGCTTCTATCTTAAATGTCCAGTTATGACTTTCCGCTTCCTCTACTAGCTATGTTTATATATAGAAATGTTCAATTTGCTTCATTCCAGGGAAAAGTCAAGGTTGAAAAAGAATTTGACTGGTCATGTAAAAGATTGACATTTGAAATGTAATATTAGGTATGTATTTCTGGATATTAATCAAATGTCAAACTGGAACAAAAAAGCTGACACTATACTAAAAACACACAGAAAAATAGAGAGTAAATGGGATAATTCTTCTGGATTCGAAATGTCCAATTTTTGCATAATAAAGCAATAATACTTAGTATTCTTAATTGGCACTATGTATAGGAGTTATTCAATATCATATGTTAAAAGTATTGTATTGAAAATAATAATCCCTACTACAGTGTATTGTAACATTGTATGATTTTAATAAGGATAAATGTATTGTGTATTTTAAAACCATAATGTGATTATGATAAATGGCAATGTTTTATGGGTAATATTTACAATTAAATAACATCTTTTAATTTATGATTTTGGTATCCATCTAAAAATTTCAATACATAGTGCCTATTAAAAATAATAATTATAATTGTTAGATGGTCTTTGCCATATCATTTAGTATGTGCCATCCTGGGGCACTCACTTGAAGGATATTAAAGCAACATCTGAAAATTATTTACATAAATGTTATTTAAGGTAACCCCATCTATGATCTCTTTTCCTTGGTCCCTGTTGTAAAATGATTTTACTATATGTTTGTTATAATAGTTTAGGCTTTTCCTACTGTTTCCTGTGTGCATTTTACATGTAACACCGCACAGCATAATTCATTGCCTTACTATCCATTACTCACCACAATGCTACATTTGCATCTCAACTCAACTACAACAGAAATACATAGAATACAGGCAGTCCTCGGGTTACATACGTGATAGGGACTATAGGATTGTTCTGAAGTTGAATTTGTATGTAAGTGGGAACAGGTACATTATTTTAATAAATACAATTAGGACAGATGTTTGTCAACATAATATTAGGCAGCATGGTGTCAGTTACTGTATAAAATCCTCACTGTGAAGTAATCACAAAGCAAAAAAAAAAAATTATTTATTAACTTATGAAGCAAGCTGTGCTTTGATATCCAAAATGAAACAACTGCAGACTTTTTCTTGTTCATTAAAGAGTTACAAGAGCTTGCAGAAGAGCTCAGCCTAAGCTGTGTTTAGGAAAAGATTTCTACTGCAAGTCATGCAAACCCCACCCCTCCAAGCCTCCATCGTACACATGAATGAGCAGGGAAGCCCCGCTCATATCTAGAAGTCGTCCGTATGTTAGATGTCCTTAACCCGGAGACTACCTGTAAATACATACTGCATGTACTTGAGCATAAACCGACATCCCCCCCACAAAATGCTTTTAGGAAAAGAATGTCAGTTTATACTTGGGTCACACCAGTAGATGGCACTGTGTCCTCATGTAAGTTTGTTACACACTTTACATGATGACTCAGTGCCATCTACTGGTGACCAACAATAATGCACAAAAGATCATTTATAAGCAAGTGATAATTGAATGCCTTTTTACTTAATAACTATAGACAAAGTCTGTCTAAAGATTTGTATTTGCAGATAGAAGCAGCTTATGAGGGAAGTCTATCAGTTTATATTTGGGTCACACCAGTAAATGGCACTGTGTCCTAAGTTTGTTACACACTTTACATGGTGACACAGTGCCATCTACTGGTGACCAACAATAACACACAAACGATCATTTAAGAGCAAGTGATCATTTAATGCCTATTGTCTTAATAACTATAGATAAAATCTGTATAGAGATTTGTGTTTGCAGATAGAAGCAGCTTATGAGGAAAGTCTATCAGCGAACCTGCCCCCCCCCCCCCCCCTTACACACACACACACAACACCCACTGTAGTGGATCTCTAAATGACCAAGCAGGGAGGAGAAATTAGAGAAAAATTAGAGATCCTGATAAAGTGTGGGTGGAAGGGGGAATAGTAGGGACAGGAAAAAACTCCTAATCTAGGGGTATCATATAATAGTTACAACATGTTAACATTGTATATTCAATATTTAGGAAAAATTATGTAAATCACGAAAGAAACTCACACATTTAAATTGTAAATATTTAAATTGTACACATCAATTACAAAAAAATTTGTAACAAAAATTACAAAATGAGTTAATACAATTCCTAAAGAGACCCTGTTGCCAAATATTATATTCCAACAGAAATATTCCAAAACAATAATATGTGCATTGAACAACTTTAAACATGTTATCAACCAGTAAAAGTTTGCTTCATGCAGACATAAAAGGACCCTGGAACTGCTGCTGGACACCACCATGAGGATGTGAGCCCAAGTTAACTGAGAACTCTCAGGTGACAATTGGTAATCTTCCCCTTCCCCCCTCCACCAGCAGCTACATAGGTTATGGTGGAAGGTAAAGAAAGAATGACTATAGAACTTCCAAGCAAGTTCAAAATGCACATTGCAACTTCATATGGCAAAGAAAACCTTACAATAAGCATTTACCATACTTGACAGTTCAGTGCTTTTTATTTCCAATTTTTAAATTGGTGACAGGGTCTCTTAACATGGTCTAAAAGGTAACATGTTGGGTGATACTCACACGACAAGCAGAAGAGGGTAATGTGCTGTGTTTATAAAGGTTGCTGGCTTGATAATCTGCATTGGCAATTCTTAAAAATAAGAGAAAAATACATTTTAAGGTTTATTCAGTTCAGGATTAAACAGCCTGTGAGATGTCTCTGGTTAAGTTCAGGTCAAATTAAGCACAAAATCATTAAGTGAATCAGCCAGTCAAGCAATCGTAAATTGAATTGTTGTTAGATCTATTGTTCTATCTTGTTCCTTACGATTAACAATACCAGCGCCATGTATCAACCTGACTATTAACACTGCACTGATAACACATTTGCTCTTGTGTCTCTTAACATCACAGGCAATGTTCCCTAAATTAGAGCCAATGCCCTTGAGCAGATCCATTTCTAAAAAAGCTGGCTATATAAATGAACAGAGAACATGCAAGAAAAACAAGACATGGTGGAAACAAGTCAAAGAGATCACTTGTAAAAAAAGTCTTCTTTATCTTCCTAATGTATTTTGAACTTTTCGTAAAGGATATCATCAGTAACACCTTTTACCCATTACAGTAGCAAAGCCTCATTTTACAAAAGACATTGAAATAAATAAGCTTTATGTAGGGCAAAAATATACTAAAGATACCAGTGCATATTATGTTCACTTCATCCTTCGGTTATGTCCTCTGCAACTCAATGGCAATGATACATTTGTTCCAATTATATAAAGTGCAGTGTGGCTTTATTTTTACTGTTTTACAATAGTCCTGAAGGGATTGTGTTGAAAAGGAAAAATTAGTGCAAGGCAGCCCATAAATGGTTTGAAAAAGGAAACTAGCTCTTTCAATTTTTAGTTTTACTAAGGGTTCTGTTTTTTTGTTTTTTTAAATTGTATTTTTATTTTTAATTGTAAAGAATAAAATAACATTTAACAACAACATAGACTACAGACAGAAAAAAATACCAAATATTAAAGCAGACCTAAACTGAAAAAAACAAAAACCACCAGGATTTAGTACTATTTGCTAAAAGAGATATTCAATGCCTCTTTTATTAAATACCTAACTCCCTGGCTCCTGGTGGCTTTTGGTTTCTGCTCTAAACTAAACTCTGTACATCGCTGCAAAGCAGGAGTTACATTATCAAGTCAATGAGCTGGTAGCGAAAATGACCATTCCTTGCATCGATGAAAGGTCCTGAGCTTTTCATTAGGGTATCAAAGATTTCAGGACATAGTTGTAAATGTCTAAGCATCTTACTTAAGGTACTGTTTTAAAAAAATGTGAATATATCAGTATCTGTGCAAAAGCAACACATAATACCATTGTATTGACTTTTGCTTTGCTAGGTCCCAGTTTTGAATCATGGCCAGAACACTATCTGCATGGAGTTTGTGTGGGTTTCCTCCGGTTTCCTCCCACATCCCAAAAACATGCAGGTTTTCTGGCTTTCCCCCAAAATTAGCCTTAGACTGTGGTAATTACATATGACTATGGTAGGGACATTAGATTGTGAGCCCCTTTAATGGACAGCTAGTGATATAACTATAGAATACTACTATATATATATATAGACTTTGATGTGGTACTGTCAGGTTTGCTTAAATGGTTTCTCAAATGTATTCAGTTCTTTACCTATGAACATCCCTTATTTACAATACCCTACACCACATATTACTGTATCTAATACAGATTACAATACAAAGAAATCAAACAGCCAAATGATATAAATAAAAAAAAACTTACTGTAGTCATCCAGTTGAATTTGTACAAACTCAGAGTAAGGCATTTGTCTTTCTTCCATTACAGCTTTCACCCTGGAGTTATTCTCTAATTCAATCAAACCTGAAACAATATAATAAAGATGATTACAGTTATTGGCCTGGTTTACATGGAAGGGAAGGGATTTGAATCAATTTTTGGCACTAAGAACTGGAGAGCATTTTGATCTCTAATGCAAATTCTGGTAAATCTGGAATATTGTTTAGTCAGGATGGTATTGTTTATATCGTTAAAGGAAAGCATGATGTATTTATTAGCTAGATCTGACCAGTAGAGAAACAGTAAAGTGCAAATTCTGCTGGACTGTGAAGCAAAGCCTGCATATCCAATTATAATTTATATTATTACAAACTGTAAAAAATCAAAAACTGTTTTCAAATCAGTTAATGCCGTTATTAAATTATTTACATTAAAGCGTACCTAAACCCAAAATTTTTACCTTTATGTAAGTGTAGACAACCCTTTAATTTAAAGTAAAAATTTTGTTTGTTAGTGTTTTTTTCAAGTGCAAAACCCAACACAAGTGCAATGAAGAATGACTGGGAGCACAGAGCCTCCCGGGATATCTACGTCACAGATCCCGGGAGGCTCTTGGCTGCTCCTTCTGCGCATGCCCAAGCATTGTGGGCAAGTGGAGAAGGAGCGCTTTCATCAATAGAGAACAAAATTGCTGATCACACACATTCGCAGTGAGAGAGAAGAAGAGAAGATGTCAGTGTCTGGCGCTCCATTTCCACAACCCGAAGATGGATATGGGGATGAAGCGATACCCCATGGAAGAAACCTCCCGATGAATAGACTGATCTGCAGGATTGAAGATAAGTGTGATTTTTTTTGTTTTGGGTTTACTTCCACTTTAAGGTATATGTAGACCCAACCACTAAACCCTCCTATAAGCTTACAAAGAACATCTTGTGATTCTGCAATGGCTGTCTTTGTCCAGCCACTTGCTGGTATAGGGTGACACAATTCTACTCTTCCATTAACACTCAGGGTCTGATTTATTAAAGCTCTACAATTTTGGAGAAGATAAACTATCATGGGTGTACCTGGGTGATCCAGCTTTGACAAAACAGGCTCTCTGCCACAAAGGCTTCCAATGAAGACCACTAGAGGCAGTTTCAACCCACATTACCCAGCCATGGTCCTATTTTGTTCCTATCAGACTTAGATGTTGTGTGGCCCTCTCTGAAGTGCATGCACATAGATAGATGAAATGCAACAAAGCGTTTTAAAAAATTGTAAAATTTGTATGTGTTGTGCAGGCTCCACAGTCTATGGGAGTATCTGATTTTTTTCTAGGAAATAAATGTTCTATGTTTAACCAAGGACATCATTTTGGGTCAAAGTTTGGTCCTTCAACTGTCATTCTCCAGGGCAGGTCATAAATACAGTGGGTGACTTTTTGAAACAGTTCTTGATGAAAAAATTGATAAATTACTCCACAGGGATGAAAGTACAGGACCATGGGTTCCAGACAATCTAGGAATTTTAAAGTCTCAGTTCAATTAAACTGTGTCACATAGTTCAATATAACTTATACACTGTACGTCTCTGCTCACATACCATTATTAAGGTCATTATGGAGCTGCCCTTTAAAACACAGTTTTGTCCTGATGCACGTCTTACTCACTATAGACTAACCATTTGAAATCATTATTAAAAACCCAAATATTGTAACTCAACAATTTTCTTTATATTGATTTTTCCATCGTAATACAATAGTGTATATTGTCAAAGGTGAAAATAATTGTGTTTTCAGTGTCTCAGTATAGAAAAAGGTAAAATGTAATTAAAATAAAAAAATATAAACCTATAATATTTTTTTCTTATGAAATGAAAGTGTAAAAGGCTCAGTTCTTTATAGGATTCTCATTTAATTAAAACTAACAGAATTTGCTTTATCAGCTGGAAGATGCCTGTCACTCAGGGGACTTGAGCAGAGTCTTGTGTTTGTTCCTATAATTGCTAGCGTGGATAAATAGTTATGGCTTAGAGGAGATTGGCATATCTCCTAGAGGACACTCTTGTTCAGTTTTGGGGCCATTGGGAATGCATTATTCAGTGGAGCAGAAATTGCTATTTCTCAGTTAAATATGAACGCCCCATAATATTCTAAAGAGAGTTGCAATTAGCCATTATCAACTTATTTATTCTCCAAAACGCAGAATATATCAACAGAAGAGGCTTCGAAATGCCCAGAAAGGAATTGAAATATTACCAGGAAATTGTGTGAACAACGACTCCATTAAAAGATTTTCAAGCAAATATTAACATGCTGCTAAGGCACCACAGTAGCATTGATGTTATACAGTGATGGTAAACTAGCAACAGAAAAAAGACTACATAAAATGTATTTATAGTTAGGTGAATGGTGGAGTTTTTACACATATGTATGATGGACCATTCAGCAGTGTGATTTACCACTGGCCTATCTTTTAATGCCCCAAGTTGTCCATGTTTATTGCCTTGTAGAGTAATAATACAAAATAAATATATATAAACATGCTTGCAGGAGTCAGATGTGCTCAGATCATGACATTTAATCAGATGCATGTAGGCTTTATGTTACATGGCACCCTTTGTTGACTATTGTACAGCCTCTTATCTAAAATTATGCTTACTGGTTGTCAATTTTCAAAATGTTATTTACACTACAAGACAGTCAAATGTCCAGGGACAACCCAGGCACAAAATCGTACCCAGCTTAAGGTAGATTCACATTGTCATGATGAATGATCACTCACACTTTGGACCGAATTTACTAAAGTTCTCCAAGACGAGAGAACATGGATCAACATAGGCCAACCAGGTGATCCAGCAAACCTTGAATTAATTTTCTTGACAATTGTTTGCTATTAGGTAGCATTTTTTTTCAATGCTTGACCAGGTCAGAACAAATATTAGTGTGACTTTCAGAAAGTATAAAATTTTACCTTTGTACAATTAAAGTTGTTTGCATGCACCTGCCTTACGAACAGTGATTTATCACAAAAACTTTTCAAAAAGTCCTTTCTAGGGGTTCTGGATCACCATGGTTCTAAGATGGTATATCTTCCCCAATATTAATAGAATTCCAGCCAATTGTTTTATGTGTTAATGTTACCTGGAAGCAACCTAAGAGGTTTGTGGTGCACCATAGTGCAGGGGCTACAGTATGTGGTGCATTGTATATGTATATGTTTACGTGTTTGAATGCCATTCGAAAAAATGACAGTGCACTGTTCTGATTGTATACCAATGTTTTCCTGTAATGCAACAGTTTGTATAGGACCTAAAGGATAATAGTTTAAGACTTTTTGTTATTGTAACCTTTTAAAATTGATGTTTATTTTTTGTTGTTTTACCTGATATAAATACACACAATTAGTTTAAAAATAAACAATCTATACATAATAAATAACTATATTAGATAATCTTATCAGAAATGGCACAGCATAAGTCTTAGTCTGATGAAAACTGTAGATGAAACCATCTGATTAGGCAAATATGGCTTATTTACTTGTATGTATAAATTTCATCTTGAGCTATTGAGCTTTGTAAAGAAAGGGAACTTTTTTGCTGCATATTAGAAGGTTAAAGACAAAAACACTAAACGAGAGGAATATATTTCCATCTTCCGGCTGGATTAAAGACTACATTAAATACTATAATAATATACAACAATATACTATATTAGTTCACCAGTAGAAAGCACCAACATAAAAGGCAGGACATGTAATACATATCTCTGTATATTGGCTACTACTTAAATACTCCCTCTAAATGTTAGTCTTAAATTGTATCAAGCCAGTCTTTATCAACTTTTACACCCTTGAGGAACCCTTGAAATCAGTTTTATGTCTAATGGAACCTCTGCCTTAACCAACTTATTAGGGGTCAGTGGGTGAAAATGTTTCCTAAACGTGTGGCCGACGGAAAGAATGTAGCTCTTACAGTGGTGGCTAGAATTATTATTAATAATAATATTATTATTATTATTATTAATAATATTAAACAGGATTTATATAGCGCTAACACATTACGCAGCGCTGTCCATTAAATAGGGGTTGCAAATGACAGACAGTGACACAGGAGTAGGTGAGGACCCTGCCCCGAAGAGCTTACAATCTAGAATACCATTTTTATAGATAACTAAAAACATCATTAGAGACATGCAGCTGTCTGCCCCCAGAACTATGCAGGCATCATCAAATGATCAGCCACAGATTGAGGAACCCCTCGAAACCCTTGAAAAAAAACCCTGGTTGGGAATGGCTGTATTAATCAGGGCAGACAAGGTAAGTAAGGAATATCCCAGGAGAAGACAACAGTGCTTTAATTGTGATTTTCTACAATTGTGACGTTCCCCCTGAGAGGTGCTGACCTGGGGCATTTATCTGCTTTTTTTATTTATCTGCTACCATAGACATTAAATTGTTGGCCACAAAATACTGCAACCAATATTGACTACTTCTTGCATCTCTTTAAAAAAAATCAAACGTCTGTAGGTTACATCAGAGATATGAATATGTTCTGCAGAAATAAAAGCAATGTCTTCTTTTATGCTGCAGTGCTATGTTGCAGTTAAAGATGTCAAGCAGCACCTTGGGAAATGAAATTAAGGTCACCATCTCACTCTTTGCAGTAACCTTATGACAAAACGCATTGAAATATGTATTCGAGAAAATTGTGTTCTTGCTGATACTCCATTATCTATGTACAGAGCTTTGAATTAACAGGAACACAATCCCTTCATTGCAGAGAATATAATAAAGAAACAAGCTGTGATATACCTTGAAGTATGCCTATGGTTACTGGCTCTTTAATAATTTACATTCCATCTGCGGCCTACCCACAGGCTGTGTTTATTTAAATGTGTCATATTATTCTATTCCCCGCTGTGTGCTGTGACATGATCACGCTGACAATATTGACAGCTAAATTGTGCAAATTAAAGGATATATCCAGTAGGTGCTCCGCAATCACAGATGATTACTTTAACCTCTTTGTCACCAAAAATGCACACGACACTTGCAAAGTAAAGTGAGGTTATACAAGGGCAGGCCTCTGAACTTCTGTAAATGTTGTGTGGAGGAAATATTTGTTACATGTAAAAATTAGCTAAAAATTTGATCTTTAAGGATGGCGTGACTCTGTAATAAGTAGCCAGTGTTAGGCTGCCATATGTTACATTTCTGAACAATCTTTTGTGAATGTTTCCAGTGACAATAGAACAAACAAGCTCTGGACATACAGTGCAATTCAGTTCTATGGTGAGGAGAAGGGGGAGGATGAGTGGAAGACAACCTGCTGCGTCTTCCTTTATAGGCTATGACAGTGGTCATCCAAATTTAGTCGTTTATCGATCCACTGCAGATCTCTAAATAGATTCAACATAAAAAGCTAACTCTTGTAGGGCTTCTCCACTGTCCCCACCACTGTTTATGATTAGAAACATCCAAAGCTTAGTGTCTGTGCACAGTACAGATACACTGTATGTCTGAGCTCCAAAAGCGAGAGCCGCGGCCTTCATTTGTAGTTTCACCTCCTCCCCATGTCTAATCTCCCTTGTCTTTTGTCTTTAGATACATATTAAATTTAATCTCAATTGAAGCAAATTAGGTAAAGTAAGTAAATCTTCAAAGGGAGCCAAATTTAGTCTTTCAGCAAGTTAAGCGAGTCTGTAAAGCATCGTACACATGCTCTATCTTGTTGCCAACATTGAACAGTTGTGATTGTCTCAGACAAAAACCTGGTGTGTGTACAGTTGCCCCCTGATGTCATTTAATGACCTGCTGGGCTGATCACTAATTGACTAAATGGGGATCACCACTGTCATGTTCTATGCAGGGGCAGCAGGGTGCCTCCATCTCTTCCTCCCTCATCCCTCTGCATAGAACTGACCAGTGGTGTGGATGCAGAGTTTGTTGGTTCTAACATCACTGAAAATGATTAAGAAAGATTGTTTACAGTGACAGAAATCTAATATGTGTATGTAGCCTAAAGCCGCGTGCACACGTGCAATTATTGTCCTTGGAAAGGATCTTTCACGTTCCTTTCCAATGACTAAGCACTGCATGATGCATAAACAAGTACATACAGCACCTTAGGATCGTTCGTCGTCCATCGTCCGTGGATTGGCCAGGACGGTCATTTGGACGATGGACGAATGGCTCTGTACACACATCTGATTCTCGTCCAATATGGATTCCACCCTGGGCCGATTATTGGGCGAGAACCATTGAACATGTGTACGTAGCTTAAAGTTTTGATGATATTAGTGTTTTTTACAAGCGGTATTAAAGTGGAACTGAACCCCGCTATACACATCTGTATCCTTTCTGTCTTCTTCTTCCTCGGTGTGATTTTCAGCTATCTTGATTTACTGAGTAGGGATGCCATAACTCCCTCACAAGAACTGAAGTTCATTTAATCACAGTGAAGCTGGAATTGATGTATATTTTGGAAACCAACACTGAGCTGTGCATACACAGCTCAGCATTTGTAACAGTTCACTGGAGCAATTAGAAAAGTAGAACTGATCATTGCAGAAGGGAAATCTTTCCCGTTCTGAATTAATCCCCAGCCTACTCCAATATTTTTAAAAGTCGGACTTTAGTTCTGATTTGGGCAGCTTTACTTATTAAAACCTGTTGCAAAAATTGGTTAACTTTGGAACAAATGGTTCTTTTTTATTTCTTTTTTACTCATGTGGTTGGTGGAAGAAGCATTGCTGTGCGTTTTTTCAAATGTTACATGCAGTATCCGATTGCTGTCCTAGCTGCTTCCTTGACTTGAATTGGAACCGTTTGTCACCACTTAAGTATTCTTAAAAGAAAAGATGAAAATAAACCCCTCCACTTTTCTAGGCTTTTGCAGCTGCTTGCAAATGACTAAAAAGGCTAGAAGTTACCGCCTGGTATTGCTCCCGGGCTCCTAGCAGTTGCCAGGGACTTCACTGTAGACAGGGTGAAAAAATGAATTATAATTGGCTGTGTGTGAGTTCCTATAATTTGCTCATTGTTTGAGTGATACGGTTGTTATTTAACACAGGGAAATTATATTAGATAATCCAAATGCTGAATATGTTAAAATGTTCAATCTGTTGTAGATTTTAATAAGTAATGATCCCTCCTGATCTACGTGAATAAGTAAAGGAATATGCACACCAATTATGCATTATTTGAAATCACCTGCTATATTATCCTCAGCATCTTTATGAGTCCGGCAAAAGTGAAGTTCTAGAAATAAGTTATTTTATTTGAAGTACAAACACATAAAGATACTATATTCTGGCAATCTAAGTGCAGTAAATATGTGCATTTGTATTTATTAATGTGACCATGCAATAAACAAAAATATTTTACATACAGTTTTATGCTGCTAAGTGGCAATATTTAAAATTCTGTAAAAAGAATGGTTTATATTATAGAAGAGACGTGTCTGCGCTAATGCTTGCAAGCTTTTTACACCCTTAAAAGCTGCAGTTTTGTTACAGCTAAAAGTTTTGAGCTATGAGTAATGAATAATTTAGTATATACCAGGAAAACATTATAAAGAGATTCATCTAAATATCAGACACAAAGCAGATTGATGATCCAATGCAGTGAACGAGCTTTGCAACAAGCCCCCAATGTCCTCTGTAACTGCAGGCACTGAGGATCAATTCAACTTCAAAGTTTGCAGCAGAAACACATTCAATTTCAGCTGCTCAGTTTATTTCATTCCCCCTTCCAGTAACCTATCAGTCTTACAACCTACCAATAACGTATGTAGCCTCTTTTTACCACTAAGAAACCTTTGAAAAAATGTTTAGGTCAAAGAAACCTTACAAAAACAATTTTTAGGGGTCTCATAAATTGATGGCCAGAGAAAAGAATGCCCCCTTTATAGAGGAGGCTGAAATAACACTTTTATAGACACCTAAAACATCATTAGTGTCATGCAGCAGGCTCTTCCAAATGGTGTTGGCCTGAGAACTGTGCCACCATCATCAAATGGGAGGTTCGCCAGCCACAGGTAGATGAAACTCCTGAAACCTCTGCAGTAATTCTGGTTAAGAATGGATGTTCTAATGTGATCATAGAGCATGGGCACAGGGACATTGGAAAGAGCAAAATGCTAAGATCGGACAGTTAAATGAAATCATTGCTTATCATTGAATTATTGATGATTAATTGTTCCACAGTGTCTGCCCAGAGGTCAGTAAGGGTCTATCATAAAACTGATATAATGCTAGTTAAAATAGATCTATGCTACCCATAAATAAAATACATGCTGCAGCACATATTACTCAAACCTATACTTACAGTTTTCTCTTACTTTCACCTGTGAAGTGTGGCAAATACCTGATGACCCTGCAGTAAAGTCTACCTAATAGTTTACCTGTGATGATGTGACAATGCTGCTGTAATGCTCCTGAATTCAGAGCAAAGTTGCCATTCTCATGTCAGCTGTATCTATGTGCATTACAGTGGGGTGAGAAGATGTTTTAAGGGATGTGTCCATCAGGATTATCACTGCTGATTCATAAGTATGAAGCCTGTCCGTTAGCACCTGGCCACACCCAGCCCCGCCCATTGATTTCTGGATTGGCTGCACAGCCTCTGTTTCTGAAACCCTCCCACTGGAAGCTGCAGTGTTTGGAAAGGGGAGCATGGGAGACAGAATAGGAGGATTTAGTTCATTCTAGGGAGATAAAGGAAGTGTGCAACACACAGGCCCTGATTTTTTAAAGTTCTAGTTCTCCAATGCTGGAGACAATACACTTTCATCATTGAAGCTGGGTAATCCAACAAATCTGGAATGGATTTCCTAAAAGTCATTAGCTATTTGTTAGCAAATCTTTTCAATCCTAGACCAGATGCATTCCAGGTTTGCTGGATCACCCAGCTTCACTGATGGAAGTTTATTCTCTCCAGCCTTGGAGAACTTTAAGGAATCTGGGCCATGGTAACTGGGTTTGGGACCTGTTTAAACTGGAACACAAGAACTTTTAACTCAACCAGAAGAATATTGTACATTATATATTTTGTTGCCTGGCCACAATTATAAGGAATTCTAAGTCTTTCCATATTAAATATGCATTTAAAAGAGATTATCTTGAGTAAATAATCCCTTTAAAGTGTGTTTTTAAAAACCCCATTCCTGTGTACAATCTGTAATTATATGCTGTGTGTACATGGAGCAGCAAAGTTTGCTAATTACTGCTTTCTGCTTTGCAACGTAATACAGCAATTGCACTTTACTTCTTATAAAGTAGGACACAATGTAAAATACATGGATATTACAGGCGACATGAAAATAATAATTACATGAATTAAGTATTTAAATGTTATATTTCTTCTTACTTTGGTTGTCGGTTGTGTTGTGAATAGTCACTATTGGAATCCTTGGACCTATAAAATACAATGATAATAATAATAAGAAGAAATAGTTAGTAATAAAGTAAAAATGTACACATATGAAATCAATATACTGGTGCATGTCAGGTCTACAATGTCCTGAATTGATCAGGGTGGAGTAAAGGAACAGAAAGCACAGCTGGTCAGCAGCCATTAATGCAAACTTGTGGATTTGCTCTGCATGAGCTATGCTTAATTCAAACTTGTTATGAGAGAAACCTATAGTGTGAATTAATTGCATTCCTCTAGAAAAATCTTAGTTGCCAGGCTATCTGGCCTATGGTTTTAGTGTACATTACCACAATGCACATACCAAGGTAGGGGCAGATATAGCGAGGTGCAAAAGGAGCTGCTGCACGAGGGCCCCCACCCTCCGCAGGCACAAAGGGTCCCCACAGGATCCCCAAGTTAGTTTGGCAGTGGGACCCTAAGTCAGTTCTGTACTTTTGACTACATCTGCCACCGCACCAAGGTATGGTGTAATTTATTTTTAATGACAGCCCAACACATTATCCTTTCACACCTTTAATGAAATGTTTTATGACAACACATTCCCTTGACTTGTAGAGTTCTGTGGTGGACCTGTGGTCCATTCATAGCTCATTCAAATAGATGGATGACATGGTTGGCTCATTGGCTAGCACTCTGGTCCTTGCACCTCTGGGTCACATGTCTGCAGAGTTTGTATGTTCTCTCTGTGTTTACATAGGTTTCCTTTACTTATTCCAGTTTCATCCAAATAACATTTGGTTATTAAGTTAATTGGCTTCTCTAAAAAAGTTACCTTAGACTGCGTGAATGACATGACTATGATAGAGATATTAGTATAGACCCTTCTAAAGGACAGTTAATGACATTACTTTGTATTGTAAAGCACTGTGTAATATGTCGGCATTATATCAATACAAGTTATTAATCATTGTAATAATTATAATCATAACGATCTGCCATAATGAATCACAGATTGACGTGCAGGATAATGTGGGCCTGATTTATGAAAGCTCTCCAAGGCTGGAAAGGATACACTTTCATTAGTGAAGCTGGGTGATCCAGCAAATCTGGAATCGTTTTCCTAAAACTTATTTGCTATTTGTTAGCAAAAGTTTTCAATCCTGGACAAGATTCCTTTCAGGTTTTCTGGATCACCGAACTTCACTGAAGAAAGTCACTGATGAAAGCCTTGGAGAGCTTTAATAAATCAGGCCCTGTGTGTGAATGTACATTGTCAATGCAACGCATCATGGACACCTAAATGGGCCCTGGCTAGGAATCAGCATGCAGATCAGATTTACTTACTTTACTGAAACTTCTCTAGCTGCATTTTGGTTCCTTTGTCAGTTACTACGAATGTATTGTAGTCAAAGACATCCAGGGAGCTGGTATTCTCTGACGGAAGCCAACAATGCCATCCATGTTTCTCCCAGGACAGGTAAGATATATTTTAATTTCTTTTCTAATTGTATCTTTCTGTGTGCCCCACTTTCCTGTTTATTTTACATTTCTATTTGCCAGCAGTTCATTTGTGTCTTACAATGCTAAACATTTACATACACAATGCAGACAGAAAACAAACCCTGGTATCTCAGAGACAAATGCAACGGCAACAAAAAAGATAAAACAGCTCAAAGAGAACACTCGGCAGAATATCATTCACATGACATCTCCTCGATACTCTCCCGGGTTTATGCAGCTGATAATTTTATACCACAAGAAAAACTGCCAGTATGTAAACAAAAGAAATTCAGATGTTTGGTGCCCACATCCATAGAGTGCTTCATACACATTGATAAATGATTTAACAGAGCAGCTGCCAGCAACATGAACCAAGAGGAGAGAAAGCTCTGCACAACGGAGATAATTGGCGAGCACGCTATCTATTTGCCGATTGCAGATCTCTTTATTTGTGGCCTTATGAATTATTTATACTTGATACATGAAGTTCTTATACTGAAGATATTATCATACGAAAAAAAAGACACACATTACTACTACATAGCTTATGTTCTTATTTTCCCCTATTTTATCCAGTGACAACAATCTGAACTGTTTCATGCAGATAGTGAAGGTCTCTTTCTCTCCCTGGGAGAGCAGAGTGGTAGCTAGATGCTGCGAGATTGTGGCAGCCAAAGAAGAAACGCTTTACGTCTTTACATCTAGTCAAGAGAAACATAAGATGGTGACGATACAATTTATAGGCACAAAAGTACACTTAAACCATGAGACTGTATTACATAATACTTTATATGCACACACAAGTACACTAAAACCATAACATTATTAGGCAATATAATACTTTCTAAACACACAAATATACTGAACTAAAACTATAATGCTGTAATACAATATAAGACTTTCTAAACATAAAGGAACACTGAAACCATAACACTATAATACAACACAATACTTTATACACATTAAAGTACACTAAAATCATAACAGTACAATGCAATAAAATACTTTAAATACACATATGTAAACTGAATTGAAACCATAACACTATATTGCAAGATAATGCCTTATAAACATAGAAGTACACTAAAAGCATAGCACTATACTAAAATATAATAGTTTATAAACACACAAGTAAACTGAACTGAAACCAAAATGCTGTAATACATTAAAATACTTCCCAAACATAGAAGAACACTAGAACCATAACATTTTACAACAATAATTTACAAACATAGAAGTACACTAAAACCATACCACTACAATGCAGTGTAATAATTTATAAACACATGAGTAAACTGAACTGAAACTAAAATGCTGTATTACAATATAAGACTTTCTAAATATAAAAGTACACTAAACCCATAACACTATACTACAATATAATACTTTATAAACATAAAAGTATACTAAAACCATAACACTACAATGCAATATAATACACTGGAACCATAACATTGTAGTACAATATAATACTTTACGAACATAGAAGTACACTAAAAACATAACACTATACTACAATATATTACTTAATAAACACACAAATAAACTGAACTGAAACCATAATGCTGTATTACAGTATAATACTTTCTAAACACGTGTACACCGAAACTATAATGCTATGATACAACATAATACTGTCTAAACATAACAGTATTATAAAATATTAACACCATAATACAATATACTCTAATACTTTAAAAACACAAAAGTATACTGAACTGAAATCAAAACACTTTAAGACAATGTAATGCTTTACAAACATATAATATACAGATTGTGGAAAGTTTAGTTCAGGCTTGACTGATATTGAGGGCTCAATACAAAGATTTCAACTCATTTCCTGTTCTTGCAACATCCTTTACCAGACAGTGAGAGAAATGTGCAATGGGGAAAAAGCTAATAATGCATGGCTGAGGGAGGTCACAGCATTCTTACATCTGTTTGTGCTGCTAATATACTTTAATGCAATGGCGTATTCACTAAAAAAAAAAAAAATGTATTTTAAAAGCTAAACTCTAAACAAATATCTACATATACCCCTGATATACATAAACTGAATGATAATTGTTTTTTTCTGCCAAAGCATTTCAATTTTGTTTGGCTCTGTCCTAAGATTTACATAGCTCTGCTACAGAGCAAAGCTACCCTGATTACCTGACATTCCTCTGCTGCAATAACTAACACATCTTGGTCATCTCTCCTCCCATAGAGATTGTCAGACAGTGCAGGAGCAACAACAGACTGATGAAGTCATCTCTCTTCTCTCTCCTCCCATCACCATGTTTGACCATATTGGTCCTATATTGTAAAAAAAACCCAAGAAGTAAATAAAGAATAGAGAAAGGAAAGCTGGGATTTTTTAGGCAAAACAAATTTGTAATGTATATTTCACACGATCATTCATATATAACAACAAAGGTGATGTGTGGTCATTCCTATTAAATAGACATGGGATATGTAGACCATTAGCCATACATGTCAGATACCTAACTATATACCATGAGTTATAAGATGTAAAGTCCCTTGTTCAGACGCATTTTGCTGTGTGGCTTCCTCAGGGGATTGGCAGAGACTGTTAATACTTGTTATCTGGTGTAGCTAGTTGTCTCGTTATGGTTAGGATTATAGGTCTATAATGATGAGGAGAGGGATATAAGATCTCGATAGTTCAGGATATTACAAAAGGCAAGTGTAGATCAGCAGCAAGTATATTGAAAAGATGACAGTAGGGGCTGGGTGGGATCAGCTTTACATTTGGTGAGGTATAGGTATCAGCGAGTGCAGGGTGTGTGTTGATGAAATGGCAGCAGGGGGTTAAGTAAGATCGACTTCCCTTCTTGTGAGCACCCACGTGGATGTCCAACAGTAAATTAGCTATGCCATGCCTATTTAATGGGAATGACCACATATCACCATTTTTGTTATATATGATTAATTGTGTGAAATATACAATACAAAATTGGTTTTGCCTAAAATAAACAGTTTTCTTTTCTCTATTCTTTATTTACCCATATATTGTGGCGTGGCAAACATTAACATACAAAGGAAGGATTGCTATTCTCACTCTACTCTAAGCAGTAGTACAAAAGTTCAATAACTTTGTGATTTTACTAGGCCAAAGAACTTGAAGCAGTTTTATTTTACCTTTACCAGAAAGAAGCATCCTCATATAAAATCTCTTTTATAATATCAGTGAGGTTGAATGAGCCAGAACATTTAAATATGTTTACTGGTTCTTTAATAATAAAATAAAAAGCCTATATTCTTGGTTTAATGTGCTTTCCCTCGCATTACCTTTTTTATGGCCCAGCACTTGATCATGTATAGCGGCATGTATCATTTCCAAAGACAAGTTAATGGATTGTTCTGGCTATATTACCTTCACATTTCAGTAAGAAGTACTCCAGAGTGTGACTGAAGGAAGCACTGACATAAGTACAGTTTTCAATCAGTAGGCACGAGATGCATTGCCTGTTGAAGCTCCCATTGGTGTTCGTGCTGCAAGGAAAATATAATTAGTAAAGTTTATCTGAGTACATTTCCCTTTTCACAGTCCATCTCACCGCTGTCACGCCTGTATTTAGAATTTATGATCATTAAAGTACTCACTATTATATGGCAAAGCACCTGATTAGCGCACTGTTAGCTTTCATTAGAAAACCAGTAAAAATGTATGCAGATGATCCTGGGATTGTTTAACCCAACAGGTTACATCAAACTATGGAATTGCATATGTCTGCCAAGTTCCCATCATTGTTGCACTTTGTTTTTAACCCCATGGGGATCTGTATTTGCAGCTATACCTAAAACTCAGTCTCTGGCAGTAATAAGGGTAGATTGGTATGAGCAGTAAAAAGATGGCTACATATGTACAGCTGGGCACATTAAAAGCTTGGCAAATCACATTCAACAATATATGTGAACTTTCAAGGAAATTTATGACACCAAATTGATTTTTCTGGTAGGCTAAAACACATGCACAAGTGTCATACTTCTCTAAATGTATAGCAAAATCATTTTATTAGGACCCATTCTCACTGTTTGTGGGTTGCATTTTCCAAAATTCACATACGTTTCTATGCATTTTACCATGCATTGTGTTTGACAGCCTAATCATTTGAAAGGCTGGTCCATTGGGGACCAAAGATTGGAACTTGGTACGCAACAAATGCTGTTATGACCAACCACTAGAGATGTAAATCTCAGGTCCTTCATGCCCGTGCCCTAATCAGATTGCTGTAAACTCTGCCAGTTTAAACCAACTTCCAATCAAAGGGGTTTTTGTGCATAGGCAAGGGTATAGCAAAAAAAAAAAAAAAGTAGATCCCATTCCCACTATGGCTGTGCATTGGATTTTACAAATGTACATGCTTTTCCATGTGGGTTACCATATAGTGAGTTTGGGATTCCATTCATTTGAATGACTGGCCCATTGGAGACTCGAATTTGGAGCATGATGCCTAACAAATGTCTCTAGGTATGTAATTATTACTTGCCCCATACGCTGAACGGGTTGCTGTAAGCAATATCCCAATTTAAACCAACCCCCAAATCATAACAGACATGGCATAGACATAAATAACATGCAAAGTCCCAAACTTCACCAAGATGATCCTTTTTCTTTTCCCATGCTGGCTGTGTGTTGCATTTCTTAAAAGACACAAGCGTTTCCAGAATGGTTTTCATGTGTTGTGTTTGGCAGCCCATTAATTTGAAAAAGTGGCTCATTAGGGCTGGAGTTTGGAACATGATGCCCAACAAATGTGGCAAAGGTTATTTCATGCAAAGTTACATAAGTGTCCTCCATGTACTGTGTATACTTCTACACTAAGGGCTCCACTTATTAAAACAGGGGATCTGACATTCCCCGAAATAATCCCTGGTGGGAATCAATTATTACCATTGAGACACATGGACATGGAAGATTACCCCAAGGGAAGGTTTGGGGGAATGTCTGATTCTCTATTTTATAAATAGAACTCTAGAACAAGCATTCATTTTAATGTTTCACCATATTTAAACCTTTGAAAATGTTCATCAAGCACCTTCTTTTGTCCTGATGTCTATGGAAACTTAGATTTTATGTAAACCCCAACAGGGAACTCCTCCTATTTGCTACCTGTTAGTCTGGTAAATTTACTGTACCATTGTTTTATGTATGTTTGATAAGTACAAATAGTACCTGTTGATCTGGACAGAATGCTTGAGAGCTGACAAATTTCTGTAGTGCCTGTGTTATCAGTTAGCATTAGCTCTCTATGTGGACTAAAGAGCAACCACCCCCCATGTCATGGAGATGGAAAGAGAGGAACATGCTCTTTAGTCAAAACACTCCCACAATCCCAGGGTAACAATTCTGATTCTCTATTGATACAGTACAGTAAGTGAGTGTTGTCACCCTAGGACAATATATGTGAGTTGCTGACAGCATCACCGACTGAAAATAAAGGAAAATGCTTTAATGGAAGAAAATCTAATGCAGCCACTTCAACTAAGGACTGGTAAGATGCAATATAATATTTTTTCTCCTGAGGTTAGATAAACTTTAAGCATATATTCAGAAGCAGTTGGAACTAAGTACAGGATGCAGCTCTCATTCTGACAGCTACTAAACAACTTCATATACATCCGACATCTAAATCAATAAACTGTTAAAAATCATCTCGTCCATTGCTCAATGCTGGCCTATAGCCATCCTGTAAACTTCTGCAACACCACATTGCCTTACATTTGCTTAATGGCCTCTAAACATTTATATCAATAGTAATAGGGTGCATAAGGAGGCATAATAAATCTAAATCCGGCAGTGACATGGTGTACTCAATCAAAGAGTGTTTACCTGTATAAGTGTCGCCTTGTTGGGCCATCTTCTGTGCTGAGGAAGTAGCTGCATGAAATTAAGAATACAGATTAGAAAGAGATTAGAGAATTTTTATATCTTATACCAAATTGGGGAAGGTAACTCTATAAAAAGAAACCTAATCAAAGTCTGAACTGTTGAAGAGGAAACCGTAGTGAGTTTGAACTACGTCCAATTACACCTCTAGTCCCAAATGGTAAATCCAGTGTAATATTTTCATCTCCTATAAAGACGATCGTTTAATGCAACATAGAATACATATTTTCTATTTTATATGAATTTTCTGATCAGATATATATTCCATATTGTCAACCTAAAAATAAAAAATTAATGAACCTCTCGTGCCAGGGGATCGCACACAGGAGGATTCCCAGAGCTGCATGAATGATTGCAGCCCTGGGAATCCTCCTGTAATGATTTCCTGGAACTTCCGATGGAAGTTCGAGGAAATTTTCACAAAAATGCCAGAGGCAGTCTCACTTATCCCAAATAAACAACATAGAGCAGCCATTGGTAACCAGGGTTCTATGGAATCTTGGGGCTCCCCCAACAGTTTCTAGGGGTTCCTAGAACTTTGGTAAGTTGTTCTCCCTTGTGATGGTGGCCTCATAGTTTTGTGACCAATGCCACTTAGCAAAATACATAGAATAACACCAAAGCTCTTTTTTAGCTATCTGAAAGGGGACCTTTTTGCACATTTATTACCAATGTAAGGTGCATTTCTTTTCATTGATCTTCTGTGGTTTTTGTAGGGTTCCCCAAGGCCTGGAAATTTCAAGGGTTCCTTGGGGGTTGAGAAAGACTGACATAGGCCAATAGTTATTGGCTATTAACCTCATGACAGTACAATAAAAATCCATCATATGCTCACCTCTCCAGCAGTCTGTACCTACCCCTCTATTCTATTTTAGCAATGCAGCCCTTACGAGATTCTTTAACATTCAATGCTTTCGGGAGTGTCAAATTTTTTTGTCTCTCTGAGTGTCATGGTTCCTTGCCCTGACTTCTACGTCACTATAGAACAGCAAAATAAAAAATATACCATGGCATGAGACCATAGACAGACATTCAACACTTAAGGAAGAATCAAATGCTGAAGATTCTGAAATAGGCTGCAGTGCTATAAAGGAAAGAAACCGGTACACACAGACTGCCAGAGAGTTCAATATATTAGCTCTTCTATTGCAGCAAAGCTCAATTTGGATGTTTATGCAACTGCCAGGGTGGCTTTAAGAGTCAAAATAGGCACAGATGAACACACAAATGTCAGGGACATCAATACAGTTAAGCACTGTCATTACAAAACAGAAAAGAACATTGGAACATCCTTTCTTTAAAAGGAGTTTATAATGACTAAAGTATAATTTGAGCCCTTTTTTTAAGAGATGCAAATTGCTGGGCTCTCATCCTTATCCCTCCTGATATAGCATATTATATCCTAACACTACAGATGATGCAAACTCAGCAGCCCCCGTATTGCTATCCAAACAAGCAAGCAGACAAGTAACTTTTATTTTAACTTTACATTTCTTTAAAGAATAAATGACATCTGTCAGAAAATCTAAGAAATGCACCCATCCTCATTCTGTAGTAATATGCATGTTAATACTCCATATTTATTGTATGTGTGGAGAGGGGGGCCTGGTTTATTAGTAGTTTGTTTTTTTTTTTACTTGCAAAACTAAACTTGTTCATTTAAGTATGTTACTGGTCATCAGTCTTTAGTAATTGTTCTATTATTTATTCCATTTTATTTCCTTCCCAAAATTAAAAGACATGAGGCTCGTGTCTTGTTTTATGAAGCGGAATAATTACAAGGTGCTAGATGACAAACTGCGACCGGGAATTTCAGCGCCGGCTTTATCCTCACATAACAAATCTTCTCTTTTGTTAACACTGACAAAATAAAATGTTTTCTTCCTTCCAACTAACCTACTATTTTTTTGCTATACATTTTTTTTTTTTTATTATTCTCCTTGACAGCCAAAGACCCAGAAGAAATTTCAGCAAGAAAAGGCATGAGAAGTTGGGATTGATGAGAAGATTCAGTCTCTTATTGAAACCTTTGTGAATTCTAAATGACTTTGCGACCTGGGAGTCAAGTATCTGTGACCTAACACACAAAAACATCTCAGCTGGATAACTGGCAAGGATGCTTTTCATTAGATTTCCTCAAACCTGTCAATGACAGATCTCAGTGTGGCCATTGAAGGAATGTGTGTCGTCATTATTTTTCACTGAATCAAGGTGGCCAAATTATCTTCAGGAGTAGTAGCCCTGTTTTTAATTCAGTATCTATCTGACACTCTGAAATACGCATTGATAACAAAGCAGAAGCAGGATGAATCTTAAAGCAGTTTTCCTGCTTTGTTATCTCTTACGAGGCAGTCCAAAGCTGTGTAATGAAAAATCCAGGGTATATTATTTCATGCATAATGATAAAGATTTTTGTAAACCACTATTTAAAGGAGCTTAAATGATGATTAGAAAATGACTTATCTGTTGGAGTCTTATCAAGTGAACTCTGATCCTTCTCGCTTGCAGTAATTACTTTCAGCCCAATATCAATACTAAAGCAAAGCAGATGGGGTTGTTCAACAATGACCCTCTCATGTCTGAGTGTCCCAGTGTTCACATTAACAATGCAGAATGCTGGTAATTATTCAATGATCACAAGAAGGTGAAAGCATCTCATTTTGATTGTGGGCTTCGGTCTGCGGAAATTTTTCAGGCCAAGAGCAGTGAAATGGTACAAGTTATTTGACTATCGTCATTAATATCTTAGGAAAAATGGGAAGGGAGATATCTGCCTATCCTAGATGGCTCTTAGACATGACACTGATTATCATGGGACTGACTTAATGAGAAAATGAAGCCCATGTGTGACTGTTATCACTATCTCTCCTCTTATTGAAAAAAGAAGGGATTGCCCAGGGCATGTATACATATTTTTTTTTAAAGCTAGAATACCTTTTTACATGACAAAGAGCAAATTCAATGTTGATGGAGCCCTCCTAACTACCCAATCCGTACCCAGTTATCACATCAACATCAGGTCAGGATGAGGCGGGTATAGTCAACTTAAGTTAGATAATAAAATTATCTTTCTGGTAGCTGGATGTCAGATATTGGATTGATTTAAATTGAAACTGCAGGAACCAGTCAGCAGTCAACTTTTGCAAACACAGAACATTAACTGGTTGATTTCTGGAAGGCTGCTATATTATATTATATATGTTATTGCAAATTAGTATAGACAGCTGCTATAGCTTTAATAAAAACATACCTATAACTATAGCAGATCATACAATTGTTATGGGGTCCCAGAAAGTCAGGGGGCCCAGAACCCTCTGGCTATACACTGATTTTTGCAGCCAGCTTGAATTTACAATACAATCAGTTCTGTATAGAGCAGTAATGGAGCAGATAACCCACCTGGCACTAACATCTTCACACCACAACTTAAATAGAAAGTTAACTTGCCTTTTAAATATGCCCAAAAAATCTTACTTCAATCAAGTCCTTAATAGTAATTTTAACATGGTTGGTATATTTCAAAGTTGTTCAATCTACCATTTAGAATCCATCATGAAAATGATAAATATACTTACATTTTCTGATTTTTTTCATCATATGCCAGGATTTCTGTTACATCCCAGTCTCCAGATGTTATAGACTGTAGGTTATCATTGCTGTTGTTGGCCTTTAATATAAAAAAATTACAATTCAGCACAGTGGAGCTTGTGAAAACTGAAGCTCCAGACTATTTTTTCAGATTTGGATAGAGTGGGAAGAAAGAGGTCAATGTTTTTTAGTTGTCCCCATTGATTCTTTACTTAAAATCCATTTGTTAGGTATCAGTAAAAAATGAAAGTCAGCAAAAATGATCTACAACAGGGACACATCATCTAAAGAACTTTTCCAAATAAATCACAGTTAGTACTCAACTATAGGGAGAGGAATATAAAACCTGTTAGGATTTTATTGCCATCTGTGTCTCAATAAGGGCGATTTCTTTGTAATTCTTGTCGATGGGATGGGTGTTAAAAAAATCAGGATAATTTGGGAAATCTCCTTGGGACATAGTCAGCTTTTAAAATCCAAACAGCAAAGATGTCAACACCCACATTCCTTTACATGGTTCCATACCAACCAACACAGTGTTTTAGGGTCACAGTTGTCCCCTTTATCAAGGCAGTAAACAGAAACAACAAACCATTCGGTATGTTGCAGTGATAAAAGGTTTCACTATGCCCCCCAAACACAAATCAGTGGGTATGGAACCATGTAAAGGGATTTTCAAAGAAGTGAATGCTGATATCTTTTCTATGAAGATTTGTCACCAGTGCTGGGCACTATGGACTTGTTCTTTATGTGAGGGATTAGTGTGGGATAATATTTGAAGGATTTAAACATTTAAAACTTGAAAGATAAAGAAAAAAATGTTTTGGATGTATTTAACTTTCTTTTACAATACTACAGAGAGCAATGATATATAGGTTGTACTACAGAGCAACCAATGCCTGCAGAAGAACAATGAAAAATAACATCCTATTGGCTTCTGAAAGTCATGGCGCTATCCACATTGCTCTACGCCATATTAAATATAGACAAAGGTGTTATAATATGAACATATCTACATGAACTCATTTCTATCAGCTGTATGATTTCAGTTTACATGTTATAAATGAACATTGGATATCATTTTAAAGAACCATTTTTACCTGAGATGAAGAAACAGCGATGTGATGGAACTTGCCGCGGCCCAGCTGCGGAATAGCTCTCACAAAGAAGAACTTTCTGCCGTCTTTTGAGAAGATAGGCTGTTCATTCTGGTATATGGATAAGATGGAAGACTTAGCATTCATGGGACAGAAATCAATAGTCTAATAGTTCAGCAAAGCACTTGAAGCTGAAGGTGTATGAAAAACAATTGTGCACTATTAACTGTTATTACCTGAGAAGCCTGGCTGGTTCTTCTAGAGCAATGTTAGCTCCATGTTAATCTGCATTCACATCAGCAGCAATAAGACAGTAGGATAAGCCTGCATTTTAATTTGATTCTATTGAAGCATAACTGGTAATTTGTAATTGGAATTATAGTATGCACTCCTTCGTGTTTTACTGTTTTATCATGGGGTAAATAAAATTTTAAGAATAAATATGATTAAAACAGATCCTACTATGAATGAGCTGCTTTTGAACTCACTTTTATTGTCAGAATGGGAAACCACATTGCCCTGTCATGCCACCTGTAGGTGAAATCTGGTATTGTTGGCTTCTGTTCAGATATACTTATATTCTTTGAGCGCAACTAGACTGCCTGGCTATTAAAACGTTTGCAAGCATGTGGGCCCACTGTTATTATTTGGGGTGCCAGTGGGCTCAGTGTCATGATTTGGGGTTGCTTCAGTTGGTCAGATCTAGGTTCAGCAATGTTATGTGCCCAAAAATTGGGGTCACCTGACTACCAGAATATACTGAATGACCAGATTTTTCAATCAATGGATTTTTTATTTCCCGATGGCAGTAACAATATCCAAAAGGGCAATGCCGTCTCAGATTGCCGTCTCAGATTGCCATCTCAATCCGACTCAGATTGCCAAAAACTGGCTCAGAGAGCATCGGAAATAATTTTCACATATGGATTGGCCACCACAGAGTCCAGACCCTAACACCAATGAAATTCTTTAAGATGTACTGGAGAAGACTTTACACAATGGTCCAAATCATCATGAATATGGAATCTTGGGAAAAATGAATGACGGAAATAATTTTGACTAATGTAAGGCTAAAGGAAGTTCGTTAAAATATTAGAGTTGTGACTTTTTTGCCCAGTGTATATCTAATTATTTGCCTACTAAAATGTTATGCTTTTTTTTTTTTTAATAAACCCTATAACCTGCAGAGTGTTGCTTATAGCTAATCTTTAAATAGTGTTCCTATTTGTAATCCCTTTGCAGTTCACTTCATTTGTGCACAGAGTATAACAACTCATGACCATCATGTTACCTATTGCAAACACTAAGAGCTATGAACTAAACATTCCCTCAAACATTCCCTTGTGGGAATCTATCAGGTCCATGTGTTTTAATGGCAGTAATTGATTCCCACCAGTGAATTTTTGAGGGTTGTGAGCTCCAAGAGTTCGACTTGTTCCACTTCCCAAATAAAAACCTCACCAGCCCCCAACTCCCCCACATTTTCACATCTCACATCTCCCCCACTGCACATCCATGAAATCAGCATTTGTTTTCCCATTGAAGGTAAAAGCCCCTTCTTCGCATGGCTGAAATCGGGAAAGTACAGAAAGTGCAGTCAGGAGACTTTTAGGATATGTGACATGGCCACAGCGGTAAAGACAGAAAGGGAAGGGTTCTCTCTTTTTATAAAAAAAAAAAAGATACGTTTTTCTTTATATAAAAAACGTTATCTACCCTTCTATGTAACTAAAAAGATGTATCTTCCCAAGTGGTGTTTAAATTATGCATGCTGCCACATCCCAAAAAGATATCAACAATACCAAACAAAAACTCTATGAACGACATTTTAGGCAGTGTAATTAAACAAAATTATTCAACAATCCACTTAAAATCAATAATACCAGATCACTTTAATTTACAAAAAAAAAAAAAAACACATAAACCAATGGATCTTTATCTTACATAAAAGGTAAGTAATTAACAATGTTGAACCCTTGGTATTATTATCTGTTCTCTATGCGTTTCATTTAAGTTGGGGCAGAATGGTGGCTCAGTGGTTAGCACATTTGTAGCTCTATGTTCCGGGTTTGAATCTTGGCCTGGACACTATCTGCATGGTTTGCAGGTTCTCCCCCTGTTTGCATGGGTTTCCTCCCATATTCCAAAAACATGCAGTTAGATTAATTGGCTTCCCCTCAAAATTGACCTTAGTCTGTATTAAAGGCATATGACTATGGTAGGGACATTAGATTGTGAGCTCCTTTGTGGGACAGCTAGTGACATGACTATGGACGTTGTACAGCGATGCGTAATATGTTGAAGCTATATAAATACAAGATAATAATAATAATTTAAGTCCGCTTCATCAGGAGATAATAGAGAACTTTCCTTTATGTTGAAAAACTGTTACACAATATAATTCTTTTTATATCATTTATTATTTTTCATTCTCTCCCTCTCACCAGCAGCTGGTTGCACTAAAGAAGTCCTCTCACAAATTGGCCCCAAACACACACAAGGGGAAAGGAGGTTTGAGGTAGAAACCCTTCAAATAAATATCGATCTCTTCAACAAGAATTCACTACATATAAAGGTATGTTCACATAATTTATCATTCCTTCTATCAATATGAAGTGTATAGTTTGGATATCCATTTCCTTTACTTCCCTGAGGATTTTTGTTTGGTATTGTTGATATCCTTTTATGTAAAGTAAAATGTTTTAAGTTACAGCATTGTCTTTTGGACGGGGGGGGGGGGTATCCTATTGGGACAGGGAGCCACAAACTGGATATAAGGTTATAGTTCTAGTCTTTTCCACCCTACCCAAAACTAAACACACAAACTTTTTCAAACTGTAGATATATTTTAACCCTCAACCTTCTTAAAACTTAACAGTTATATGAATCATCAACCAATATTAATCCACTTGCACTTATAGGGTCCTCCCCTGGTATTTCTGCAAACAGCAATGGAATGCATAACCATATAAAGTTTGATGTTGCCATTTCCTCTACATTTGTTCTGGTGGATCGGGTATGAGATTCTGCACTCCAACAGTCCAGTGCCATCTCCATACTTCAAATCCAAACTTGTACAGTCCAGAAATCACAATGACATACAGAATAGATAAATCATTTGAAAAAATATAAAAGCTGCATTTTCATATCCCAAAAGTTTCACCAGACAAGAAAATAAAGTTATTGTGTGGAAATATAAAAGAAAGAAAATAATATAATGTAATTTGCACCTGTCAGAGAGTCATTAATAATTCCATCTGACAGCCTATAATCTATAATCTTCTGTTCCAATGTCTTTACAAATCCAATGAATACAGACTGGTGACAGAACTAGTTTTACAGTGTATCAAAACCAAAAATGTTATCAGTTGAAATATTCCAGACTTTAGATTTGATGTATTCATTTGTTTTCCTTATTAAGGTTTTTTTTTGTTTTTTTTTCCCCTGCCATTAAAACACTTTAGGTTAGGTGCTCTATATTTTTAAAGACAGCTAAGAAAATGCTAATAGAATGCAGTATAAGAACTTATCAGCTCTCAATATTTCTAGCAGGATGAACCGCTTTGTCCCTTATTAAACACACATAACAAAACAAATCAAAGGTGGGGTTTGTCCACAGAGAGAACTGGGCAGAGCTGATAACAGTATGCAGTATGAATAGACAGCAATGGATTTCTAAAATAATTTTTTTAAACAAATATAGAAAAATAAACTTTCATGGAAAATTTTACAGGGAGCAAATAAGTAAAACTCACTGTTAAGTTGCATATAATTTAAGCAGCAACCGTATCTCATTATTTACCATAGACATTGGGCTTGATTTAATAATGTTCTCCAAGGCTGGAGAGGATACATTTTTATCAGTGAATCTGGGTGATACAGCAAACCTGGAATGGTTCTGGTCAAGGATTGAAAACATTTGCCAGCAAAAATGACTTTGAAGAAATCCATTCCAGGTTTGCTGGATCACCCAGCTTAACTGATGAAAGTGTATCCTTTCTTTCTTATTTAATCCAGCCCAATAATTTGTTAAGAGTAATCATTCTACAAGCTATGCTAAATTTAGTATTCACTGGTTCACCATAAAAGTATCATTTAATAGTACAGGTAGTCCCCAGGTTACATACTGAATAGGGACTGTTGGTTTGTTTTTAAATTGAATTTTATGTAAGTTGGAACAGGTACATTATTTTAATAAATGCAATTAGGACAGATGTTTGTCTCAACATATTATTAGGCAGTGTGGTGTCAGTTACTGTATAAAATCCTCACTGTGAGTTAATCACAAACAAAGCAAAAAAAAATCTTTATGGAGCCTTGATATGCTAAAAGAAACAACTTCAGAGTTTGTCTTGGTTATTAAAGTTATTAAATTAAATAGTTACATGGAGTTGCAGAAGAGCTCAGTTCTTAGGATCACCCACAACCTCAGCTGTGTTTAGCAAAAGATTTCTTCTGCAAGTCCTGTAAACCGCCCCACTCCCCCCTTCAAGCCTCTTCAAGCCATCTGTCCTGCACAGGAGCAGGCAGGGAAGCCCTGTTCATATATAGGAAGGGTCCGTATGTCGCATGTCCTTAACTTGGGGACTACCTGTATTTAGCAGAATTTAAATCGCTTTACAGATTGCCAGATCACATTCACAAATTTGCTAGTGAGATCAATAGTGCTTGTTTCACTTTAATTGCCACTGTTTAAATGTAGCTCTGAATTTAGTATTTACAGGATTTAGTTACAATAGAAGTAAATAGGTTACACATGCCACTTCCACACATGGAGATCAGTTACTACATTCAAGTTAAATGAGTTTCTGATAAAACACCTACAAAGCACCTTACAAAATCTAATTCTCTTTTTATCTATTTGACAGTGGTGATCTGATTTAAAAAAAAGTGGTATATATAAAGTGGTAAATATAACTGAAATATAACTGAAATATTCTCAATGTAAGGAACAGAAACTGATTGATGAGTTGACAAACACACAATTAATATACCACAATATAAATGAAGTATAAAAAACATGATACATATATTTTTTAACAGCACTCATCACATGTTTCAAAACGTAAAACTGATCTTCTTACCTGTCGATGTAACCAGGCCTCACTTTCATCTTCGTGTTTCTGCAAAAATAAAAAAAAATGTTCTTAACTTTCTTACATATCCGCTACCTTTGTGGTGTACACCTTACTTTTCAGATTTCCACAGTGTAATTATTAGTTAAAACTGTTGAACGTGGTATTGTAATCAAAATTACTGGTGGATGGGTCAAAGGGACCTGTAATGAAACATGTCTCAAATAAAAAAATGTAAACCCATAAACAAAAGGTAAATTAAATTTGCCTCCCTAACTCCCCCAAGGTATTTTGGTTACACTATGTTCAATTAACTCAAGGTGCATTATTTATAAATGATTCCCCCAGTTGATTCTTCTAAAACTTGCTGGTGGTGAATTCAATGGTTATATTTTGCTACAGGTCTCCAATTAAAACAGTTGGCCTGATTTATTAAAGCTGTCCAAGGCAGGAGAGGATACGCTTTCATCAGTGATGCTGGGTGATCCAGAAATCCTGGAATGGATTCCTTAAAAGTAATTTTTGCTGGCAAATGTTATCAATCCTGGACCAGGTCCATTACAGGTTTGCTGGATCACCCGGCTTCACTGATAAAAGTATATCATCTCCAGCCTTGGAGAGCTTTATTAAATCAGGCCCTATGATTTGTTCTGCCACCTAGTGGCCAATCCTCAAAAGTGCACAGCTGTCGCAATAGGAAATGAATAATAAAGAAACCAATTTATTGAGCAAACTGAAAGGGAAATAATTCATAAATAGAGCCAAAAAATCTATGAGGTCTAAAATTATGTTTTCTAAACTGTAACTTGTAAATCTACTGGGGCATGTTCCATTGGCAACACTCCTTCCCCCAAGAATTTTGGTGATAGTACCTTATTGGCAATTTAAGTATGATGCATTAAAATAGACTTCCCTTATTTTTGTGGCTAAAACATTTTTGCAACAATTCTACAAAAAATCAGCAGTTGATACCTTAATTCAAAACATTTTATTTACATTTTTGATTTAAGATTGTGATCTTCTTATGCTTAATACACCTCATGTGTGGTTTAGAAGTTGTCATTACAGCCAAATCTGCATTCTGCTTTTCACAGTTGGCTATATAGGTTCAGATGGAATGGGTGGCAAATAGGGAATAGATAACCACAAGCAGAAGCTTTTTATTTTAGCAGCTTGTGATCCATTTCTCAGATATTACTTATTTGCAGTATTGTATAGAAATCACCATTTAGAGCTTCTTCTACTGATGATTATAAATCAAACGAGTAGCTGATCTCTGGCCTGCACTTATAATAAGTGCTTACATGGTAAATGTAAACAAAGCATTGTTTACACTGCCATAGACCTGTGATGACAGCTTCCAAATCACATGAAAAGAAAAGTCAGCAGGTTATTTGCAAAGCTGTTCTGTATTCTTGCTATAGTAAAATGACTAATGTGTTTAAAGTTACAGATTTCCTTTAATGTTGGTACATTTCAGTAAATAGAAAAAGAACAAACAATAGACTGAGATCTCAGAATGCATTATCTGCCATGGGTGAGCACTTAGGGCTTGCTGATGGCTTTTATAAAAGTGCATAGAAATGGAAGTAGTCCTAATGGAAAATGGAAGATGTGCAAATAATTACTATCAGCATAGAAATGGATGTAGATGCCCCCAAAAAAGCTGAAATAAAATAAATCGCAGGAAATGTGTAATATAAATCAGTTATAAATGCTTCTAATTGAAGACAGAAGAGACAATTAAAAGACATCAAATACATCAATAGCATTAATTCTGCAGGACAAATATTAAATAACATTGAATGCTTTTTTCACCTTTCCTTCTATTGTTAGTACATCTAGTATCAGTAGCAGACAATTAGCCTGGAATTAAAAAACCTCAGTACTGAAAGATGATAACCACAGTCTGTGTATACCAAGTGATCTTGTCACATCAGTGATGTATTTCTAGATTATTCAGGCACCCTGGGACTAGAAACAAGGATTCCTAAACACTCAGGACAATGACCCACTGACAGTACAAACAAATAATCACAGCAGTAAGAAGCTAACTAAACCAAATTATTCTTCTGGTCCTGAACTGATTTTAGGTTTAGCATTGTGTGGGCTATTTCTCCAAATAGTTTTCCACAATGCTGAACTTTGTCACTACGGCTGAGTATGTAGTAATGCAAACTGAACCCACTAGGGGGCAGTATTTCCCTTTTCATTTTCCTTTCCCTTCCCAAATTGTTCTTTAATCAAACTCTCCCTTTTTCAAATGCTCCCACAAAAATTAAGACTAGAAAAAAAAGGTTGATTGTGGTTGAGTTTGATAGGGATTTTCCAGGACCCCAAAAATAATGTGCACAGAAGAGCGGAATCAGGTCTTTCATTAATGCATTATTAAACTCATTTTTTTTAATGCAAGCAGTGTAAGAACCTGAATTTAAAGCCTTGTGTAATCGGTAATCCCTCTACAACCAAACTCAAAATGGGAGAGGAGGAATCAGAATAAGGAGCCAACTAGTTAATGCCGACAATGACAATGTTTATAGTGAGAGGAAAGCCGGATCACTGGGCTAAACACATCACTGGGCTGCTTCTCCTTTTTCTAATATA
>NC_092862.1:121159396-121164929 GCF_032062135.1 Pyxicephalus adspersus | reverse complement strand
TTTTTTTACCTTACATAAAGGTATTAAAATAACACACCTTGCTTGTTGATGTTTTCCTATGTGTTGTATTGCTCTTTTATTTTAAATAAAACAATAAAAACATTGGAATATAAAATAACGCACCATGGATGTATTAATCCACTTTAATTTCATTGACATTTTTATTAATTACTATTATGAATGTTTGCAGTCATAACTACATTTTGTGCCTTAGGTTTATACTTGAGCTAAACAGTTTTTTTGTTTTATTCAGTAAAAATAGGTACCTTGACTTACATTCAAGTATGTACAGTACTAATATTTTATTGTCATGTTAAGGTGCCTTGGGGGTGTGTGAACATTCATGTTTAGTATATGGCAGTTTTGCAACATTTGTAACATGTGTATCTATGCCTCTCAGGAGAGATAGGAACATCTAATTATGTGTAATATCAAGAAAAGAAAAAGTAGCAATTTGAAAAAGTTTCTCCCTAGTGATTTTTATTTCACAAAAAATCAGAATAGTATAGCAATAGTATATACGGTATACATAAATATATATATTTTGTAGCTGTCCTGACATTCTTCTACTTTGATAGCCTGTTTTTTATTCACTGTTATACAACAACAGTTGACAGTAGTATTGACAGCCCTGACAAATAATCGATATTGCCCCCTAACCCCAATTAGCACTAAAAGGATCAGCCATCAATTCAGAACTTTTCAATCACATGATTTTGTGTAGAGTTCAGTGTTTCGAGTTTTCATCTTGACATCATTGTTGTAGGATCTCATCTATCACTGAGATGACAAATCTCTGCTTTATTACCATTTTCAGAGTCTTCAGTCTATGATAAAACACACATTTATTACCTTTGTGCACACTCCCGTTATGGCGTCACACAGAGTCAGGATAGAAATGTTCTGGGCCCTGTTTAACCAGTTCACTGCCACCTTGGTGTTGGTTGCCCATTTAACCATAGTTATATAGTACTCTCTGCAATAAGAAGATGAAATTTAGTAATGAAATAAATTACTGATGCATTTACTGTACAATTATAGATCCGAGTGAGTTATATTGTGCCTAACACATTTCTCTTATTTTGTTTGTCAACAATAAACTTATGAAATTGAATTGAATAATGTGAAAAATTCTGATAGTTTTATAATATATTATTAACCAGGTGTTTTATGCATACCTAGAAATTTCCATATATGTACACATATACAGGTAGTCCAGGTAGTCCCTGAGGTTAGGACATCCGACATACGGATTTCTCTTGGATATGAATGGGGCGTCCCTGCTGCTTGTGTGCAGGACGAAGGCTTGATGGAGGGGGGGGGATGGTTTGCATGAAATCTTTTGCTAAACACGGCTGAGGTTGTGTGTGTAAGAACTGAGCACTTCTGTTACATCTTGTAACTCTTTAATGACTAAGACAACCTCTGCAGTTGTTTCTTTTTGCATATCAAAGCACAGCTTGCTCCAAAAATTAATGAATGTCTAGACTCCATGAAGTTTTTTTTTCTTTGTTTGTGATTAGCTCACAGTGAGGATTTTAAACAGTGACTGAAACCACACTGCCTAATAATATGTTAAGACTAACATCCTAATTGCAATTGTTCCGACTTACATACAAATTCAACTTATGAACAAACCTACCATCCCTATCTATTAAAGCTCCATTAAAGAACCCGGAATGGATCTGGTCCAGGACTGAAACCATTTGCTACCAAATTACTTTTAGTAAATCTATTCTAAGTTTGCTGGATCAAGCAGCTTCACCAATCTCCAGTCTTTAATAAATGGGGCTCACAAAGTGCAGCTTCCTGGCTCTCTGTCTCAATACAAGCGTCCACCAAAAGCACTTGCAAACCCAGACATCACTTTGAAAAAGTAGTAGTGACACCATTCTGCTCATGGTTTTTTTAGAGAACAAAGTCTGAGTGGGACACAATACGTCCACTACAGGGGAACAGATAGATACTAGACCAGTCACCCTGCAAGTCAAAGCTCTTACATAGGCAAATTTTTCACTGCACAATCTGGAAGAAATATATAAAGAACACCAAAGTGAGAATACACATGCCTCTTGTATTTAGGCAATTTTTGCTTTTCTGGAATTCTGCATGAAGAAGTCAATGTTTGTGGTTGGTTTTGTGCTGAATTTTAATGGGGTCATTTTGGTTTCTGCTTGCTCCCCCCTAACACACCATGCCAACTATGCCCCCACAACATTACTTAGTGGCATTGAAAGAAAGATGCAGAGTTTCTAAAGAAAATAGAAATGACCCTTTTTTTCTCTATCACAACAGAGCTACACTTAATTTTACTGCTGCACATTGGAATGATGATGATTATATACGCCTGAAAAACATCCAAAAGTCCCCGCTAGTTTCGTTTCTGGAAGTCTGATAGATAACCACAGCATTTATAAGGAACACTGATTAGCTTTATCTAATAAGCTTGTACTCCAAGTCAGTGCTGATTGATCATTCAGGTTTGGGTGAACATTTTAAGTGCAAGACTGAGCCAGATATTCCAACACAAGCTGACATTTCTGATTACAAGATGAATGCTCTACACTTGCAAATGGAAAAGGCCAGTCCACTTATGATGAATGCTGCAAGGTTTATATGTTTGCAGAAGTAATTATCAGGGTTGATAGACTGTTCTATTATTTTCTGCATTGATAGCTAGAAATAATATGCACTTTAAGTTAATCACTTAACGGCGAATCCAAATGAATGTTTAAGGTATTTTAATGTATGCTTTATGGAATCAGTAGTTCATTTGGTTCTCTATACAAGGGTTTGATTAATGATTTGGAGATATGGGAAGTCCACTAAGAAGAAAATGTTTTTCCTATAAATATATTTAATCCTGCCTATAAAGATGATGTACATTTTAAATTTACCCAGCAGGGGGAGCTTTAAAGTACTTGGCAAGCATACCTCATACATTTTAGCTTGAGCTATTGGGCCTGATTAAAGCTCTCCAAGGCTGGAGAGCATACACTTTCATTAGTGAACCTGGTTGATCCAGCAAACCTGAACTGGATTTCCTAAAATTCATTTGCTTTTTGTTAGCAAATGTTTTCAATCCTGGACCAGATCCAATCTAGGTTTGCTGTATCACCCAGCTTCACTGATGAAAGTGTATCCTCTCCAGCCTTGGGAAGCTTTTATCAGGCTCAATAGCTCAAGCTAAAATTTACATGAACAAGTAACTCCCTATCCCCAATACATGGGTCTAACCAAGGTTGTAGTAGAGCTGATTTACTAAGGTAGTAAAGAATGTTCACATGTAAATTGTATAAAGCATCACTTTAAAAAGCCCATCATGTGCAGAATAAATTAGTAGGCAGACATTTATTTTGTGCAGATTCTCAGCATTTTTAGTAAACCAACCTTCTATTGTCTAAAAGGGCACTACTAGTGATGTATGAAATGTTTGTAGAAAGATTTCAATTAACAATTAACAACAGATATAAATCAACATTTTAAATTACTCAGCACTGAATAAAATTTGAGTGATCTATTACCTTTATAGTACATATAACAAAGCACATATAACAAACTAGGTAAACAATATTAATTAGCTGTCTGGTTTTTATAAACTTGTCCAAACATAGTAATAAATCAGTATATTAAATTAGAGTTTGCATATTTTTAGTGTTTCTGTGAATTTAGAATTCCAGATTTGATCAATCATTCATACACATAATATAACTTCAATACTGTCGATTGTTATTCATCAAAACATCTGACGGATGCATTATGTGCTTTAGGTTTATACTAGAGTCTATGTGGTTGTGGTAAAACTGCTAAGAAAAGTAGTGAGTTGATCACTTGCACAGGTAAAGACCTTTCTGGGGTTGCTCCATATACTTACAGCCTACAGAACACCCCCAACTGTTGTGGTTACAAGGAAGTTTTCATTTTTGTCGGGTTGTAAAAGTTCCGCACAAAAAGCTAGTTGAAAATTGAACTGGAAAGGTTGTTTTCAATATCAATGAATGACAAAATGTCTTGTGTATCAATTAGGCCTTATGTGAAGTTTTTTTTTTAATACAAATTCAGTTTTCCTTTAAAGTTGGTGCCGAATTTTGATTAGGTAAGTTTCACTTTACAAGTACAAAAAAAGGTCTAATCTTTCCTAGTTAACTTGTCTAGAGAACTCAGCTGTCAGAGCCGGAGCCCTCTGAAGATTTCAGTCTGAATTGATTAAATTCACTATTTCATTTAAAGGAACGAACAGAGAGAATGCTGAAGCCTTAATGAATATATGTACATTTAAATGGAATGAGACCACCGCTGACCTGCGTTTTACGGTAATGAGTGCGAATGGAAAGCATTAAGTAGACCTGAAGAACTGATTTAGTAATTGAAATGTGCTGCTTATCATAAATTAGAATTTTTCTATGCGGCAAACACGTTCCCTGGAAGCCAAAGAAATACATAAAATGGACTAAATAAATAACTTATTAAACAGCGCTCACATTGTAATATAGGTCACATCTTTGCTTGCAGCAGAATCTTTCCAATAGACTAAACATATTTTTCTAATTTATTGCTCTTTTCAGACCAAAAGCATTTTGGCTTGATTTTTGCTTGTTGCAATTTTCCAACATAAATAAATGTTTAGAATAGAATGTGGCATTAAAAATGTTTTAAATATATCCATTGTGTTCTATACTTTAAACATGTGTCTAAGGAGAAGTTAGCATAAAGCATGTCAAGGGCATTTTACTCAATGAGAGGAGTAAAAACTTTTGGCATGTTTTCAATATTGCCTGATACCCCACTGGGGAAATTATTTGGCTTTTTATCCATTGGGATCACCAGGCATGGAAACGAAGAATTCCAACTTTTTCCTGCTCTGCAAAAAAGTTGTTGTGGCTTTGTACCTATTGGAGAGATTTACAAACAGTTCAATGTCCTCCTGGCCCTTTGTTAAGGGGACAGAAGGAGAAGGTCGCTCTTCCCAGTGACGTCATGAACTCGGGTTCCATTTGATGGAAGAGATTTTCCATCATTCTGTATCATGCTGAAAGTGGTTTCACCAGACAAGAAAGGTAAAATTTAAAATGGCTGCAGGGCCAACATTGTGGTGGGCGAGGTAAGGGGTACTGGACCCCAATCAAAGGAGCTTGACTTTTGCAATTCTGGAACTTTTAAACATGGTGACCCAGGATGTTTACCTGGTATGGGACCCAGAAATTTCTGATGGTGGCCAGGCACAGACAGCAAAAAAAAGTAGTACCTGTGTTGCTGCTGGAGTAATCATCATCACCAAGCAATGTTGACTGGTGTAATCATCACAGTAATAGGAACCTTTTATAGTACTCTATTATGAAATGTATTATTCATTTGTTCTAATATGTTGTTTGTGTATTCAGGAGAAAAAACAAGATAGCCTGCCCTTTGCTGCTGACCCTAGACCCATCTTAAATCCAACACTAAACAAGGCAAACCCTCAATGCAATCATGTTGGTCAGTATAAATTAGAAGTATTACTTCTTAGTTCAGTTTTTCAAAACACGAAAAAAAT
>NC_092862.1:121083670-121158805 GCF_032062135.1 Pyxicephalus adspersus | reverse complement strand
CGTTGGTTACTTTTTTTACAAACGATTTTTGGCCAATCGGTCGTTCGTCGGTCGTTCATTTCTAACGATAAAAATTGGACGTGTGTACACAGCTTAACTGACCCACCCAGTTTATGAATCTACAAATGAGTAGAAACAAGTTTCATTTAGTTCCATGCGCAAACACATTAGACACACATGAGACAAACATTCTGTTCACCGATGTTTGTATGCACGCATCAACCCGAACGCAATTTGAGATGATACTCCCAACCCCAAAAAACAGGGCTTAGGCTAGGTATTCACCCCTTATAACTGCATAGTAATAAAAAGGGAAAAATGGTCACATAGGGCAACTTAAGGGAAGTAAATAGTAATAGTAAGCACCGGTATATTTTAAAACACTTTTTTGGTTTTGCTAATAAAAACGCTATTGACTGGAATTGAAAGACTGGAATTGACTTGACTGGAATTGACTGAAATTGAAACAGAAAATATGTCTTTTTACAGTGGCTTATAAGGTACATTTAACAAAGGGTTCAATTTAAAACAAAACCAATATATTTATATTTATATATATATATATATATATATATATATATATACACACACATATACATATATATATAAATATATATTAATATATATATTTAAGATGATCCAATATCCAAAGCTTACTGTTGTGGGCACATTAGAAATAAATATTCTGTATATTAGATAAACTTTCCAGGTTCAGCAATGCAATGGGAGTACAGTACATCCTGAGTGCACACAGCAGGGCTCCTCATCCTGCTGACACAGCCAGGGATGTCAGTTCAGCGCTGAGAATCGCCCCTCTGGAAACTGTCACCTATAGTTGGGACTTTCACAGTTGATGCAATGGGAAAATGTGTACCCTGCCAGGAACGTTTATCTGCTTATCCGACATCCATGCAGGTGAACAGGAAGTCCTAGGCTCTCAGCAGTTTTCTTGCTGATGTTCATGGACACTTTATTGTAGGATGAAGATGTGGCATTTCCTTTCTTCAATGCTGACTGAATAGATTCACAAGGTGACAGGGAAAGTGTTCACAAAAAACAAGCTATAGAGAGCTGATGCTGAGTGAATATTAGTAAAGTATTCAACCATCAAATTAGGTTTCTGTCCAAAGTGTGTTATTGGACGTGAGTGAGGAGGGCTAGCCTCCAGGTAAGAATGCTATGTAATGAAATATTGCTACGTTTATTGCAATGACATTGTTTTCGTAGCTGAGAACAGAACCACGCAAAACAATGGCACTTAATAAAATGGAAGTTTATGCATTTTTTTAATTTGCAAACGTATGCAGCTAACTCCTGATTTGCAAAATAAAACTAGACTTCTTTTGTTTGACTTGTATAGCTGAGTGCTGGGAAATCCTATATAATGTGCCTAATGAGATCGGATCGCAACTGTGGCTTTGGTAGTTTAAAGCCCAATTACAGCCAACATTGGAAAATGCGAATTCTCAGAGCAATCATGTTATTTAGTGGAAATTATAGGTAGTACCTTGGAAATAAACTTGCTAATAAATCAGAATACAATTGTGTAGTTTTCTACAGCTGTGCACCTATCCATGCAGGCTTAGGTACTCTTGTGCCTTTTAGTTTCTTCAACTGATTGTGGTTTTTAAACTCACCGCTTACCCCCAAGATAGTTTGTGTTGTAATAGAAGGATGTTGGGAAACACAGTCTGTCATCTGTTGTTCTTGCAATTTCGGGTATCAATTGGTCATCCCCGATATACCCGGCCAATATCTGAATATACAGATTTTATTTTGTGCCTTGTCACATCGATGAGCAGGTGACCACTGTGGCAGATTTATAGGTGTCATTGCCAGGCTGGGATCCAAGGCAATCTCAAATGACTCCAAAGAAAAATTATTTGGTACCAAATACCGATAGATACACAATACGTTATTCATAATCTACCTATTAAAATATTGTACTGAATAATGTTAGTGTGTTATTTATCTCTTTGAGGAATGTGTTTTATGTTCATGTATGTCTTTGAAGTGCATTGGATAAAAAGACGCATATTCTCTATGAAGTGAGCAGTTATCCGATGTACTGTACCTCATTCTTTGATCATCAGGGGGAATCATTTCCACGTGGTGGAGAGGCCCATTCAAGTTCACAACATGTAAGGTGACAACCGGATTCTCGAAGCCAGCCTAAAATATGAAATAAAACTAAGCTTAGTTTTACATTATACATTAATACATTATAAATCAAATTGAAGAGATAGGAAAGACATGAATGTCTAGAAAGAACATGTGAATGTCTGGAACAATCAATCCAATCACATATACTCATATAGTATATGTAAACTCAGAACTAATAACTGAACTAGTAATATATTGTAGCCCTCCAGACGAGGCAGATCAGTTTTTTAGGCAAAAGCAACACAAGTTAGGACTAGTGAGGGGGAATAAAAACAGTGTACACTATCAGCTGGGGTACTTTAAAGATTAGCTAATTACAAACAATGGCATCCAGATACCATTTATTTGGGGTGCCATGTTTTTGATATTTCTTAAAGTAGAGCTTAATCCCTAAAACCTTTTTAGGCCTTTTTGGTGCAAGGGACTTTGCCACTTTAAAACTTTTTTTCCTAGCATTGTTTTACTTGTTTACATTGCACACTCTAGGGCCAATCCCAGCATAGGATTCCAAACCAGGATGAATCATGTGACTTCATGGTGCATCACTAATGGCTACCCAATGGTGGAGATAGGAAATATGTTACACCTGGAAGGAGCAGTAGTGGATGGAGCACCAAAGGAATTGTAAAGATGTCGGTGCTAGGGAGGGAAAACACTGGAGCAAGTCTGATATCAATACCAGTGGGCCATCAGCTATGAAAGCGTTTTGCTTTAAGTATAGTAGAAAAAGTGCATTTCCTCCTAGTTATAGAGCATGGCATACAACATGGCAGAATCACAAATATTTTGGGAATGCTCATGAATAAAGAAATCCCCTAAGAAGTTGTGTATAATGAAACTACTACGACCGTTCTAATTTATGTTGAACACATACGTCATAAATTGTAGAACACAAAAAGGTAACTACTTTTGTTTATTTTAGATGTAGAAAAATGCTTTTGCTTGAGTATTTCCGTCATGTGAGATCAAAGTGACATGGAGACAATGATGCTGGCAGCCTGGGATTCATTCATCCGGCTGTACTGAGAGTTTATATAACACCAAAGGCTCTTCTCACTGCTCCTCCTATGTGTTAGCTAGATCTCTTCTTGGCAGAAATCTGTGATACACAAGCACTGAGGGACGTATGTTCTACTCATCAATCTCGCAGTACTGCATTTTGTGAGGATGATACATGAGGGGTGTGAGAGAAGGTGTCAGAAAATAAAGAAGAGATTTAAGATGAGTGCTTCTGTTATTTGATGTTACGGTTCTGGAATGGAGATGTCTGGGTTTAGAAGCCATTATGTCTCTCGACAATTACACTAAATCCAGTGCTGATCTTCAGGGGGTCAGCGGCACAGCACTTTTCTAAATCAAACAAAAAAAAAAAAAAAAGAAAAGCCCAGACGATTATTTTCCTCTTTTTAGTGTCCTTCTGCATACAACAAAAACTTTAAAAAGTTTATTTGGACTAACAGCTTTTGTCTGTGGATTGTCTAATGTATGAAATGATTTCAGGATATGTCAGTATGTATATTGAGAGACATTGGGGTTGATCAATTAAAGAAGTATAGGCTGTTCACTTAGCAAAAGGAATTATTAACTTGTGTTTTTATAGCTCCAACATATTATACAGCGCTTTACAAATTCCATAGTCATATCACTAACGGCTCACAATCTAATGTCTGTTCCATAGTCATGTGCCATTAACACAATCTAAAGCTAATTTTGAGGGAAGCCAATTCACCTGACTGCAGGTTTTTTGAAATGTGGGAAGAACCTGGATTACCCGGAGGAAACCCAAACACTGGGACATGCAAACTCTTTGCAGATAGTGTCCTGGCCGAGATTTGACCTAGGACCTAGTGCTGCAAAGGTGAGAATGCCAACCAATAGTTGAATATCAATCTGCAAGGGATAATTCACTAAGCCCAGTAAATGTGGCAAAAATTTACTTTGCAAAGAATTTTCAATCACATGCAAGGAAATGAAAAAACACGTGGTTTTCACTTGCACATGATTGGATGTCTAAAGTCATTAAGCTTAATATCAAGTCTTATATTAAGTCAAATACCGCCTAAGGTTTAATTCACATTGCTAAGTGAACAGCCTATATTCCTTTACTAAATCATCCCCAATGAGAGGGAACTATGGCAATGGGTAGTAATTAGTTCTTAACAATGTTGACTATTAATATAGTATATCTTTTTTATTTTAAACCTTTCGTCCTGTAGCCACAAATCACACTTTCACTTTCGAAAGTGTTCACACTTTCATTTCAGTATTGACCCAAATTTGTGTGCTTCGGGTTGTGTTACACACACTTCTAACAGCTAATTGTTAAGATAAACCCAAGGCATTTAAAAAAGACAAGAACTCACTGCAATTCTGTACTCATTAATAAATCATTTCACCAAAGAAATACAAGAAGTGACCCTTACATAAATATTATTACGATCATGATTAATCTTTAAACTCCTCCATCATACAACAATTTGTGGTGATTAATTAAATGAAAAGATAATAAATCAACAACCCTAAAGTCCATGCAATTTCTTCTTTAGTGCATCCAATCTGTTGTCCACACTAAAAAATGTGGGTGGTCATATAGTGATTGCTCAACTTAACTCAACAGGGAAATGAGTGATAAAAAGAAATGGTAAGAAAACAAAACAAAGGTGGGTTTTCCTGATGTGGCAAACTTTTTTTATAATGATAAAGTTGTGAGTACATTGGGTCATTATGACCATTTTACATAAATATATGCATGGCACAGTTTATTTTTCAACAGGAATTAGGTCCCACCCTATTAAATATTCAAAGGATAAATGATCATTGTCTATACAGAATGAATACCTGTATTTCAAGTAAAAGTACACATTATGTCTCTAAACCCAACGCAATTTGCCTGTTGGCTTCATCAGGGCTATTGCAAGATCTAACATTTAATGTTCTCGCAATACCTCTGAAGAAACATACCGGGGAAATGCATGTTATGGGATATGGGGAATGAGATCACAAGAAAAAATACAGTTACATTATGAACAGCAATTACAAATTTAAACAAGTCAGACATAAGCCAAAGGGGGACAATAAGTGAAGAGGTCAGCAGAATTTGGGAAGTAAGGACAATGGGCAGAGGAAAGGGAAGAACCTCTCGCTTCTATACCTAAGAGTCCAGAGTTGCAATAAAAGATTCAGGGATCTCAGGTCAGGTCGAAAACATTCAAAGTGTGCATGATAAAGCATGTAAAGTTATCATTGATAATAATCCAATTAAGCTTGGGATACAGAGCTTCAATGTTATTGGTGGGAGATTTCCAGGCTTTGGCTACTGCAATATAGTCTGCGTAAAGTAATGTCCTTGTTTTTAATAGATAGAATAATTAGATTTTGTATTTTTATAAAATGGAATATAGTTGCAATATGACACACATGGCCAGTGTATTTCCATCTATACCCCTTCCTTTGCTCCTTTGCCATAGAAAAGCAAATAAACTTTACACAGATAATGCAGATTTTCTAATGGCTTGTATTCAAATATATTTCCATTTTAAAATAATCTCATTAAAACACAAAAATAATGATATAGTATAAAAACATTTTGGCTTAATAATGTGCACTCTTGGGTTCATAGTACCTCCCAGCCCTGACGCATTTCAATAATGACAAAATGCGTTAGAAGAAGCCTCAGTTTGGCTAGAAATAAGGAGTAAGCAGTATGTCACAGAGATCAGTGGGGGTGAGATAAACTTGAATATTTTTACATATAACATTGGCAGGTGCTATGAATCTGGCGCTATGAACCTATGAATGCATATGTATATGTATGTTGTATATAAAATTTACATATTACCTTTAAGTGCAAAGTATTTTAAAGGTGTACGTAAACCAATGATAAAATGTGCTTTTATCACCAGAAACCCAGGCAGATTTATTTATTAAATGACCAACAAAGGCTATTAATTAACTCATCATAAAATAAATATAAACCCAGCACAATGTTCAGGTGAGTTTTTATGCAAGGATATACTTCTGGCCATGATTTATGACACTGATTCCCATCACCCTATGTGTAAATTAATTAAGTCAACAAATTTCATTTCATCAGCTTCCACATTTTGGCTGGTAATACAACTTTTGTTTCCAAAGGCTGAATCAGATAGCTAATTGCCAACCCGCACCTGCCTCTTTATATAATAGGCACTTTAATTGCAGTCTAGCTGTGGGCAAAATTCCCTATATATAGGCTAGCTCCACTGAATTATAAAAAAAAAAATTGGGTTTTAGAAAGAAGTTTCTTACCTTTGGATAATGATAGTTTTTCACTGTTGGGTACACTGATCCTGTATATACTGGAATCTCCATAGTGGGGACTTTGGTGTCGTTGATTGTTGCATACGCTAATCTGGCACCATCTGGAGCCCACCAATGAGCAATGTGACTTTTGAATATTTCCTCTGTAAAGAAACAGAAAATACCATAAATATATGGGTGTTAAAATAATGGAACCCTTAGAAAAAAACATTAAAAACTGCAGAGAGATTAAAAAAAAAAAAAGGCAAATTATTGCACTTGTTAGCATTTAGGTGCCCTTTATATTATATATATTTATATGTGTAAGTGCAAAGGTCTGATTAGATCTGTGTGTTTCATTCTCATCTGGACTAGGTAAAGAAGGAACCAGACTAGGGTCCAATCAAATGTACTGAATGTATTTAACTTCACAAGGAAAATTTTGACGGGAGGACATATCAGACCCTGTCTGTTGTTATGATGTCCAATCAGAAGCCGTATTTCAGTGGTATATTAAGTTGTTTTCTTGGAGTTAGCTTTGAAGCTGAAGTCTTAACAAACTGCATATTACAGAGCTGAAACACACACTTATTTGTACACACTTCCAGCAGAAACAGGTTGGTAACTTGACTTTTCAATACAGTACAGTTTGGTCACTTCCCTGTCTCCAGCTGGGACAGTAAAGGAACAATCAGCCTGATCATGTCATCCATCTCTTTTTTCCTCCTGTTAGCATGTTTTGGGTTAGCAAAGGTGCATCCAGCACATTTGCTGTCCCCTTTTCTCCAGACTTTGCTGCTTTCAGTAACACCTAATATATGATATTATTAAGTAATGGGATGTGGATATCACTGCAATACCAGCCCTTTCCCTGAAAATTAGGAATTTTTAGGCACCCTAGAAGGAATCCATATTGTCATGACAGCTATAAAAACTAAAGGCTATTTCAGACTCACTGAACATTCTGACCGCGGTCTAAACTGTGGTCCCAACCTCTCTAATTGAAGTGAATGGAGGAGGTTAGGAACCATTTTTTGCATGTGGCTGCACTGTGGTTCCAAAAAGTGATTAGAAAGTAAAGATTTGCACCATGGTCAAAGTTGCTTGCAAATTTGGTTCCCTACAGTGAGATTTGCTGTTCCAACATACACAGCAGCAGTTTGCTATGTACTGAGGATCTGACAACCATGCAGCTCACACCATGAGTATGAGAGGGCCCTGTTAGGTCACTTTTACACTCTGATATCATTTTAAGAATTTCATATCTGGCGTTGATAGAAATAAAAATGATAATGTTTAGAAGAAAAGAAACATATTTGCAGCCAATCTAAAATGGGACGCCAGCCAAAGTAATAACAGCTAGACTAACCTAGAAATAAGAAAAAAATGGTAGATCACATTCTGTGTACACTAAAAACTTATTTTCTTTATTCCTCATTATTACTAGTTATAGGATAAAGCGCCAACCAATTTCCCAATGGAGTGCAAAGGAAAATAGCTATTTGGCAAAGCACAGAGTACAAAGGGAAATTAATTAGTATTTTGTATTCTGTATTCATTTGGAAAAAGAAAACACATTTTGGTTAATATAATGTTTAATCTTCCTTTTTTCTTCATTTGGATGTTGTTGAGGCTGGGGATAAACACAAAATCCATTGAGCTGCCTGTATATTGACCAACCTGATGCACATGTTATATCATATAGCAGCCTTTCTTGACCTTTTTACCAAACCCTTGAAAAAACTTTCAGTTCTTTAAGAAGCCCCTTCTATAATTATTATATCCACAGCTCATGGTATATTTTTGAGGTCGTCACTGGGAAGAATGTTTCCTATATTGCTGGCCAGTGGGAAGAATGTTACCTACCTATACAGGTAGCCAAAAGCGGTAACTGACCCAAGAGGCACAAATTGCTCATTGTTTAAGGAACCCCTAGCAACCTCTGGAAGAACCCTGGTTAAGACGAAAATGGAAATTCGTAATGACTGACCAAGACAAAGAATGAATAAATCCACAGTGCACCGACCAAGAGTGTAACAATACAGGAATCATCATTGTAGCCAATGTGACCAATTAGAATAAGGTGCCTTTCCTCCAAAAAAAAAAAAAATATACATTCTATACCTAATGTATATATGTATATATATCAATATGTCAAAAAAACTGTTATAAAGGTGATCCTTTTTCCTTTTTATATGCAAAGAAAATTAAATAGTATATATAGTATAAATAGTATCACAGATATTCAAAGATATTATCAGGAGCAACCAATTGCTAGGAAAGGATAAGGAGACTTCCCCTATATGTGATATTAACAAAATGTGAAAGGGAACTGTGACACAAAACAACACAATCCACAAATCTCCCTTTGTACATACTCAGCTCTTTATATAGCAACTTTCATCAGATGTTCACACTGTACATAGCAATCATATTCCTTTTAACACAATATAATTGTTGTGTTTATAATAGCCATTCAATCTAGATTGAAATAGCAACTCAGCTTTTAGTTTACTGATTAGAAATTAAAAATGTCACTTTGTCAGTTTGAACGCAGAAAGAGTTGTAAAATCAGTCATTTTTGTTGGCGGATGCATATGAATACTACGACATTACCTTTACAAGCCACTTTATTCCTATAAATAAATACACCAGGGCCAGATATCCTTTCTGCAATATTGCCAGTTACCTTTTTGATTGCTCTGGGTTTCTGGAAAAAACTGAGCTGAGATGCTGTATGGTTATGTCATCCCAACATGGCCAATCAAGATGGTCAAAGATCATCCAGACGTGGAAGAACAGAAGGAAGATGGTGGCATCTGGTGCCTTGATGGTCTTTTTTCAACCTATGTAACTATGTGATGTGGCGGATTGCAGGTGTGATAGGGTAGGTATTGAGCTACATGCATTACAATTGCATTGCTGTGTATATTACTGCATGTCATGGCAATGCAAATATGTAAATCTGACCACTGCTTCCCCTGAAATTGCCATATTCAACGCCAATTCTACTAGGTCCATAGCTATTCTTTCTCTTTGTCTATTGAACAGCCACAGTTTATAAACTCCTGTGCACACTTTACTCGGCATGATCTGTCAATTTGGTCTGTCTGTAGTGGTACTGGGCATGCATGTGCTGTGTAGTGTAAGCAGAAAACAAAAAGCCACCAGGGGTAGAGGAAAAATGTTGCATGTCTCTTCTGCCATAACCCCCCCCCCCCCCTTTTTAATTTTTTGGGTTTAGGTCCATTTTAAGGCACTCTGACCCAAGCCACATCATAGGTAATAGAATACATCTTTGTTACTTTGTTCTTTTTTTTATTTAAATGACCTTATTTTTAAACAGACTTTTTGCAGGAGTTCATTGCGTTTAAATTTTAATAGAGTTTGGAATATTACACCATTGATGATATTGTGAGATACAAGGAGAGTACAGATGGAGGAGTGATTGGAGAAAAAACAGAAGTGGCAGTAACTTGGCAGAAGACAGTTGATAGGACAGAAATATGGTGATGAAAGGAATTTTTAAAAAGCATGTTAAAGCTTTTATTAACTTAGAGGTCACATCAATCCGTTGAGTGCAGATTGAGGTAAAAAGGTGGTGGGATTAACCAAGAAACGAAAAAAAAAAAATAACATGAATATTTATTGAAGAATAGGCCAGCTCATTGTCCATCACACTGTTTAGTAGCAGGACTGTAGACAATGGAAGTAAAACATGCCAGTACATTAGTGTGAGCTTAAAATGCCCTTAAATGTTCATGTTCAGTTAAAACATTCACCTAAATTAGTGTTTAGTGGGGGTAAAAATATCCATTGGTTAATGGGAGTAAAACATGCTTTTAGTTAGTGTGATTGAACAATGCCTCTGCATCAGTGGAGAAAATAAAAAAATTGATCTGTGTTGGTAAAACAATCCCCTACATTAATGGCCAATGGGAGTAATAAATACCCTTACATCAGCAGCTAGCGGGAATAAAAAAATTCCCCTGTTAGAGGTCAGTGGGAAGCATGTACACAATCTGCACATCACACACAAACATAACTGCAATACATACAAATGTATAATCTGCACATTGCACACAAACAGAACTGCATTACATACAAATGTATAATCTGCACATTGCACACAAACAAGCCCACAACAAAATGTTATATGCATAAACATACACACAAAACCCCCATCTCCTTATCTTTTAGTCTCTGCAGACTTACAGATGAAGAGGTGAAGCTCTCTCTATCTTGCAGCCTCTGGTCTACACAAAGAGGAAGGTTGGCAGAGCATGGTGCTGCAAGCTCCTATTCTTTGCTGAAGCTCATGTTCCACATCAAATGTGAGAACTGCAAATGATTTAGATTTCCAGGCATAGGGGAGGATTGAAAGGTAAGGAGAATCTCCTGGAGGGGCCTTAGTGTTCATGGGTTTCCCAGTTTTCACACCGCAAACATCTGCTCTGGACTTTAAAAGTGCCCAAATCATACTTTGCAAAGGTTAACTCATCTTACAAATTGAACATTCACCCATACCAGTGAATATGATGTTTCACTCACCTATCTTAATCTGTAATATGACTGCATACTCCCAGTGAACACAGTTTTAGTAAACCAATAGTATTATATTTAGTAATATAATGATATGCATAAAATATGTGTGAACATTCATCAACTGGACAGGGACACATACAGAATGAAGTTTTATGTAATATGCAGCCACGCATAATCATTCTTCCATGATCCTAACATTATTATCTATTAAGCACTCAAGTCACAAGTTTGTGACTTTGGCTCATGATCCTGAGGAAGAGTTGTTCCAAGTCTTTGTGTCATTACATTGGGAATGTTGATATTATGATGCAGCTGTGGTTTAATCTGCATTTTGATGAGCCTTATAGTCAAGCAAACATTACACAGACCTATCGTCCCCTGTCAGTTATATCTCCAGATGCTATTCTACTCTTTGTCTATGTTGCACGTTGCCTCCTTATTTAATAATGCCATGGACTACAATATGTCATTGACACAGATAGTAATGATTTATTCTTGCTTACCTGGCATGTATACAGGTACTCAGTCCGATCACATCTAGGCTAATGCTGCTACATGGAGGAATAACAGGTAGTGCATATTTATGGCTTTTAATTTATAGCCTTATGGATGCATAATTTGCAGACACAGCCCCATGACAAGCACGGCAATGGCTTTTTAGTTAAATCTGTTTGAAACTTCACTTTACTCCTATGAGTGCTTGCAATAATGTACACCTACTATATATGCTTCATGACAGTCTGTCCAGTCTTGCCTTAGTATTCCCATTGTAGCCTGTGATACAATGTTTCTCAACCAGGATTCCCTGTAACCCTAAGGATCCTCTAGAGGTTTTTAGGGGTTCCTTGAGCAATGTGTGACTCTCAGGTCAGTTTAATTGATACCATTGATCATTGTGGCTATCTGTAAGGGTGACATTCTCCCTTGTGACCCCTATACTGAGCAATTGTAATAGGGGTTCCATTAAGTCCTTAAAACCAAAAGGTTCCCCCACCTTAAAAAGGACTCTGCTGTAATATATATTAATATAATACAATACATATAATCATTTAGCTCAAAGCTAAAGCTTCAGTGTATATTGTGGACGATTTACTGCTATATTGTGAATAACCTATCAATCAGAGTTGAAGCTTACCTCTGTCCCTCTCTACAAATAAGGGAAGGCCCTGTTTGTATTAGTCAGGCACTGTTGTCAAATAAGATTTCTTTGAATACTGAGAGCCATGGCTGTATCTTCTGGTTGTAAACAAATATTTTGTACAGAAATTAAAAAAAAAAAAAAAAAGCACCCACAAAAGTAAAATTATAAATACAGACAAAAAAAACTTCACATTTTTTTTTTTTACAATTTTATGGTAGCACTTGAACTGGAAAGACGCTGATTTATCTTTCATATTGCCACTCCATGAGCTGGATTTGCTAACAGTGCTTTTTAACACTGGCCAAAAGGTCTTCCTTTGTGCATAGATAAAAGGCATTTTCACATCTGACTACATAAAGGGCTGGTACAATAGGAGTGATAGAAGGAGGGGAGGAAATACTCCATGTATATCAGGCAAATTTGTGCCGGCAGGGACAAGATACAAGAGTATTGCTGCAAAAACAAAAAAAACTCACACGCACAATACATTCAAGTAGTAATCTGAATGCAGAAAGAGAAAAGCAGGAACATTATCAAGGACTTTGGAGGTCAGCTAAACCTTCTCTATGATTAATTTATTACAGAAAAACTCCAGCACAGAGCTCAGGGATCATTCTGTTTTATATCATTACTGTCCACTAAAAGGAAACTAATGGATTAGTGTGAGTTGTATTTTCTTTTCATGTTTTTTTTAAAACAGTTTTATTATGTTTATACGAAGGGAAATTATAATACTGAGGGTTCTCCAAACCTAAATCACAGCACAAAATTATTATTATTAATAATAATAAACAGGATTTATGTAGCGCCAACATATTAGGCAGTGCTGTACATTAAATAGGGGTTGCAAATGACAGACAAATACAGTGACACAGCAGGAGAGGACCCTGCCCCGAAGAGCTTACAATCTAGGAGGTGGGGAAGTAACACACAATAGGAAAGGAGATATGGAATGGTGGGAAGTAGTGAGGGTTTCAAAAGACAGAAGAAGATGGGTAGGAAAGTATGAAAAAATGGGATTTGAGTACAATATTTGCTTTTAGGTAGCAAATCTCTAATTGAAAGAGTTAAGCCTTACACTGATGGATGTTAGAGGATTGTCACTGGAAATGATCTTTTGTGATCATTTCTATGACAGATGAATGCACAAATGCTATACACACGCTATATAGAGAGGGGTGGACGATTGAGCAACACCCCATTGTGCTCTCAAAAATACACTGTGGTTGTTCCCATTCAGTTGTTCATTGATCTGTTATGATCAACATTACGAGGCTGCTGCACACACCAGATTGAGAGGAGCATGATCACTTGTTTGGGACAAAAATCTGACATGCATGCAGTGGTCTCCCAGCATCAATCATCAATTAGCCAAGGCGGATTGATGAATGACTGATCAGGAACAACCACTGTACTCCAGCGCAGGGTTTTCTTTCTTCCTAGTTTACTTATTTTTAGCAGGATCATTCTTTTTTTACTGGCTGCAAACCATGGTACCTTCTTATTAGCTATCTGTAGCAGGTCCATTTTCTGAGTGTATCAGAAGATCTACTTTTTCTCATCTACCATGCACCACATAAGCCAGAACTCCTCTGCTATACACCAATTTCCCCAGATATTCTTTTCCCCCCAATAGAGTTCTACCAAGAAACATCAGGCTATGAAAGCCAACTACTAGCTAGGACCAGCACAGCTCCACAACAGTCTTTCCCACCATAGTTTTCCTCTACATAGCTCTGGACAACAAAATGTAATCACATACCATTCCCCAATACAGTAGTCTGTACAACTCAGCATATCAGAACACAATAAATTTATTTATGCATCCAATAAAACTATTAAGGGCTTGGGAGCACAAACTTTTTTTGGCTTCTGAGCTGAATTTGTGTAGCATTATGAAAACATATGGAACTGTTTGAATTTTGAATCGTATTAGGGGTAATCATATGTTTAAGGTTAAACGCACATCAATTCTTTTGACTAAACACATATTTTAAGTTACCAAACCTAATGATAATCTCCGTTATTTTTTGCACCATTAAAACAAAACTTAAAAAATGGAGGAGACATTGACAGGAACAGTTTGGCTTAGCAGACTCAGATCATTAATTTTAAAACTGGCAAAAGTGGGGCTGTTCTAAAACTTTTTGGCACTTTGTATTAATTAAATGTTTATGTAGCTTTTTGCCTGGAGTTCTATTGTAATATTTACCAAGTAGACTAAGCGGAAGAATCTCTCAGCAATCCGTTGTTACAGAGTTTTAAAGATGGTGTTTTATATGCTTACAAAGTCCTGTTTTCAAAGTGCCTGAGGCCCTTCAGTCAGTTAATTCACCATTTATGCCCAACAATAACGGAAATCATTTACACTTGAGAATCCCAGAACATTCCTTTCAAGTCTGATGAGTTAAAATGTTGCAGTTAATATCAGAAAATATCTTTTCAATCACAGATGAAATTGAGTTTTCAGAACAAAATCTTTTTCTTTTGGATTTTATAAAGAGCTATTGTTCCTGGAAATTGCAATAAAAATAGGAAGCATTATTGTAAACACACGTATGTGCTCCAAGTTATTTTAAAACACTTTATACACAATAAACTTTACAGAGGTTGCTGTCTATGGAAATACACAATGGATACAGACTGAAATGAGACTATATAAGTTGAAGGTAAAAATAGAACAGACATGGAAGTCCTCTTGGGTCCTTCTACACTGAAGGTGTTGGATCCAAAACACTATGGGCCTGATTTTATTAAAGCACTCCAAAACTGGAGAAGAAAAACTATCATGGAAAAACTTGGGTGATCTACTAAACCTGGAACGGATTAGCTATTATTTGGCAAATGTTTTCAATCCTTGACTAGATCCATTTCAGGTTTGCTGGACCACCAAACAATTCTGTTACCAAAGAATTAAAAAAATTGGTAAAACCCATGATAGTCTATTTTCTCCAGTTTTGGAGAGTTCTAATAAATCAGGTCAAGTGTGTGAAAAGTAAGTAAAAGTGGTAAATAGTAAAGAATTAAAAGTAGGCTGGGAGGGGGAGTAAACTAACTTAGTAAGACATTTCCAAATGACTACACAGGGGCAATTTACAAAAAATCCACATGGAAGAAAAATTGAGAACAACTTATATTTTGTTGAGCCTTAACTATAATGTTTATTAGCACATAAATAAATATTAGTAAATAATATAACCCACCACATTTGGGGTGTATTTGTGAATAATATCCAACACTGTCTGTTGTCTGGAATGTGTACACATGGTCTACCCTAACCTGACCAGTCTAACATTCATAGATATACATTGGAAAATCACCAACAGGCATCAGGTTACCTAAATCACAATAATGTTTGTATTTCACCAGAAACCACAAGTTCTGTGATATAACAAAGGATGGTAAATGGTAAAAATCAGAACATTGCCCAAGAGCTTCAAGAACAAATATATATTTATTCACCAGTGCCATTAAATAGATGATGCATTATGTTGCAGTGTTTCTCAATTTTATTGCAGTATAAAACACATTGTTACAACAGATATCCACCAAGTAACCCTTGTGTGTATCACTGCATGCTAAGAACTGTCTGGTCTGTTTATCTATTGCTAGTTCTTCCATAAAAGTGTGTTACAATTGCTTATACTTATAATAAAGCCACATATAACTAATCAAGTTTGTTTTGGGATTTGATTGGTGTTCAATAATGTAGTGCTCACCCCTCTAGAAGAGTCCAGCGCTACGCTAAATTTTTGAATGAATATATTCAGGAAAATGATGCAAGCAGGTGTACCTCTTGAAAACACCTCTACCCTTCACTTAGGGCTTATTCACTCTGGTGGTGAGGTTTTGATGCGTTTACCACTTCCTACCACTAGGAAACACAGTTACATAGGGAGTCGCTACATGAAGCGTCTCCCAACGGCAGCCCCCCATAGGGAATGAATGGGGGTGGCAGTGAGTGGTACTAGTACAGTTCACTGTTGCCAGCTGTATAATGTGCAGACCCTGTATAATGTGCCAGGTTCCCGCCGCGGGGAGCTGCATAAAATCAAGCAATCAAGCAACAGTTCTGAACAGGACAGGAAGAGTATTACCAGAAAGATCGCCGGATGAAAATAAAGAATCTTAATGCAGCCACTCTATCTAATGATTTGTTAGCTGGAATATAACAAATGTTTGCTCTTTAGGTTTAGATAAACTTTATTTTCTTTACACATAGCCACACCTAATTAGACAACTGAACTTCACTGTGATGACAAAGCTGTGATGAGTTCAGCTAGCGAAGAATTAAAAAAGTATTTAACGTGGAAACCACAAATCATATTTTGAATGATAATTTATTTAGCAGAGCAACATTTTACGTGTTGGTGAACTTTAAAAGGTCAATCTGACAATAGGCCAAAGTAACTAATTAAAAGCAAAAATGTCAAACCCAATCCATTCATCTTAACTTCCTTATAAAACTTTGCTGCGTTTAGGGAAAGCTAACAAAATATAACACTGCCGTATTGCTGTGCTTTTGCTAAGATTTCCTTGTATGTTTCCTCACTAAATATCAATGAAATATTAGCAAGATTTTTTTTTTAATAAAAAAGGGATTGAACAGCAATGTGCTATTCTATTTATAGAGCAGCCCTAAGAGGATTCACAAATATTATCTGGTTTTCTCCAATCAAGTCACATTCACGAGCATTTGCTCAACATCTGGATTAGAGATTCATCATCACAAATTAGGGTTTTACCTTAAAATACCCACTTTTTTGTTGGTATTTTCTCTTTCTGTAACATCTGCAAGTTACAGCTAATGTGAATCGACAGGGCTGATGGTTCCAAACAACCGCTGAATACATTTAAATACATTGAATAGCCAAAAAAAGTCACCTACTATCTAATATTGTTTGGACTGCCTGTGGCTAAAATGATGACACTTATTCCTTGTAGTATACTTTCAGTAAACTAAAATGTCATAACATTTATTTCCATCCAGTTTTGCATTATTTTTGCCAAGATCTTGTATTGATGATGGGAGAGTTGGACTGGTGCGTACAATCTTCTTCAGCACATCCCAAAGATTCCCAGTGGGGTTAAGATCTGTTCTCTGTGGTGGCCAATCTATGGGTAAAAATGATGTCTGATGGGCCACTCCCACAATCTGAGCTCTATGGATACTGGTAAGAAAACATCTGTTGATGGAAACAAAACTGGTAATTCAGTATATTCTGGAGTCAGCTGATCTCATTTTTGGGCACGTAACAATGATGAACCTAGACCTGACCAAACGAAGCAACATAATGTCATAACTTCTGTTGTCTAGGTAGTATATGTCTAATTTTGACAATTTTGTGAGAATTTACTGTACAGATGGACTCATGGGATTTACATAGTTACATGGTAGGTTAGGTTGAAAAAAGACCATCAAGTGCAACCACTAGGGAAAGAAGATTTGTTCCTACAGTGCTGAAATGTAAGGATTTTCTTTCTTTACTTTTGATCCCTTGAGCTTTAATACTACTATTATTACACAGTATTTATATACAACCATCATATTACACAGTGCTGTACAAAGTCCATTGTTGTGTCACTAACTGTCCCTCAAAAGGGCTCACAATCTAATGTCCCTACCATGGTCATATGACATTTACACAGTCTAAGGTCAATTTTTTTGGGGCAAAGCCAACTAACCTCACTGCATGTTTTTGGGATGTGGGAGGAAACTGGAGTACCCAGAGGTATCCCTTGGAGACATGGGGAGAACCTGCAAATTTATTGCAGATAGTGTCCTGGCTGAGATTCAAACCTGGGACCCAGTGCTGCAAAGGCAAGAGTGCTATGTCTGAGGCACCATGCCGCCCTTTGTCATACTTCGATCTTCCTCACTAAAGCACAGGCGTTTCTCTTGTGCGCATGTGGGCATTTCTTGCTCTAGGTGTACCTGCGCTCCTAAGCTTTATCAGTTTCGCCCAACCCGCCGGCCAATCAGGAAATAGCCTCTTAATGATCCCTGGCTATTTAGCTAGCTCAGACACAGCACTCAGCATTTGTGCAATGTGTCTCCACTAGTGCTGAGCCCCTAGCTCAGTTGAGCATTATCCTGTACACATGCTGTTTTCCCTGTCCAGCTCTTGTGTTGCCCAGTCTGTTGTTTCCAGCCAATTCCCTTCCAGTGTCACCTGTGTTCCCTGTGTTCACAGTGGCCCGTGTGTCACTAGTGTCTTTCTCCTGGATCCCTAGTATTTGACCCCTGGTTTGTGACCTGAACTCTCTTGCTTGCTGGCTGCCCTGACCCTGGCCTTCCTTGAAAATTCTTCTGCCTTGCGATTTGGTACCGTGTATCTACCTGCCCCCACCCTGGTGTGCTCAAGGACCGCAACCTGGCGGTAACCAGCAGCGCAACATCCTCACCACTAGAGGTTCTGTATAAGACCTGGTTGCTGCTTAGACTCCGCCTCTTGGCCCTTCTCAGGACTCACACCACTTTTGTGCAAGCCGTAGCACCTAGTCGTCCTGTCTCCCCAAATGTGACATTTTATCATTTATTCCTACCCTATATTGTTACTCCACCAGCTTGAATCAGTAGTCATTGCGGGGAGGCTGGCTTGAAATAGAACTGTAGTTACACTTAGTATTACAGCTGTTGATCTCTTCATGATACTGGTCCAATCAGTCCCAGGGTGTCCCCTAGCAGACTGGACACCAGGTTCCACCATCTTATTCTATCTTCTTCTTTCTTCTGGTGACATCATCTGACCTCGCACTGTGCAGGTGTGAGATCGCGTGATGCGCCTTCCTGTAAATGTAAATCGAAAAAAGTGCCAATCTCAGTGCGCCTGCTGCACTTTTATGTTTTACATTTCAGGAAAACCCTATCTGTAAATGCCCGATCCCGGGCATGTGCAGAAGGGGGTATCCTAAAATGTTTTTTCGTTATAAAACTTTTTTTTATTATAGAAAGGGGTTAGCCACTCTTTTAAATCATGAAAAAATATGATGATGGATCCCCTTTAACAAAGCAAAGCCCTACACTTCTTTTTCGATGGTTGCCCCCATGTAGATATACTATGTAGAACAATATTGATAGGGTAAAGAGAAGCTACTGAGCGCCTATAGGCAGTGCTGGGAATTCTAGTATTTTTGTACTTCTTTACTTTTTAAAAAAATTGCCAAGATCTATAATTATCTACGTAGCTGCAATTGACTATATTGGGAAAGTTAGTTATTACTTTTTATTACACACGAATGTGTGTATGTTTGTAAGTAAAACTGCTGCATGAGCCGTGAGCTCAGAACCAAAACTATATTCACAAGCTCATAATAAAGCTTGGAGCTTGCTTGCAGTGTGAGCAGATGATGAAAACGCTAATATTACCCTGATTTCCAGTGATCTGGAGTGTTAACATCCACTTATGGCCACATAAGAGCTTTTTAATTTTTTTATTTGTATATTTAATATAGCAGTATCAAAGGTCATGGTAATTATTTCTCTCTCTTTAATAATTTAAAAATGAAAATTACATTAGGGTATTTTTTTTTCTTTGCTACAGAGTAAACACATTTTCAATGTCATGACCTTTGAACAAATAATGAATAATCTTTTATAATGACACACATTTTATATTAGGCTAGCTTATGCAAGGAATCATTTAATACAGTGTATTTCTGGTATTAGCTTTGGAATTTCACTGTTTTTTTATACAAATATTTAATCATTGGGCCGGATTTATTTAAAGCTCTCCAAGACTGGAGAAGATACACTATCATGGGAAAACCTGGGTCATCAAGCAAATCTGGAATGGATTTCCTAAAAACATTTGCTGTTAGTTGGCAAATGTTATCAATCCTGGAACAGGTTCATTTCAGGTTTGCTGGATCACCCAGGTTCTACCATGATCATTTATCTTCTCCAGGGCTTTAATAAATTAGGCTTGTAATGTATAAATCAAGATCAAGTATGGATGATGAATAAATGAATGCAGAGGTAGAGCTGGAAATCACCAGGTAAATTTGCTTATTGTGGTACCCCTAGAATTGACACAGATGGGACAAGGCTGGGGTTAGTAACAAATGGCACATTACTCCATTTGCCACACTCCACCTGTATAGCCTAATCACACAATTAGCCACAACTGTCTTCTGCACACATTCTCTCCCAGCACCATTCTCTCCATGTCTTTGCAAGGTGATGCCGCCCCCAAGCCAGGCAAACGGTATGGAAAGGTAAATGTAAGCAGAATCCACAAGTAGGTACTAAGTAGGTAAAATCCGGAGGCTGGCCAGTCAATGCTGCCCAGGCCTGATCAAAATGCCAATGGTGGTTAAGCTCAAACCTTTGCCATTGGAGTTAGGCCTGGTGCAACATTACTGGTTGTATCCCCCTGAAGTCCTTATATATCAGGTCTCTGTGGGTACCTGCACTTGTCTTCAGGGCCCTATACTAACTGCTATTGTGATCCTATGCCACTGAATGAATGGGCACCAGGTTAAAGTGTAATATATAATTTGTAATTATAATAGTATTATATATATATATATATATATATATATATATGTGTGTGTGTATGTATCCTCTCTGCTGGCACCCTAATAAAAAAGTGTGCATATTTATTATTATGCACCCCATTTTGATGCCTAATTTATTATCATGGAGTATCATTATGTAAATTTTGCTTTTTGCAATTTAGAGCACTGACCATCCTCTGCCGATGTCATTACCATAGTTTGTGTACCCATTTTCCCAAGGTGAAGTTCAGGACTGGCACAAGTTGTTGATTCTATAGTTGGTTACATTTCCATTAGAAAAATTTCCCCTTTACTTTCTCAAACAAGAATGTAAAAAATTGTGTTTGGAGTAATTTTAAATATAAGTAATTAAGGGGCACCAACACCTTGCAAAATTGAAACTAATAAATGGGCATTGTTCCATCTGCATACAGGAAATATGGCTTATTAGTCCATAACATTATTAACTACGATTCACGAAAGATGAAAATGTAAGGAATAAATTGTAACTGACAGGTGACAGGTTTTGATATTTTAAAATAAATCCTCTGTACATATATATTGTGAAAGCGGAGATGTAGTGGAGCAGATGTTAGATTAACATCCAAAATGCTCATAGACGATCTGCTTGAAGCTTTACTCCAAATAAAAAAATACTTTAGGATCACTTTATCCTTTCCTGGAAATCTCACAATTGTGTTGGAACTCCTTAAGTGATTCCTTAGTGTACAGTGTGCTGCTGAAGATTTTTACTCTGCCTGATGTCACTTTCTGAGAACTATTAGGCTATATCTAAGACAAAGAAATCCAAGAAGCAGTTCTTCAATGGGAAGCTGTAATAGGAGTCCTTCTCTTTCTGTCTCTTTTATACTAAGTCTGTCTGAGAATCAACATTTAACCATGTAAAATGTTTCAAAATCCCTATTTCAGCATTAAAAACCCAAGTGAACTTTTTAGTTGAAATCAGCTAAATACATTCCAGGTGCATCAAAACACCCGCTGAGCCACATCTAGAGCTCTACAATCAGCAGGGTGCATGAGTTTAAATCATTTCAGTATAGTTGGGTTTTCATAAAATCAGATTCAGCAAAAGCAACAATACTACATAAATACAAAGAATACAACATGTAATATTTATTATGTTGGCATTTCTGAAATGAAAAATATCTGAGATGCATGAGGATTTACTGTGCTTTTGAAGGAGATGTATTGGACCACTTTAACTTGTATATGTCCACCTTACTTAGAGTTCTCTGCTTTCATCTTAAGTAGCCTTTGGAAAAACCCCTTACTTGTGATTGATTATAGGATGTTCTCTAGTGTCATGGCACTTGGAGGTTTTATGCCCTTTAAGTTCATTTTGCATGTGCAACCTATTACCTCTGTTGCTTTCAACATTAGCCCAAGTACTAACCTCCAGATAGCACCATACAGGTGCCCCTACCAAAAAGGGATACTGGGCATGGAAGGAACAAACAGAACATATTGTCACTCCCCCAGTTCCACTGCACTTATTTGCACTTTCAGTAACAGTGTTTATAGATTTTGCTGCTTACTATGAACATTCGGTTTTAGCTTTTATTCTAATATTTTTCTGTATTAAAGCAGAACTGTTTTTAAAAAAATATGAGCAAAAAGTTTTTTTTGTTGCAGAAGGGACAGGCTAAGCCCCTTCTGCACAGAAAAAAACCTACCCTCCAGTCCTTAATCTTTCCTATGTACAACAAGCTGCCCATGTTCAACTCAGTGCATGATCCCAGCATAGCCCACTGCTGGGAATGAATGAACTCCTGTGTGCATGCTTGGGAATTATGTCAATACATGGCCTGGCCATTCAATATGACTGAACATCCCGAACCTGGAAGAGGACCAGTTGAAGATGCCAGTGCTGGAACAAGGAGAGCTGAGGTTATTTAAATTGCAAACAGGTGCATACCATTTATTTATTTTTTTGGAGAAGGGACATTGCCAGTCCCTATCAGCAATAGAAAGCATGCCTGCTCACAAGTTTTTACATTTAAGTTTATTTCCGCTTTATAGTATATATTATATATATTTGTATATAAGTATATATTTGTTAATTAATAGGAAAAGATGTAGTATTAAAAAGAATACTTTTGCCAGAAATCAGCAAATTATATGGGCAGCACGGTGTTTCTGTGGTTAGCAGTCTTGCCGTTGCAGCACTAAGTCCCAGGTTCAAATCTCAGCCAGGACACTATCTGCATGGAGTTTGCAGGGTCTCTCTGTGTCTGCATGGGTTTTCTCTGGGTACTCAGGTTTCCTCCCACATTCCAAAAACATGTACTAATGTTAATTGGCTTCCCTCAAAATTGACCTCATATGACTATGGTAGGGATGTTAGATTGTGAGCTCCTTTAAGGGACTGTTAGTGACATGACTATTGACTTTGTAAAGCGCTGTGTAATATGATGGTACTATATAAATACTGTGTAATAATAACACAAACCGAACAAGTACATTGTGTAGTTAAAATTGCATAAATTAGGTAATAATCAAACACATCCACAAGGTGGCAGCAGCAAAACAGTGTTTTTAATTTTGGATGATCAGCCTTCATATTTGAATCTCTGGCTGTGCAATGATACCAAGGAGCCTATTTATTATAGAACAGCTCACATCCCAGCTGGGTTATTAAACAAAGGCAGCACAGATTCTGATGCGAATTCCCCACTTGGAAGTCTGGGGAATAAGTGAGCTCCTGGCTTGAGGACATATATCACCAGATGTCGTACAGTAATAGGTAGAATTCCTAATTTACAGAATCATAGCTCTGATCTTATTTTCTGTCCCATGACGAAGGAAGGGGTTAAAAGTTGTCATTTTATAATTTTTTTTATTTATAATATTTGCTTAAAAATACCCCTTTTGAGTGGTATAGAAAGGTTCAAGCAACATGTTTGTTCTCATCTACCTCAATGGTGTGGTATATCTATGAAATCTCCAATCTAATCTATTCTAATTATTTGGTAATACCAAAGATAATGTAACTAATGATAATAGTACCAATAGTAATACTTCACCTAACCGTGTGCTGATCAATGAATCAGAGACTCCACAGTCCTTGTCAGGCACCATTAGGAAGATCATTATTTTACAAATGTATTTATCTTTTTAAAAAAAAATTCATATTAATGGTCCACAGGATTTAAAATGATGAATTTAGTGATCTGTGACGTCCGAAAGGCTGGCGACCCCTGGTATAAAGCACTTTTTTTAATCTTGTTTCCTCCCTGTCTTGGGCTTCTTATCTGTGTGATTGGTCCCCTGTGCCCTCTTCTCTAAGGCACTCTGTGTTGTAGAGGTAGGCACTGATGTTATTGTTGTATGTTTGTGATGTCTCCTGAATTTTAAGTGAGGATGTTGCGTGCCCACCCAGATGCAAAGTGGCTTCTGGGGCAGCGAGGGTCAAGGTAAGTATGAGTCCCTTCTTTGTCCCCCTTTAGAATGAAAACTGAATTTCACTAATTTCAGTACAGGAGCAGTGCCACAGCAAGGATGTTTTTTCATTTATTTTTGCAGCTTTAATAACAAAATTAAACCAGGATCACTTGGTTAATAGTGGCTGGATAGTTCCAACTGGAATCAATTCTGGAATGGATCAGACTTGTAATTTAAGCAATCTGAGATAAGTAGTAGGCCATTGGACAATGACAGCTGTCACTGGTGACCATATTGTCTGGACACTACTATACTTTATCATTTACAGGTATTAATGACTATACAGTCATTTACAGGTACAATACAGCTCATTAATGAAATACTAATTCTGATATGATAATTCAAATCAGTTCGGTAGATGTGCTTTTATAGAGTTAGGGCCAATTCACACCTCTGTATCATAGTAATGCACAGTAAAATGAGTGAACCTGCACCATAATGCACTACAATCACAATGTGTTTTGCAGTGCACAGCAATGACAAAATATAGCACAGAGGCAATTCGTCCCTTAATAGGCTCATTTAAAATAAATAATCTCTAGTAATGCGTTACCTTGGAACACATGATAATACACATACAGGTGAATGCTTTATTGAAACTAATTCAGGTGAAAATGGGCTCGTACACTTTAGACATTCTCTGAATTATAGAAAGCATGGACCTAGTATAGGATAGAAGTGACACCATGTTTTTCTGTCAATCAGCCATTTATCTTTAGAACATTTGGACAACAGCCAACAAAGTGTAATTAAAGAATGCACTCATACCTCCCAACTGTCCCTGATTTAGATGAATGTCCCTCCTTCAGATCCAAGTCACTTTGTACCTCTTTCCTCTTCAGATGCCCTGCTTTTTTGGGTGGATATATAAACCTCTATACCAGTTGTTTAACTAAACCCTTTGTCCAGCCTGTAAATTATTCCAATTTTTATTGCAAATAGCCAATATAAAGGAAACTTAGGGTTTATTTATAAAACAGGGAATCAGACATTCTTAGGTAGAAATCATTAAAGCCCATGGACGGGTTGTGAAATCATGACACCACTCTGGGGGAAGTTTCTTCCCCTTTGAGTAAACCCAGCTCATCGCACATGCAGGGTCCGGAGCCGGTAAATTTAGTGGTCCGTGGGTCCGAAATGGTTGGAGACCACTGTCCCAGGGTGGCCATTTTTCTAAACACTTTGAGCTAATAAGTAGCCCCCTTTCCCCTCCAATGTTAATGAAATATAAAATGTCCTGGGTAAATGGAAGCAGTGGTGATCTACCCAGTTAAATTTGGATGTCATTCCAAAAGTTCTTCTTTTCCTAATCTGTTTTCATATTCCATGTCCATTACCTAATCCATGAATATGCATTAATAATATACAATATGAACAAATGAATGAATAAAACTGTTCTTCAAATATTAAACACTTGTGAACATTAAAGATAGCAATAGTAAAAGTGTTACCACTACCAATGAGTGTATAAGGATACCAATACGGTTTAGTAATTTTTTCCATACACAAAATAAAAGAAGATTATGAATGCTGGCGGAAGCCTGAATGATTTCAGCACTGATAATGGACCACAAAAGGTGAAGTAACCTCGGAGCCGGCGCACCATTTTCAGCAGTCACATTGCTGTTGTGTTTAATATCCTGTCATGCTGTGTTATGAAGAAGAAAACAGGATGGAAATGACAATCAGTAAAGCAAAACCCCAGAGACCCAGCGGCATCTGGCTGTTCTCCTAACGTCACACTGTGACATTAGCTATCTTTCAGTGGAGAAGAACCAATATCAGCGTGTACAAGTTATAAGGGCATTGGTATAAATCGTAGTGTGAATAGACAGAACACAAATCACACTCGCAGGATTGTGCAGTGGTAAGCCACCCCTAGAAATACACAACTTATCATTAGTCATTATTTCTGTTAATCTCAAAATCTGTAATTGTTGCAGAGAATAAATATTAGGGTAAAATATGATCTTTTTAAGATGGTTAACATTGGACTCCTTTAGAAGCACCTAAAGTTCTTCTTATATGCATACAATGATTAAACCTATTATGAACTAACCCTGAACACACGTAATAAGTGCCGTACATTTACCATCTGTTTGTTAGACAAAAAAATTTCAAGCTGCCGATGAGAAAGGGCATATGGACGCATTTACCTAAAGCAGATTTGTTTTTTTTTTTTACATGTTTTACCATTACCTTTCCCCTTTCATATTTACAGCTAAAGAATGAAGCAGAAACCCACAGCCTCCTGAGACTAATACATCACATATTCCAGGAGCCTGTGCACTGCTTCTTCTACACATTCCCGGGATTGCGCATGCGTCATAAGGGGCTTTCCTAGAATGTAAAGAAAAAGTGCTCCATCTTACACATACAAGTGGCATTTTTTTGGGGGGAGGGGTGAAAGTTGCTCTTTAAAATGATGTATCAAATGAATCTAGAAGAGAACCTAGCTAGTTTTAGGAGACCAACTTTTTTACACATGATTTTAGATTCCATCTGAATGAAACCCAGTTATATTGTGCTTTATGTATACAGTGGTACCTCAGTATAAGTCCTGTTTGATATAAGTCCAAGGATCTGGAACGGATTAACCAAGGTACCACTGTATATGTAAAACCAAGATTTTTTTTTCATTTTGGATACAGTAGGGAATATTTAAAACACCTATCAGTGTTTTTCCCACTTGTGTGTCATAGGGGGCAGTTTTCCTTTACTTCCTATTCTGTAAACTCAATAGGAATTCCCTTTTACACAGTATCCACCAGAGCAAATGTCCTCATGCAAAGAGTTTTCTATTTTTCCTATTCTGGCACAATCTCAAAATGTTGGATATTCTCTTGAAGACACACATTTAATCTCCTTATATTTTATATGCTCCCTGAATTGGAGATAACTCAATTATACCACCATAATAAACCATTTAATATTGGGGTCTTTGTAGCTCAGAGTGCCCTTCAGCACATACCTAGAAGCCCTGATTGTTTTTTTTTTAGCCTAAATTACAGAACTCTGTGTAATGTTCCAGCCCTATTTGTATGTTTCAGGTTGTAACCTCTGCAGTGGTCTGCTCTTTATATGTTCAATGACACAGTTTCCTCTGCATGTTCTCCTTGTTTCCTCTGCTATGGGAGAGATTACTGCTGGGATTCCAGACCTGGGTTTTGCATGTCACTCAGAAGTGTTCTGATCCAGGCCAGAGTTTGGTTTTGTCTGGCCAATAATTACTGCACAGCTGTGAGCAGCAGGTAAAAAGGAAAGGAGGGGAAGAAAGCTCCCTGACCTGGGGCACAGGTAAGCTGCCTGTGAGAGCCACTGTTGTACTACATGTGAGTAAAGGTTGCTGGAACGTTTGTGTTGAGTTGGCTGGGTTAGCCACCAACTGGTAGAGAGGCATCTGCCAGCTGTTTAGTTAGTACCTGACTGGCTAGGATTTATTTTTGATTTGTTTTATCATATCCAACCTTTTAATAAAACTGACTGCAGGTCAGTTTCACCCTTATCTACTGTCTCCAGTGTGCTTCATACATCTCTCCTGCAGTCTGAAAATACCTCTTACCCCAGAAAAGGTAAAGGTGATCCCACAAGGGTGGTATAACACAAAAATTATATATATATATATATATATAGATATATATATCTATATATATATATACATTTTTACCCATACTCTGCTAGGGAGCCTGTTTTTCCCTTCCTAATTTACAAAAATAAAGCTACAAGCTTGCAAATTGTAGCCTAAGGGAGTGCTGGAAGACAAAGTGAACCTCTTGTCAATTTCACAGCAAAATGGCCATTTGCAAGGCCTGATCCATCACTCTATATATCACAAACACACAGGCTTTTTATGTTCCAGACGCACAAAGTGATGCATACCTTTTCCAAAAGCCGACTGCAGATGCAATTTTAAGTACAAGACACAATGATCTGTCACAAAAATGCTATCACTGCCCTTTGCCACATTTCTTATGGGAACGATATTGGCATCTGAAGGGCCGAAGGACTTTAATGTTGTTGTACGGAAGTCTAATGTATGGTTTTATTACAGTAAAATGTCAGCTATCATTCATAGCATTCCATTTTTTTTCAAAGCAATTTGTTCTACCTTCATAAAGCCAGTCGCTCAGCCCGTTAAAAATGACTCCTTCTTTCCCAGTAGACACCAGGCGGATGGGTCGGCTGTCTGCATTCATTTTATAGAAGATGTTGTTTTCAAATATAAAAATCTGAAATGGAAAAAAAAATAAGAAGGTCAGCTGGTAATATTTAGTTCATGTGGTATTTTTCAGGTTTTCAGAGTAAATTCAAAAAGCTTCAAAGCTTGTAAAACAGAAATTTAAAGCCATCAGGCACTTCTTGGCATATGGCAGTGCAAGCTGCTCCTGGTATTTGCTATTTTAGGCCCCTCTTAGACCTGTAGCTGACCACAGTGCGCTGCCACAGGCTCAACCTTAATTGCTCCAATTTACCTAAACCATTTTGTTGACAAGTTTGTGTCTGTGGTTGTTGTTGCAGTGAATTCTGAAAGAGACAAGTTATTTTTGGTTTTATGGTTGCTTTTCTTTTTTCTGGAGTTTTCTATGCACCTGGGAGCAGCTAAACACATGGTTTTTCAATTGCAAGTCTGGAAAAGTTTGGATTACTAATATAAAACTTAATATATCAAGTTTTATAATATTAAAAATGATCAGGTCTGGTCCTGGAAAAAAAAGACAGAAAAAGTTTTTTTTTTTTAGCACATATATATATATAAGTCAAGCATATAAGACATATAATCTTGTGACATTGATAGATTAATTAAAAAAGGTCGTTCCCATTAACAATTTCATGGGAAACATGACCTACTATCTATACAGAGGCTAACTACTCTTTTGAGTTGCGTACAAGTGTGTAAGTGAAATATCTCGTATTCCAACGTGTTTCCCCAGACGGCTTTCCCAGGGGACTTGTGGAGAGCATTATATGTTGTAATTGATAAAAGAATTCACTAAGAGGGATATCTCACAGGAAAAGATGGTATTACACATAGTTGTCTGGTACAAACTGTTGCAGACAATATCCAACATTGGTATGCAGAGTCTAGCAGACAGAGGCGCTGCAGTGTTGAGAGTTCAGTGGACCCTAGGGAGTCTCTGTATAGATAGCAGGTCACGTTCCCATTATATAGGTAATGGGAACAACCTTAATTACTTAATCTATCCATGTCAGAAGATTATACGTTTTATATGCTTGACTTTAAAATATATATAAGTGCCAAAAATGCTGATTTTTCTTTCTTATTTCCTCATTACTTGGCTTCAACATTAAGAACCTGGAGGTAAGGTAGGGTATTCTCTCACTTGTTCCTGGAGAAAACACAATATGAACATTTCTCGGCACACTTACCAGCTAGCCAGCAAAAAAAATTAGAAAAAGTAACTTCAGCATACGTATAAAGCAATAAATGTATTGGAGCAGGTACGTTTGAAGGCTGCCTATTGTTTCTAAAAGGATCAACACAAAATGAACAGCACAATGCCAGCTGAAGACCTCTGGGTCTTCCAGTAGCTTTAAAGTCACCTCTTCTGGATTTAAAAATACATGTTCCTACCCATATACTTGGGTTACCTGGGTGTCTTTTATCTTATCTTTTATCCCTTATAGTTCACTCTTACTCTCCTTTTCTTCTCCCTTTACAGATGGTCCCCCTCACCCCTTGATCCTCTCTACAAAGGTACTAGAAATGGCCACTTCTTGCATTATTCCAATATGCAGAATTCATGTTTTTAATTTTTCTGAGTTATATATCCTATGTGACCATGAGCATTGCAAGCAGGAAGTCCAACACCTTACTCTGTTTTCCTTTCCTACCCATTATGTAACTACTGTATGTATGTTTTTACATTCTTGGAATGTTCGTATAAAAATATTTATACAAAAAATGCATTTTCCTGACTATATGTAACTTATATTTACAAAACACTACTTGATTCTTTGTCTTCATTTTTGTACAAAAAAATAGAAATGTTCCCTTGGGTCCCCCTGACACCCTTTTCAGTTTTGGTGATAATGCCATTTTCAGAGGATTTCCAATTAACTCACAACGTCGATTTGGCCGATATTTCTTAAAGCAGGAAAATATGATTTTAACAAACTTTCCTGATCATCCCTAATTCTATGACACTTCACAAGCTCCTCAACTTCTATCATATAACTGGGATGTTCTCTTGTACAAAATTCCTAAAAACTTATGGAAAGTACTCATAACTTATGACAGCCTGAATGACGCAGTCAACTGGCCAACCTCTTAGATTTCCTGTACACCACTGAATTTATGTGACAGGTGCTTTATAAAAATTCTTTGATTTTCAAAATGGATAGCTGTTACGTATATTTAATGTCTAATTTATGAGCAGAACATTAAAACTGGTTTGTCACATCTGCTATTAAGCCTGTCAAACAGTGCATTGTGGCATATAAATAAGCAATTACTGTAAATTATTAGATACAATTTTTGCTAAAAAAATAACTGACAGGTAATGCTGTGAATGACAGTAAAATAAAAATTAAAAATAATCCAATAGAAAAGGATTTTAGACAGCATTAATATTAAACAGCTGTTCTGAATGGTCACAAGATGCCACTATAGTAAAACCAATGGTGAAACAATTAAGGCTGCAGCCAGCATACGGATTCGATTAGACATAAGATGTCATCACTTCAGCCATGACTCCCCAATTGCCCTTGGTGGGATGATCCTCATTTACAGACCTTATCACTGGTGGGATCCCTGAATTTGGGAACAGTTTTGAATGATTATGAACAATTTTGGATGGTGGTTAGGCACCATTCGTAGGTGATTCATGGTTTTTACCCAAAGCCCTTCACCCGAAGCACAGCACGTAACTTCAACACAACATAGTTTACTAATTATGAAATGTACCACTTCTTTTCCCAGTCTATTAGTGTTCACTGTTGATTTTTACATAAATAACTCAAGGCACTGGCATGTTACTCTAGGGCTTGTTTACATGGCCCCGTCCACTCCTACCAACCATGTTTGTATTTGTCTTTTGCAGTTGACAGGCATTTGCTCACAGTAAACCTGTCCTTTGCATATTGGGTGCCCATGTTTGCATTTCTTAACTGTTAATAGTTAGTTTCTCCTGCCACCTTGTTTATCCACAGGAACCCACACAAGTCCGGAGTAAGCTATGTTTGGGTCAGAGCTTTCACAGAGCTAATGGCCCTCTCCTATGTGACAGCACTACAGATCATTGACTGGTAATACCAGGTGGTACATTGTAGGTAAAGGGGTTAAGTCACATGCTTTATATACCTATAGATAAGAGGTATTTCACATTGTTTTAGCAGGTGAATGCAGGGAAGGAAAATAGCATGGAAGTAGGTAAGGTATTGAGCTACCTTCATAGGTAAGAGCTACCACTTTAGGTAGAAGGCACCTCATTCCTTTTGTTTTCTTCCGCTGATTACATAGCAAATAAAAACTTACAAAATAAAAGTGATTTTGCTTTGCTTCAGTTTTTTTTTTTAACACCATGAATTTTCTTTTTATGAACAGTTACATTGACATGGCCAATATTTTATATTAGCATGTTGGGAATTATTTTTGTTGAAATGACATGTATCTGCCCATGTACATATGATAAGAACAGTTCTCTATGCATGGGGCCAGGGTTAAAATGTCCAATGACATCATCACTGCAGAGAGTCCCTAGGGATCTGACTTCATTCACCTCCTTTTACCAGCTATGTCTATCACAGTTTTCCTAACAGTCTTCATGCTATTAGTTTGCCAACCTCTCTGGAGAGCTACCGGCCATTGCTAATGTCCCTTGACAGGTGGAATGTGCTAAATCAGGTCACCTGTCTTGGCCTTATGGCATATCCCGCAGGCATCATAAAAAAACGTCTTAGCTTTACATGAAATAAAATCTTCAAATCAGACCATTTAGGTGACAGCAGGCTGATAAACAGTGAGGGGAACATGTTCCAAAAACATACATCAATTTAATGACTTCTATAGCAGTGAGTATTTCCACCATGTAGCAATGTTCCAAACCACTGCATCCAAAAGGCATACTGAACTGCAATACCAGGACCATCTACTGAAACAATCTGTATACCAATATAACAGAAAATTGTTTATACATACTGTACGTCACACAACACTAAACCTGGTAGATGTAGTATGTAATCGTCCTTCTAGATAAATCCTGGAATACCATTGTTACAATGAACAATGTATGGGGCATCAAAGCAATAAAGACAAAATAAATATACATCTATAAAATTAATTAACTGCATCAGAAAATCACTGTGTTTTAGCACAAAACATAATAATGTAATTATTTTTGTAAATTGACTACCCTTAGCAATCTTCATTCCCAAGTATAGCCATGTTCACCCACAAGAGTAACAAGAGTATGCTAGGGATGCACAAATGAACATTAAATTGCTTTTCATTCTGATAAGAACATGACTATACAAACTCTTTAAAGGTAATTTTTTCTTTGGTTTTGGAGTGGCAAAAAGGGAGCTCTCGACGAACAGGAGGATTTCCAGGACTGCATCATGCAGCCCTGGAAATCCTCTGCGATCGCACACTCTTCTCAATGAATGCAGTCACAGCTGCAATGATTGAGAAGATGCCCAGTACAGGAGAACCTCCCACATTGTAATATAAGTATCTCATTGTAATATAAGTATCAAATGATACATTTATACCTGCAACAAATGTATCATTTGTAAGAGATACCTTTATTACAATGTCAGGAGGTTCTCCTTTCCCTGGCATCTTTTCCAATTTTGCAGCTGTGGCTGCATTCATTTAGAAGAGTGTGGGATCCCTGGGGCACTAGAGGATAATTAACCTCTAGTGCCCGGGGATCGTGCGAATAGGAGGATTTCCAGGGCTGCATTATGACTCTGCCAATGGTTTCGCGAAATCGGTTCGCCAAAATTTCGCGGAACCATTGGAAGTTCGATTAAATTTTCGCAAGTGGCAAACAATTAGGACAACAAATCGAAAGTCAACTAATTATTATTGTTATTAAGTATATACACCACACCAACATTTTGCAGCATTTTAGAGAGTCCATAGTAATCAATTGCCTCTCAGAGGAAGTTACAATCGAAGGTCTCTATTGTCACTATTGTGTCCGTTTATTTACCAGTATGTTGTTTTGAGGAAACCCAATCAAGCACAAGGCAGATACAGACCCAGTGCAGATGCCATTGGGGCAGAGATATAAATGTAGGACCCTGGGCAAGTGTACTAGCAGTTAAGCCAGCCTATACTAATCTCTACATAAAGTCTTCTCCAGCGCATCCCTCAGAAACTCAGTAGGGTTAAAGATGAACTCTGTGGTGGCAAATCTATGTGTGAAAATTATGTCTCATGCTCTCTGAACCATTCGTTCACAATTTAAACACAAAAAATCCTAGCATTGTTACTTTGGATTATGCCTGAAGAAAAAAACAATTGATGGAAAAATCATTCAGTACATTCTAGTAGTCAACTGACTTTTTTTCAAAAACATGTTTTGGACACATAACATTGCTGAACCAGAGCAACTGAAGCAATTCCAGATCACAAAAGAGATAACACTTCCCCCACATTCTTGGCCTCCACAACTTGACTTTCATAAACTACATGCTTGTTCCAGGTCAGTGTCACAAACAGAGTTTAAGCCACAGAGAGCCAGGCAACTAAACTTTTCCAAACATGGCCAATTAAAGTAACTCTCTTGCAGTCTTCCATTTCTTTCCCACATACTTGCCAGTTGATAGATACTCCAGGGAGACATAGACTTGCTACAAGGCTTTGCTTTGTTAGGTCATCTCTGAGCAAGACGATGCATACGATCTATCTAAGGACAGCTGACGTAGATTTTTGTTCTACATAATAAAAAGGCCAAGATTTGATTAATTCATCGCTGGAGTCACATCCCCCACCTAATGATTTACTTTGCATTATTGTGAAGATTCTTCAGCTCACAAGAGGTTTCATTTATTTCACGAAAGCACATTTACAAGAGAGGATTTTCCTCTGACCTGCTAACAATCCATTGAAAGCTTGGTGCCTGGAGGGAAGATTCCTTTTACAGCATTAGGTCTGTCAAATGTTTTTTTATGAGACTTTCTTGTCCAATAGTTAAAGAGAATAACATTCTCTGTGTTGTCTATGCTTGGCATTATTACTTGTCAGAAGCTGCATTTCATTGGCTTGTCTGTTATTGGACTATGACAAATGACAATTGTACTCATACATCAACCAGGGTGAGGGTGTCCCCTGTGCCTGTATTTTTCCTGATCAGCTCTCTCTGAAAAGAATGCTTCATATGGTGTCCTGACTACATAAATACTGTATTGAAATCTGGAGATGTACATATCATGACAACTTATCAATTTCCTTAGTAATGATTTTTTGAAAATTGAAGCTACGTACAGGTCGAGAGATCCTCAGATCTATGGCCGACTGTTTCTTCAGCCTATATTCTTTATTAGGGTCTATGAATGGAAAATTGGACTTTTCTTGGTTATTATAGGCAACAGAAATTGTCAATGGGATGTAGAACATTTTATGAAAATCACATGCAAACTGCACTGACTTGAAACTGAGCCAATCAAACTTTACAAGTTGAGGAGTTTGACTGGCTCAGTTTCAAGTCAGTGCAATTTGCATGTGATTTACATAAAAGTCACATTTTCTGCATGTCATTGACCGACTCTAGTAGACAGCAGCTTCATTCTTGCTTTAGTTTTTATGAAGTAGCAAAACAGCACCAAATGACTCATCCTAATGGCTTAACAACTACTGATCTGAAATGTCAATCACATACGGAATGCATTTTTTGGCCTACTTAAAATCCATTGTAAGAAAGGGAAGTGAGGCAGAACCAATGGGTGGTATGTGATAAGTAAATATGATTGTTTCCATGTGCATATAAAAATACACACTATGTGCACAATCAATATTTTACAAGCAAACATTTTTACGAAGCACAAATTTTAAAATATGTGAAATTACATATATCAAGCTGGGCTGACGGATAGCCATGTTATATTTTACTTTTTTTTACACATATAAAAAACTAATTATGTAAAGATTCCTTCCTGATATTTAGGTAAACAGAATAAAATTCCGGGGCTCCCATAGTAGCAAAAAAAAATTGCCACGGACCTTGGGAAATTCCCTATGTGCTCTCAGCTCATACAATTTTAACTTCAAACCACACTAAATTTACATTTTCATTAGCACAAGCAGCAAGCACCTCACCTTAATGACTCCAATACACACAGCAAGCTTCACACTGCTAGTATTTGGCAATAAACAGCAGGAACATCTGCCCAAATGTATTGGAATATTCATAGCCTCTAGGACCGAGCATATGTCCTCTATTTTCAAGGTCATGATTGTAGGGCTGAACCTGAAAAGACTCTGCTGCCTTACCTTCATGGGACCTGTACTATGGAAAAAGTGGATCTAGCCATAATCCTAGAATTAGCAGAATTAATTGTGAGCATTGGAACTCAGTAGCCAAAACCACTTGCAACCAGGTTTGAGCTGGTGTACTTTTTTTCTAATTGATGTAGTAATCTGTCATTGGATAAATCACTAAACTTTTTCTATACTGACAAAGCATAGAAAAAGCTTAAAACCCAAAATGGTGCTTAAAACTGCTGTGATCTCTATTCTTTATTCTTCATTTTTCTATTTGAAAAGCACGGAGGTAACAGCCCGAGAAACAGACTGAATAGAAACATTCATTAGTGTTCAGCTGTATAAGCATGGACCGTAACATCCATTTATTGTTAAAAGTGTATTGTTATCACAAATAGAATGAAATATGAATTCTGTAGAGAAAATGCCATCCTTCATCAAGAAATTTAAGTCATGTTCCTGACCAAAGGTAATACCTTTTAAAAATATATGATTGGCCAATGCAAAATATAGGTGGTTATTTGCAAATGTTTCCTGCTCTGTCCTCACGATACCCCATTTAAGGCAAAGGGGCATACCCCCTATGAAATCCACCCCTTGACCCATCCACACTCAACTTTGAAGCACTCATCCATTAATGTTTTCCTTCACCACCTGAAAGGGGAAATCAATGTAGAAAATTCTCTAACCCATGCATAAACAGTATTGGGCACGCGTCATAAAAGGGCTTTCCAGGAATTAAAAAAAAAATGCCAATCCCACACCTTCACATTGTGAGATCAGGTGTCATGAGCAGAAGCCAGAAGAAGAAGATAGAAGATAGAAGATGGCTGCGCCCATTGTTCCATCAACGCTGGAATGAAGAAGGAAGCTGGGAAGACTCAGGACCTACTGGACTTGATTTACGGAGGGAACGAGGGCTTTTTTATGGGTGTAAATAAACCTTGGAACCTGGATGGAGAAGCTAGGTATATTTTCATGACAAGTGCCATGAACAACGTCACACATGGTGTACAGATGTTCAGTGAATAGCCAGGCTTTCTATGTTATATTTGGTGTTTGGAATTTCAGCAGCTACAGGTTTAAACCATCTTTCAATCACAAAAAAAAATTAATTATTATTATTATTATTATTGTTAATAATAATCAGGATTTATATAGTGCCAACAAATTATGCAGCACTGTACACTAAATAGGGGGTTGCAAATGACAGACAAATACAGACAGTGACAAATTAGTAGAGGACCCTGCCCTGAAGAGCTTACAATCTATGGGGTAGGGGAAGTAGCACACAATTGGATGGGAGATATGTAGTGGTGGGAAGTAGTGAGGGTTTCAAAAGACAGAAGAAGATTGGTAGGCAAGTTTGAAATAATTGGGTTTTGAGGGGTCTTTTAAATGAGCAGAAAGTAGGAGCAAGCCGAATAGGATGAGGAAGACCATTCCAGAGAGTTGGGGCAGCTCTAAAAAAGTCTTGTATCCGTGCGTGTGATGAGGTTACGAGTGAGGAAGTCATTAGTAGGTCATTGGAGGTGCAGAGAGAGCAGGAGGGGAGTATTTTTTACCAGGTCAGAAAGGTAAGTGGGACAAGAACTCTGGAGAGATTTGAAGGCAAAGCACAGGAGCTTGTATTGAGGCATTTAAACTGTTGGTAGTAGGGTGCCTTAATAATTATGATGACTTAGGAACTGAAAGATGAATGAAAGTAGTTGTCAAATGATGTCCAGATGACATTACTTTAAGACGTCTTGGTCTTGAGGTTGCTGTGCAGTTACCACTTCTTCATGTCACTAAACTGCTGCCTCTGAGGAGATGCTACCTGTACCCACTACTTGTGGCAGCCCAATAGAGAATAAATGGGGGCAGGGGCAGTACCAGTCACTGCCTTGTTGTCAAATCTGCAAATGCTAGTTCTTTTTAAGAGCAAGGTGCCAGCTGCCTGGAGCAGAGCGAGAATGCTTGCTTCCAGGTCATTAACCTGGGACAAGTATGCAGATAGAAACCCTGTTAGGTGTATCTTACTGTGTATGTTCCTGTTTTTGTAGATTAACCTTCCCATAGTGTCCTGGTGGTCATAGTGACAAAGACTGAGTTATAAAAAGTTGCCGCTTGGTCAGAGAAGACTTTCCCCACTCACTTCCTTTTGTGTTATGAGACAAGAAGAGAAGAGTCTATTTCCCCAATGGAACACTATTGGACAACAAATATTGTCAGAGGAATGAACATTTTTACTCCATAAAAACTGTATCTTTATATAGTACAGTGTACTCATAAAAACTGCAAAACTCCAAAAAAAGGCTGTATCATTTAAATGTTGAGCTCACAAGGCTTTAACATTTGTAAGTGTTCCTGTAAAACCTAATATACAGAATTACCTTACTTTGTGCTTTCAGGTTATTAGCTCATTCAAATAAGTGTCATGCAGATAATGAACCCAATATTTGTTTATCCCTCATTTTATTCCAATTCATTTAGACACATTAACATTTAAGCAAAAAGACTCCACTAACAGACCCTCTCTTCTAACTTGATCAATAGGCCTGACATGTACCTTACAAAGGGAGTGATTATTTTAAGTGCTGCAGGTTTCTGATTTTATTTATAGGCCTCAATGTGTCGTATAGATGCATTTCTCAATTTAGGTAGTGGAGATTAATGCTGCCATAGTCACCTACAGGTGACTGTCTGGCAAGAGTAGAGGGTTTCCATCAAAGTAAGTACACAGAAAAGCACAGCACAAGGAAAGGTCATTTAGAAGATTTGGTTGGCATGCTGCAGAACCTGATTCATAGGAAGGGTAGGGCATTTGTTGGGTGGATAATACATTAATATGTAACACAGTCAGGTTGAGCATCTCAGCAGAAATGACAGGCAGTAAGAGATGTTGATGTCCTCATTTCCAAAGCAAAACCACTGAGACACTTTACATTTTCTTCTATACCTTGACCTACATATAGGTTTTCAAACCATAAGTAATTAAAGTATGTTATGGTAGCAGCGGGGTGGTCAGAGGCTAACATCTAGCATCTTCTAGCCCTTCCCAGCCTTATTGTCACTGGCCTCCACCTTTCATTCATTTTTTTTTTCATTTATGACATTTGTGGGTCTAATAACTCATCTAGAGAAAATGGAAAGTAAAACAAAAAGAAATCTGAAAATGTAATTATCATGTTGATAAGGAGGAAAGGCAGAATATAGGCAGAATAAACTTCAGCTTCAATCATATTGTAAGAGGTAGAATGATGACATGGTGATGGCTCACCATGCAGGGGAGTGAGAAGCATGAAAATAACAGGACGTGCCTGGATCAATCTAGTAATTTACCCTTGCAGGGCCACGAGGTGACAACAGAAGGCTATTTCGGTAAATATTGACTTCTGCTGTAGTCAAATATAATAAAATTTTGGTCTCATCACCAAAGAATATTTGGTGAATAACCAGATAACAGGACTTTAGAGGCCAATATAATTATTCTCCAAAGCATATAGTTAAAAATGTATAACAGTTCACTTTATTTAGATAACATCACAGAAAGTGAACAACAAAGATACATAAAAACAATTTTAGCACCAATATAGATCTCCTTAAGGACACCCCAAAAGGGATGTTCCAGAGTTTGATGCGTTTCAAAGAATCTTAGTCTGCTTCCTCAGGAGGAGGAGATCTATAATTACAACAAATTAATGTATTTGCTCAAAAAAAGGTTGTACATAACACGACTGCAACACATATCGTTCATTTTTCAGTACATCAATTGTATGTTGGAAATAGGTGATAATCAAAATTTGGAAGATCCCTTTTGGAGTGTCCTTAAGGAGATCTATATTGGTGCTATAAATGTTTTTATGTATCGTTGTTAACTTTCTATGATGTTATCTAAATAAAGTGAGAGTATTTTTTTATTGTCCTGTAAAGTCCTGTTATCTGGTTATTCACCAAATTGTTTGTGGTTCTATTGTTGGGATGTGGCCTTGTGAATTATAGCTCAGAAGGGATCCAAATAATCCTATGTTGACTAATAAAGAATAGTTACTTTTCTGTTTCTGTGCCTTTTTAAAAGTTAAAATCTTGATGAAAGGATTTTTTGGATGAAGGAACAAGTTTTAAACCACACATTGACATTAGGGGACAGTCTTCTGGTCTGGCTGTTTTCAGCTGGAATGGACAATACCCATGGAATGATGTAGTTGTCCGATGGCTGTCTGATCTCTGAGGGCATCAAATGGAAAAGTGTCAAGTGTTCCTCTGCGCGCTCCATAACTATAAACATAAAATCTCTGAGCCATATCCAAGTTTATTAACATTTCTGCTGACAGATCATACAGGCACATCTGATCTCCCTTCAATGGGCCCGATTTATTAAAGCTTTCCAAGGTTGGAGAAGATATACTTTCATCAGTGAACCTAGGTGATCTTACAAACCTGGAATGGATCTGGTTCAGGAATGAAAACATTTGCTAACAATAGTATATGACTTTTAAGAAAGCCTTGGAGAGCTTTAATGAATCAGGCCCCATGTGTATGGGTGCTTTAACAGCCAGTATCAAAGCAAGTAATGAGGGTCCAATAAATCCAACCTAAGAACCTTATCCTGGTAAAGACAGTTACTTGGATACAAAGAGCATGAACTTTTGTAACAATAAATTAGTCTGTCAATAAATACTATTGATCTCTAGATAAACCACTGTGTAATGATTCTTCATTTGTCACAAGAGTCGTAGTTGTACACGTCCGTGTAAAATGCTCCACTGTCATTGCTCTTCTTTATGTGACATTCTATTACTTAATATGGGATAAGAGTGCATTTCTAGTACCTTCAAGACATTGGGTTGTATTCTAAAAAAAGACAGCTGGAACTAGATTGTTTGCTATGGGAAAAGGTCTTGAGCCAATGGCCCTGATTTATGAAAGCTCTCCAAGGCTGGAGAGAATACACTTTCAGAAGTGAAGCTGGGTGATCCACAAAACATGGAATGGACTTTTAAAAATCATTTGCTATTTCCTAGCAAATGCTTTGAATCCGGAACCAGATCCATTCCAGGTTTGCTAGATCACCCAGCTTCACTGATGAAAGTGTATCCTCTCCAGCCTTGGAGAGCTTTCATAAATCAGGGCCAATGTTTCTACATCTAGATGACTGCTTGCCTGGACAACACAAGCAATCCTTCAATTAGACACCATTATACGTGATGCATAATATACTGCCAAAAACATGACTTACCAGTTGTTGACCTTTGGGGCCCCATCCAGCATACTGGAGATATGCTTTCTCTACTTCTACTTCAGGAGGGTTTAATTCAGTAAGTTTACTGTGGAGATAAAAGGAGAATATTTATATTTTTCCCATTTTAGTCATGTAGATTACAGACAACACACACAAGAAGGAAATAGTGAAATAAGTGGGTCCACCACTGGAAGGCAGCAGAAAAACTCTTAGCTTGGATCCTATTTATTTAGCCCAGATTGGTAAACTCATTGCAGTACAAACATGTATGCATTGAAATGATGACTGCTTTCATACAATACATATTAGTACATACAAAAGTAGATACCACTGCTGAGCTTGTTCTGAAATGCCAGTTACATTCTTGGCTTTGCAGCACTGGGGTCAAATCTCAGCCAGGACACTGTCTGCTAAGTTTGTATATTTTCACTGTGTTTCTGTGGGTTTCAAAACCTCCAAAACATGCAGTTAGGATACTTGAATTCCTCCTAAATTTGTCCTTACACTATGGTAATGACATATGACTTTGGTAGGAACATTGAGAGCTTTTTTGAGGGACAGTTAGGGACATGACTATGGACTTTGTAGTGTTGAATAATATGTCTGCTATACAAGTTACAATCAAATACAAGGTAATTAAAATATTAGTTGCAATGTTCTCCCCAGCCCCTTTTAGCAGGGAGCACCGCCAGGCACATTTCAGTTGTCAGGCTGTCTCTGGTGTCCTTCTTCATTTCAGTCTTGAGTCTAGGTTTACAAAAAGCTATGTGGTTAAAGGTACGTGTCTCTATTTCAGTATGCAGATATAATTAAATGGTTAGTGCGCTCATGAATGATTCAAAGAGGTGGTACGTATTACAGCCAAGGTTGCTTTTTAATTTAAAGAGCTACTAAGGACCACTTCTCCATTTTTTTAAAAAAAGCTGGACTTGGGCTTTAAACCCTACTGGGACAATATATAGTTTGATAATACTGTGTATCATAGGCAATTGCCATGTTGCTGTCCTTATCTCACAGTTGCTGATCTCCCCTACTCCTTTTAGCCAATATCTATCTATATAAACTCACTCCAGCATCAGCTATATATAATTCATGTCAATGTGTGGCAGCATGGCTGTAGTTTTCCCCAGGGGTCTGTGTAACCATATTATATAAATTGTTTAAACAAGAATATTTGTATTCAGAATCACCTGATTTTCTTTTAATAAAAACTGCAGATTTCAAAAAGTTAAAAAAAAACAACTTTGTAAATGACATTAATATGTTAAAACCCTTGTGAGATGTTTTAATTTTTCTCGGAACCACTTGAATACATGCAATGGTAAAATTTGGTATATGCGTTTCTTTTTTTTTTTAAACCAAAATCATGGTAATGGTGTAGATGGGGCATATGTAGACAGAGTTTTATACTCAGAACTGAATCAAGTGCTCAATATGCTTCAAGGAAATTCTGAGATGTGTCAAAGAATCTCAAAAAGTCAGTCAAAGCATCTTGTGTTTCAATTATTTCAAGCTGCTTCTGAGTTGCATCTCAAGCAGTTCAGGTGTGCACACAAGGCCTTCCATGTACAAGAACCTTTACAATTTGTACCATTTCATTTTCATTGCCACTTTTGCTTTCTGTATGTAAATGTGAAAAACAATAGGATAAAGGAATAGGAGAACTTAGTAATACTTTGTAGAACAGGTGTGCTCTTGTTCCTGATAAGCAAACTTTTGAGATTCTGAAAACTTGCCGAATACAAATCTTTATGTATTCCCAATCTTTGTATGTAAAATAGAGAAAACTTTACCAAAGAATGGAAGTTAAATTGGTTATCTCCTGTGACTATTTTTAAATTTAGTGAGAAATTCTACCCACTCCACTAATCCTACTTTATTACTTAATTTTTCCACGTCGCTGAGATGAAGGTAAATTTTACATTTAATCAACAAGATAATAAATAGTCTCAGGTAAATTGCAAATGTTAAGTTTTGTAATTAAAATGAATGTTATGTAACAACGTTAGTTGAAGCAAAGGTAGAGGAAAAATGATTAAAACTAATAATTCAGACGTGAAAACAGACAAGTGTTGTCAGTTCCAGTAACTATCTCATCTTTCAGAAGAATAAGATTCAATTATTCTGACGAGTGAAGCATGAACCTTCTCAGATAAGCATTAAAACCCTGTAAAATTAGATTGTCACCAGCCACAGCAGTGACCTTACATACACAGATCATCATGTCTGAACACCTTGCAACAAGTCATTGGTTGTGGTCCAAAAGTTTAGCTGATTTAGTTGAGCTAGAGAAGCAAACAGGAGAATAATATGAACGATAAATACCCCAGGTGCAGCTTATCTAATCCGGATATTTCCAAATTAAAGCTTACATGACATCATCCCGGTGGAACTGACACCAACAGTGATCATTATTAAATCAATAAGTTAGGCTACCCATATACATGAAATCAGAAAGAAAACAGCATCACCCCAAGAATAAAAAGTCTGATTTATTTTATTATATTGTCCTAGTAGTATTCAGCATACAAAGCTAACACAACACATTTCAGGGGCTTCAGGGGTCCCTTCTTCATCAGGCCCTTGTGTGCTAAAAGATTTTATTTATTTGATATTAAGCTCAAAGTGCTTGACAGTAGTAGCATACAAAGTGTCCAGACCTCAATTTTACAATTTTGAGATGACATGAGATGGCATTCTTTAGATTAGACTATTGATAAATTATTTTGATTGCATGTGAATGAAATGATGGGACGTGCTTGCCATCAGGTGTGCAGATATTCAGAAAAAAATAATTTAGAAGGTAGTATTCTTCCCATACAACCTGATAACCAGGTATTTTCATGTTATTGATAATATTGGAAAATAATCATATCATGTATACAGGAAACCTAACAGATAAAAAATTACTGTAGGGGAGAGGAAGTTCTATTATTTTCCACATACTCCTATTCTAATTTTAGAAGAACTATGCAAAGCACAATTTGCAATGTAAACTATCTTTAAAAAGAAGTTTGTAATGGCCAGTGAAATGCTTTGACTGGAAATGGCAGGCGATCAGAGATGTTAAGCCGCAAGATTCACAGCACAGAAGGGACCACGGGAAATGCTTTCATTTAGTAAAGACATAACACTTTGTGGTTTATTTCTTAAATGGGACTTTTCCTATATGATTTTTACAGTAGATGGCAGGTTTACTTGAAATACCCACTCTATGCAACAAGAATAATGTCTCAACCTCATTATTAGTTTTGCTTCCCAACAAATAATGAGAATAACGTCTTGAAGTCCTAATGCTGTTGTTCAACAGGGATGCTCATGGCTGTGTCTCTACTTTTCTACATTCTTCATTATTTAAAATAGGTGGAAAGCTACCAGGAGGGCTGGGACAGTTGCTGTGGTTTTTGTGTATTCCTGGTGAATAAGATGCAGATGTCTCACAGGGTCATTGTGATCCATATAAAACAGTGATTTGAACCTCAAGTAGAGGTAAAGTACCACTTATTCTAGTTATGTATTCCGTAAAAAGGAATAAAACAAGATCAGTATCAAGGTCTTACCTTCTGTAATTGCACAGCAAACAAAGTAGAAGAGTGAGGATCAGCACTGGGAACTTTATGTGGGCTTGATTTCTTAGCACAGTGCTATTTATCAACATGTCTGGCTATACTGGGTCTTGGGCCAAGCTCTATGCCTTGACTGCGGCAAGACATAGCTAGGTCAACTTGCCTACCAACCAAACCCCCCCCAACCAATGCCTCCCCCTCTTTCAAACTTTCCCACCAAAATTCCCCCGCTAAACATTTCCCACACAAAACATTTCCCACCAACCCATTTCTTTAAATTACCCACAATCACCCTTCCTATCCACATATCAACCAAAAATACACTCCCCCCCGAGGACCTCAACCGCCATCAAAACAAAATAAAACAAAATAAGACAAAACAAAACCAAATAAAAGGGAAGGGAGGGCGGGGAAAAACTTCACCCTTCCTGCTGTCTCTTGTAGAAAAGGCCTCCACTTCCGTTTCCCAACCTTTTTAACTCCTATCGCTCCACCAATCCACCCCTCCCTATGTCTCACCCATCCCCTCCCCTTTCCTTTTCCTTGCACGTATCACTTCTAACCATTAACCCTCTGCTGTCTCCCCTCCTGTCTGCTCAGTCATGCTGGCCTTCCACTATCCTCGTACGTTCCAGGCCTCCCTTTTCACAGTGTAGTCTATAGGATGTTCCAGACATAATTGTGATGTATAGTAGCTGATCCTGAATCACCAAACTGACTGAACAAAACTATATATCTTTTGGTTGGTGAAACAGTTCCTATAAACTGTACTTTTGTTTTTTCTGCCATTGCATTCAACTGTTTGTGTAAAAGTTTAGCTTTAACTGTAATCATAACCTTAGCCTCCTAAAACCCAGCATAATTCACCACCAAATCTCCCAGATAAGCACTTTACCAGTTCTAGTTATCAGATTCCGAAGAACAACTTGAAATCAGTGAGATTTACAGCTTCTCTCCAGCGTCTGAGTTTTCTCATAGTTGTATAAATCCTCCCTTATATCAGGAGCCAGCTCTATGCCACACTTTTATCATGAAATAAGACACAGCTGCTCATCAAATTTCCCATCAAGGCGGCGAAAAAAACAGAATGTTAACACCAGAGCCATTCCGCACAGCTGAACAATCGCAGCAAATGTAGTTGATGTCAGAGGGTTAACTAGAATCTAAAGCTGTGGATTTCCGCTCAGCGCCTCAGCCAGACAAGCACAATTCAGAGAAATATGTTACTCATTGTAGAATGGAGCTATGGACATGCAATCACCATCTGCTCAGCAAGAACTAGGCATTACTTTTGTCATAATCAATAGAATGTAGTTCATCTTAAGTTTTGTCTGTCTGCTTCAACTCTGGAGTAAAATCTAAAAACGCGAGGCAAAGCAGTGAAATGCGTCAGGAATTTGGTAACGTGTCTAGGGGTCCAGGTGCAGACATTTTCCTTACTGAAACAAGACCATAGGGTAAATCTCAGAGCTATATGCAGAAAAATAATGAAAGACTTCCCTTTTGATATAAAAGCTGGGGCAGTTCCCTTTCTAAAACTATTTAAAGTAGACCTGGACCTAAAATGTTAGAAGTGTCTTATAGCCCAATAGCTATATACCTGCAGTGTGATATATTTCTATGGTCATGCTGCCTCAGACTGCCGGTCTCACATAATATGGAGTGGGATTTATATGACTAACAAAGAAAGAAAGCTGTACCTGGGGACCTGCTGTGCAAGGATCTCCACGTGTTTATTTCATTCATTCTATGGATCTTGTTCCACCTCTTCTGTTGCTGTTTGAATAATATACCTTCCGTCATCAGGAGGACAGTTTGACATTAGGAATCAAAGCTTGTTCTCTACCAAGATGGTCACCTCCACAAGGAGACACAAGGCCTTATTTATTAAAGCTCTCTTAGACTTGAGAAGATAGACTATAGTGGGGTTAAACAGCAAACCTTGAATGCATCTATTAAAATCATTTGCTACTTTTTTGCAAATGTTTTCAATCCTGGACCAGATCCATTCCAGGTTTGTTGAATCACCCAATAGTCTATATTCTCAAGTCTTAGAGAGCTTTAATAAATCAAGCCCATAGAGTAGAACAAACCCTGGTAAGTCAGTATGAAGGAAAGATCAGGCTAGCAAAGCATACAGGCAATTTTGGTGATTAGTCCTTTTATACTCTGCTTTTCTTTTTGGGTCCTTATTAAGAGGCTACAGGGTTTCCTTCACTAGAAAGCATTACGAAACATCCAAGCCAGAAGTAGTGTTTGTATTATTTCACAACATGTCTGGTAGAAAATGGCAGCTAAAGGGCCATGAGGCAAAGAAAAATGAGGTACAAGATTCTGTATGTGCTGGCACCCATTAGAAACAAAGGGTGTGGGACTTTAACATCAATGTCTTCTGATAGAGTCTGAGAGAACAAGTATACCAGTATGTCAGGCCTTTTGTGGTTGTGACAGATGCATGATATGCTATCTCATTTGTAGAATAGCAATACATCTAAAACTTTCAAACACTAGTGTAACCCAGTGCTTAATTGCCTAGGTTATCACTTTATTGTTGGAGTGTGTGTGGGGGGTGACAATAGGTGTCCTGCATAAGGCATCAAAATGTTCTGGAATAGCCCTACTTAAGTCCCTACTAAGGTGTCCTTGTGTAAGGGTTTGGTCAGTACCAGTATTCACCAGACACCAGTCCCCCAATCTATGGCCGCAGTCTTCACCTATAGCAGCCCCTGCTCAGCCTCGGGAGACTGGTTGTGTCTCCCAGCACTCAGATGCCCCCAGGACTTAGTGTGCAAGGAATGGAGTCTGGGGATAGGCTGGCAGCTGACCAGGAGCCCATAGATAAACTGTACAGAATTACCAGGGAATCCAGAAACAAGCTGAAGTCAAACACAGACGATCAGGCCACCAAACGAGATACCAAGGAAAAGGCACAAGCAGAGTCAGGGTCAAAGGCAAGGTCGGTCCAGTCTGAGTTCAAGCGGATTGTCAGGAACAGGAGCAGGTCAGTAACAGAGAAACACTCAGAATCTCTCCAGCACAGATAAGCCCAGCTAAACGCTATAACAGGCCCTGTGACTGGGAGCAGAGAGGCTTTAAAGTCCCAGCAGCCAATAGCAATGCAGGACTGAATCAGGAGATGATCAGCCTTTAGAATCCCCTTCAGCTGCGCACAGACTACCAATGGATGCTGGGGATGCCATAAATCCATCAGGCTGCACAGCTAAAAGGAAACAAGGGCTGCTGCTATCCTAATTCCCCTTAATTCCCCTCTGGACAGAACAAGCAGTGTTTTATATTGAGATGGCACACAGCACTGAGTCGTCGACCAGATGAGCATCTCCTAACACCTTGCTTTCCCAGGCAAAGATACCTTTTTGTGATTAAGTATGAATTCTATGCACTATTGTTTTAAAAATCACACTGCTCCTAACTTTCAGGACAGTTACCAAACAATAAAGTTATTCAAGAATATTTCTTTTGGCTGGTAATTGTCTGTTCCAGGCAGCTGATAACTCTTAGTGAGTTGCCTCTGTGCTTTAGCTGTTCATTTCGAGAACCTCTGAGGGTCCTGCAACTCATCCAAGGAGTCTCCCCAGCCTTTCTGCCTCCAGGTCTGAATTCATGATACATTTACCATACCAAGCAAACGAAACAGAAAAGAAATAAAGAAATCATTTTGGCGCTGCACTTCTGACTTTGCTACTATGACCCTGTTTACAGTATATAAGAAAATTATCCTTTTAAACTATCGAGATTTGAGAAATAAAATAATGAAATGATGTCACTGCCATTTTATAATTAGAGCACCAGCACAGTTATATGATTTTTGTTTTCTAGAAGTCCTTATTTAAGATAGTTTTTTTCTCCTTGATTGTAAGTTCTTCGGGGCAGGGTCCTCTCCTCCTCCTGTGCCACTGTCTGTATCTTTCTGTCATTTGCAACCCCTATTTAATGTACAGCGCTGCATAATATGTTGGTGCTAAATAAATACTGTTTAATAATAATAATAATTTTATCATTTACCTGTGCACAGAATGATAATGCCTTACAAAGCTTAACGTCCCCTCCACCATGTGAAATATATTTATCCTGCAATTTCTTACACAGGTAAAGCCACATACAATTATTCTTGGTGGAAATCAAGGGGAATGAATATGTAATCTGTGTTTTCTAAAGGCTGAAGCTGATTTGTTAAATATAATCTTTATTCCTTGATGTTTTACTAAAGTGATAACACTGGGCATTCTAATGCACAATACACTAGTAAAGTCAAAAACGTAAAACAGTTCCACTAAAAATGTATAGGGCCATCTAAAAAACAGTTCTTCGGCTGCATACCATGCAAAAATTGTTTTTTGGTGGCAAAATCAACCTAAAGTTGCCAACCCATTTGTACCACATCTACACCATCCATACCACAATGCATCAATGCACTAAACCCTTCATGTACTGGATGCATGTATGAATGCATTGGCCAAAAATGCAGCTGGAGCATTTATGGTACATTTTTGGGTGTGTTGAACCTCTTTTCAAACCTACAGGAAATGAGCTGGCAAATGCAATAGATTATATGTATCCATGTATTACAATGAGTGTTAACATGCTTTAATATATTCAAGTAAGTGTGAATAGACTATATGATGCCCCAGGAATTTACAGAAGTCTGTAGATGTTTTCTTTACAATGTTCCAAGAACAGAAAACAGCAGATCAATGCTGCTCATATACATCCTCCCAACTGGTACATGCACAACAACAGTAAAATGTTTCTTATACTAGAATGCATTGTAGCATATTCAAAATTACTATGGTATAATTTTGTTATCACTTTTACATCAATTCCCTAAATTTTATGCAGAGCTTTATAATGCAAATTATTAATAAATGAAGAAAAATAAACATTTTAGGAACTAGTATTAATAACATGTGAAGAAAATAAAGTCAGGCATAAATGAAATAATTTGATATTGTGCAGAACGCCTACTGTTTTTACATTGTAATGCAACAAAACACTTTATCATCTTTATAAATTGGAAAGCAGGAGCTCATTATTTTTGGAGGAGCAGAACATCTGTTTTATAAAGCTGGTTGCTTCCTGCAGTGAGTGACCTATTTTTCAACCAATTACTTAATATTAAATGTTTGGCCAGTAATGAAGAAATTTAATTATGACTTGTCACACATCAGGCAACAAATGCAGGAGCCATGGCCATTGTTTCAACCACAAAGAGATGGCACGTGCACAAGGATTTCTCAGCTGGGCAGAATTGTCTTCTGGATGCTATTAGGGATCGTGGATACATGACAGTGACAGTGGGTACAATTTCTTATTCCAAGAAAAAAGAAAATGTTTTTGGAACTTTAAGGGTACCTTAATTCAAGGTATTCCAAAGCAACTTTAAAAATGTTAACTTTAACATTGGAATATTGTAATGTAATTACATTCATCAAAAACCCATCTGTTCTTAAACAAGTAGAATAAATACTTTGTGGAAAGTGGCCAAAAACTATCCACAATTTCCAGATTCTCAGACTTAAAAATGGTATATGCACAATTTATGCTAAGGAAGAAACCAGCCTCCCCTGCAGAATGTAAGCCAAGCTATAATTTAATGTTCAAAGACCCCAATGTGACATAAAGAATAGAAAAAGAAGCAGAATCTCGGGTCCATACTTATGTATTTTAAAAAAATGATTTGTAAATAAAATTTGAATTATGAATATTTGGTGATCTTGAATGTGGACTAGGCGATTCATTTTATGTGACAACACTTTCTACCTATTTTCTAGTTGTGCTCCGGCATTGTTACCCTTTCAGTAGAAACTGCAATGGGGCCATGCAGACCCTTATTGTGCTGCTATTGTACGTTCATCCAGTGTCAACTTCAGAAAAGCAATAATGTGAGGCCACCAATGAAGCATGTGCAATTATTTATGACATACAATGGGTCTGATTTATCAAAGCTCTCCAAGACTGGAGAGGATAAACTATCAAGGGTGAACCTGGGTGATCCAGCAAATCTGGAATGATTCTGGTCTATGACTGCAAACACTTTTCAAAGCAAATACCTTTTGAGAAATCCAATCCAGGTTTGGTGGACCACCCGAGTCCTCCCATGATAGTCTATGTTTTCCAGTTTTGGATAGCTTTATTAAATCAGACCCAAAGTTTTAACAAACTAAATGTTAGCCAGTGGTAGTTTAAGCGCTCAGCTCTCACATTTGTACACCTCTTATGGACCGAAGCAATTTTTACATTTCAGCCTAATGTAATCTGAGCACTGATAGATGCTGTGCTTCTGTAGATGAGCAAATGCAATTTAATTTCAGATGAGTTTAGTTTGCATTTGAAATTAGTTTACGATAATTCTGAGGTCATTTAACATTTTCTGATTGATGCATTTGACCTGAAGTTGACACCCGTGTAACCCTTGCAGCTCATAAATAGGCAAAGAGTTGTTGACAAGGAACAGACCTAGTTGGCCTTGTGACTTTAAGCACCCATGAACAGCCCAAATCCTGTCCCCAAATTCAATTCGAGCTTTCAGGTGATAAATAAGTAGGAGGAACAATCATGGTTTAACGTCATGGGCCTAGGAACAGTTAGCCTTATGCATATCTTGCACTGATAAGTATTGACTTATACAGAAATGTAGTTGCAGAAAATAAAATGGACCTCTACTTTTTAATATTTTTTAAAATAAGTAACAACTGTGCTAAACTTTCCAGTAAACAAAATGTAAATTTTTTTGTATGTAATTATTGCTTATGATACTGCAATCTGCTCATTTTCTTTTGTTATTCTAGATGTTCACATCTCATCTCAGCCAGTTGTGTCGTGCCATTGCTTTATTATTTAGGATTCTGCCTGTTCCTTTTCTGTTTGTCTCTTCTTCTCTTTATTTATTTCCTCTCATCACATTGATCAAAGCACAATTTAATTTTCAAACAGCATTCTTCATTCTTAGGTGTCCATCTAGGAATCACTAAAAGAAATGCAATGATCTACGGATACGGCTGTCTACGTAAAAGCAACACTTTTACAGGTTTCCTAAATAAAACAGGACAAGGAGCCACTGTTAATTTACAGTCACCTCTGTGAATTTAGCTTACTGTAGTCAGATCATGGCAGATCTTTTTATTAGTGTTTCTGCACTTTGTATTCTGATCTTTATCATATTATAGAAAGCCTTGAAGCTGTAGGCAATGTGGGGTTGAGGCTTCTTTGTGATAGGATAATTGTCTTTGGTACGGAAGATCCGGTGTAAGAAAGATAGGAATGCAAAAAACGAGTTAAGTACAAGAAGGGAAGGTTAGTAGATGGTTAGTGTTAGAGTTAATGGGTAGGTTGGTGCTATGGTTCAGGAAGGTTTAATGTTAGGGCTACGAGGGTGGTTGGTAAGGGGATAGGTTACTTGGAAGGTTAGTATAAAATTAAATGTAAAGGTTGCAGAAAGAGTTAGTGTGAAGGATACAAGGGAGGTTAAAGTAAGGATTATAGAGAGGGTTAATTAAGATAAGAGTTATTGGTACAGGAAGGGTAAAGGGGAGGCTAAGGAATCAGAAAGGATAGATTGGCGTTATTGTGAGTGATACAAAGGGCCTGATTTATTAAAGCTCTTCAAGGTTGGAGAGGATACACTTTCATTGGAGAAGCTGGGCAATCCAGCACACCTGGAATGTATTTCTTGAAAGTAATTTGTTATTTGTAAAATGTTTTAATTCCTGAACCAGATGCATTCTGGGTTTGATGGATCTCCCAGCTTTACTGATGTAAGTGTATCCTCTTCATCCTTGGCGAGCTATAATAAATCAGACCCAATAGGAGTATTATTAATAATAAATAGTATTCATATAGTGCCAAAATACTATGCAGCGCTGTACATTAAATAGGGGATGCAGATGACAGGCAGATACAGACAGTGACACAAGGGGAGGAGAGGACCCTGCCCCGAAGAGCTTACAATCTAAGAGTAGTGGTAATGAAAAAGTAAGGGCCCATTCATAGGTTGGCATCCTGGTTCATGTGTTAACACATGGGCTACCAAGTCAACAAAGGATCAAACAGATTGGTCATGCACCATTTTTTGCAATGTAGCAAGCCATAACCGAATGTGATGTGTTTTGTGATATATGTTATTGTGTATATGATACTACACGTGCATTGAGATGTCAGTGCAGCACAGATGTGTTAGTATGAGGGTTAAGGAGAGGGTTTATCACATTTGGGGTTACAGCGAGGGTTGTTTTGAGCCTTACATGGACTGCCCAGGGTGAATTAGGCTTAGTGTGAGATAATGTTAGTGTGAATGATGCCGGGAGAGATACAAGGAAGGTTCTAAGGAGTGTTGTGATGGTCGGGTTTCGTAGGAAGCAAAGTACTGGTAGGGTTATTCTAAGTGTTAGGGTTCTAGTGAAGTGGTTTACATGAAGAATTAGGGTAAGTGTGATGGTTTAGGAGAGATATCCTTAGGTAGGTCTGAGGGTAAGGCATCCCTCTCCATGCCAGAATCTACCACTATCAATCTACTAGAAATAAAAGGTAATGCATCAGGGCAATCTTTACTCGAAAAGAACAGAAGCTTCCATTGACAACTATTTTTTCAGCAAATACAAATCACCAGGTTATTATATTAATTCAAAAGATTCAATATATTCAGACTATCCTACCTGTAAAAAGCAAAAGATTAGGAGCTTTCTTAAGCCCCATGCATATTCTTGGCCAGAGAGCTGAGAAATCTTGAAGTCAATAAATCAGCATGACAACCAGAAAAATAGTATCTTAAGAAGGGGATCAGTGATGGCAGCATTCATATTTCTCTTAACAAAATTTATTAGCAAAAGCTCTTAAGAAAGGCGTTAATTATGAATTAAATCACATTGGCTACAATGAATCAAAACTTCTCACTGCAAATACATTGCAGCTGCTGTCCTTTAATATAAAAGGTATGCTCATATATTTGGTGGCCCGGAGGGATAGGTATAATTCATAAAGAAGACCAGTACATTTGCAAATACAGTTTAATTGTAAATGAAACCCAAGTTAGGACTGAGGGGTACAGCGTTCGTGCTGCTGTGATGTTATTCTGTTCAGTAGTGTGCTGCAACGGGTGAATGGGAATGGAGGTGATAATATCGAAGCATGGCTGTATTTACCTGTTATCTGTTATCATCAAATCACAACCTTTGTTTACTGTGCTGTAAGTTTCAGATGACGTAGGCCCCCAACACTGTCCTTCAGAGGGCATATCAGAACTCATAGCTTGCCTACCCAATCTACCTGTCTGTAAACTGACCTTATTGTAAATTACGCTTCAACTGTCTATACTCAAATGGGGGTTGTAAACTGTTGTGAAGTTATTTTTAGGTTTCTGGACCCAAACATTTCCACACTCCGTGTTCTGATATACCAGGTGCACAGCAGCAAGAGAAGGAGGAAAACTTGTCATCCACAACCCCAGAAAATGTGAGTGTGGTGAGATTGTTGAGGAGAATGTTGCAAGTTCAGAGTTCTCTGCTGCAGGCAAATTGTAGCAAACGGGTTTATGCTTAAAAACCCATGCAAGAACCTTTTGATTCAAGTCATGAAACAAATTGCTTTCATACTGTCCAGGCACAGTACAATATTTGTAGCTATAGACTCCCAGAAAAAAAAAATATATACACACACATATATATATATATATATATATATATATATATATATATATTCTTTCAAGTATATAAAGTCTTTATTTTTTCGAGTAATTGGAGATAAAGTAATTGGAAGGGGAGCGGTTTGGAGAACATATGGTTTTGTAGTTTTAAAGTGTTTTACATATTATTAAACTTTTAGAACAATGCACTGGAACTAGTCACAAGTTTTAGTTAATTTTAATAGCAATAACAATAATAGGTATAGTTATTATTATTAATGATAATAATAATATTATAAACTGCTGTCTACTGGCCAATTTGAACAACTTGAGGGATTTAGGTTTCTTTATTCTAAGAGCTGACATTTTTATACCTTTTAGATCTGTTGTGGCTGATACTTGAACAACAGTCTATTAAACCCCTAATTAAAATTTTAGGTATATCTGACAAACTACCAAAATAAATATATGTTTACTCTAGTTGACTTGAATCAGTTTGGGGTGTTGCTGCTGTATTTGTGTGAATATTCTGTGACTGATCCGGTCTCTGAAAATTGGACTGTCCTAGTAGTAATGTATGTCATTTAAAATTTGGTGTTTTTTTCTATGTTGCCCTTGAAGTATCAATAAAAGGATTTTCTTGCCCCAATATTTTTATTTTTTGTTTTGCTTTTTTAAATGGCCCCTGTTGTAGGCCCAGCCCCATTTTTGCACAAAAGCATTAGCTTCCAAATGGCGAGAATTATTAATAATAAAGATTCACCCCGTATAGTCTTTGGATTCACTGCGAAATTCAGGTATGTGGATTTTAAGATTTGAGGAAATAATAGTCCTACTTCCCATAAGTGGAATGCAAGGCAGGTATTATGGAGAGCACTGAATTAGTGTTATTGGTATCATTGACCCTCGAACCTTTTCCTGGGTCAGTAAATCAAAAGTTATTCAATATGCACACTTCAGCCTGGTCCCACCATCCACCCAGCAAACAAGCAAGCATGCCAAGATCCCAATTTGAACATCACTTCGTGCTTTAGATATCTGTTTGTTTGCTTTCTTTGTTTCCTGCTATCAAATCCCCTGAAGAAGCAGCTGCTGCTGTGATACGCGTCGGGCTGCAGAGAAGATAAATTTGATAGTTTTTTTTTTATTGTATATGTGCACAATTGTGAGGTAAAGCCATGCGACGGTCTTTTTATTGATTGTATGTTGTTTATGTTGACATTATGTTTTTATAAGTACATGTTTAAAATTAAATTGAATTTTTATTCTTTTGATGTGGGTATGCCAGTAATTTCCCAATTAGGTCCACTTATGGGAAGTAGGACTATTATTTTCCTCTGATTGTTTAAGGATAAGGCATTGCTTGATATATGCATTACATTTGAAAGGGATTTCCTTTTGTGTGCAGTTTGTGATTTTAAGATTTGATTAACCATCCCTGAATCAAACCTGAGCACATCATTACTCATTGCTAACCTTAACAAAAGGCACACCTAACCTTACATATCATAACATGCAATGCATTAAATAACCCAACCACACTGGAAAGATATGAAGGTGGCTCAGTATTCCAAACAAGCAACCAGAAAAAAAAGCTCAGCTCATTGTGGGTTAAGATGCACTAAAATGTACTGAAAATCTTTAATTAATGTGACTTGACAGTTTCAAAATATTATATTGTTTCTTAAATATTTGAGCTGGTAAAATTGTATTTGCGAAAATGCTAAAATGTGAGCAAAGCAAGCTTGTTAGCAATGTATTAAAACATTGTTCCAAAGACTATAGCTAAATATTTGTGTTCTTGCAATCAATTCTTATGCAGCAAGAAATGTGTGCCATTCTTCTCCTACGCCACAGCTGTCACAGTGACAACGCTGGCTGCAGGCTCCATCCACAAGGTGACACTGCTGAGCAATATTTGGAAAGCTGAAATAAATCATTTTGATGGCATAACTGCTAGAATATTAAAGAAGAGCATGTCTGGTTATTAGAAGATCTCAAGACTGTTAATGTAAACCCAGGAGGCAGTCATGCTGAGAACTAAACATTACTCATAGAATGGTAAATGATAACAGCAGCCACTAATATTGCCTTATTTTAAGAGTTTGGCTTTCTCTGCCAGCTTTAGATTGTTCCCAATGTGAATTTTCAGTGCCAAGATAAGACTTGTAAACACTTTTGCTTCAGGGTCTGGATAATAAGCCTTTTCCCATAAAGGTTTTTTTAAAAGGTGTTCGGGTAAAAGTTCATTAATGTTTAGGCATTGTGCAAATTTGCTTCTAACTTCTCTCCCTCCCCATTTCTAGAGCATGTCCCAACATTACTCAGAACTACAGCTTCCGAGAGCCCTTTTCATATACAAAGTGCATAAGCAGGCTCTTGGGAGGCAATGAGGCAGCATTGGATTACTTAGAAATCAATGTGCTCAGGTGGTAAGGGACAGACAGGGGTGGCTGACAGGTGGAGTTCCATAACGGAAAAGGCTAATGATGCATTATGGGATCTTAGTGTACAAAAAGCACTGATTTATTAAAGCTCTCCAAGGCTGGTGAGGATACACTTTCATCAGTGAAGCTGGGTGATCTAGCAAACTTGAAATAGATCTGGTCCAGGATTGAAAACATTTGCTAATAAATAGCAATAGACTTTTAAAAAATCAACTCCAGGTTTGCTGGATCCCTCATATTTACTGAAAGAAGTGTATCTTCCCCAGCCTTGGAAAGCTTTAATAAATCAGGCCCATTGTGTTGTCAGCTCAAACAGCAAGCTAGGAGAAACATTTTCTGCAAATGATTTGCGTTGTACCATGCCATTGCTGAAATAAAGTCTTCCTTGCCAAATTTGTTTTCAATTAGTAGAGGGGGATTTAAACCCCTCTCAGTTTTCTTTATTGTTGTCTGTACACTAATGAGAATTTCCCTTTACTTTCCCAACAGGGTTCATGTTGATGGACCTAATCAAATGATGCTTTTTCAATGCAATATATACAGTCATGTATTCAAAGAAATACAACGCAAAGCAGGTCAAAACCATACTCTGTACTGTCATGTGTACTGCTCAATCAAAGTCATTAGGATTTTTCTAACCAGCATTTGGCATTTGGGTTGTAGCAGCTAAGGACCTGAACCCTTAAGGCGACACAGTAGGAATCGAGAGAAAATTAGTTTGATTTAATTTTAAGTTAAGAAAATTCACTTTTAATACTCAATGATGTGCAGATAATAAATAAACAGCTATCTGCTTTTCACATGAATAACTGAAGTTCACACAATTTACTGTGGGGAGATTCTTAACTTCTTTTGTTATTTAGCCTGAACATACCATAATTCTCTCTGGTGCAGTTATCAGCAGGGGTACGGGTGGGAGGATTTACCTTTTATCTTTATGATAACTGGTAGCGGTGGAGAGTCAGTTCTGATTCAGATTGGAACTATTCCGTCCTTGAATCAGAGCTTGCAATTAAGCAAACCGAGTCTCAATCTGATATTACTATACCTGTCATTAACAACTGTAGTAGGTTGACAGACAATGACAGCTATCATCATCTGGCAGCCAGATTGGCTGAGCCATACTATACCTGTCATTGACAACTCATTAAAAAAAATACTTATTCCAACTCAAAATTTCAAATTCCGTTCGGATTTCTGAACTGATCCAACCGGATTTAACCAGAATGTTTTTTTCCAAACACCAGAACTAATGGGTATTGTCCTAAAATAAATACCTAACAGGATCCAGACCTTCCGAGCTCTTACTCCAAACAAACTACAAACCTTTGGACTTTTTAATATTTTTTATTATTTATGTTGTTTTAGTAATTTTTTAATGTCATGCCTGACAATTTATTCTGCGCATCCATTTTTTTTTTCACACGCCAAGGTCTGTTCTGCGAGAGGCAACTAATCTATTTACATAGATTAGGGATATTGGAGAATGCCTGTTGATAGAGTAAGCAGAGCTCTCAACTGTCCCTCGTTTGTAGGGACAGTCCCTCAGTTCTAACTATATCCCTCTGTCCCCATTTCCTCCATGACTGTCTCACTTTTTGCTGCAATTAACAGCAAAACAATGACCCATACAAATGATGCAGACTGTCAGGAGCACGTACGCTCTCATGTAACAAAGTTATAGGCCATCAATCCTTCCAGAAGACCTATTAATGTTCGGCCATGTAATCCGATGTCGTATATTATATAAAGTCCCAGTTTCAACAAATAAATGGTTGGAGCAGTTTTTAATCTACTAGCATTGTGCCCTGACTGCAGTGGATTAGATGAAGGCATAACTGCATGTAGTTCACACAGATAGGTAATACCCATGCTGCCCGTTGGGAGACAATAGTCACAGTTTAGTTTCAGTTTTCTGAGAGATCAGAAACTGGCAGAAAGAATAGGCGTACCTTGGCACAACCTAATTTATAATGCAAATGGAGAGTTATTTACACAATTTTAGTATTTGGGTTTACATGGGCTGTGAGAATTCATAGTCAGCTATGTGTCTTTTCACTTAAGATTCCACAATAAAAAAGCATAACCAATACTATGGCATGTTAGGCCCTAAAACAAGTCCATCTTTCCAATCTCAGCCAAGTAAGGTGAAACGCTTCAAGAACATGGATACTTAGCCCTCGATATGGGAGAAGCTCATAGACTGAATATTTTTTACACCAGCCCATGCAATGAATTCAGGAGAAAACAGCCACACCGCTTTAGTTCATTCGCATTCAATCATCTTTCTGAACCAAAAGCAATATTTTAAGACTGCGTCAATGCTACACCGACATAAATCTTTGATTTCTCACCAATAAAAGAGAACTCTTACCTTGTGATGAGGTTACACAGGGCATACTGCGCAGTAAAAGAGTGCTGATAAATCTGCAAGGAGAAAAATAGTAAAGAACATTGGCATAGAAAAGCAAATAAAATCAAACTGAATTGCTGTGCTGTACTGGGGACTATAGTAATTTAGATTACTTTCAGTATAGGAAGAAAGGTTAATGTAACTCCACTTTTCTGTATAATCTGCAGGTACAATGCTGCCCTGGGACTGAAAAGCAGCCTTTGCATACAAAATACATCAGCTTGCATTTAACAAAAGTTTGCTTGTATGGCACAATAAAATCTATCACAATGTACTATTATTATACATTCATAGTGCACCATCATCTCCCATAACACTCTACAAAGTAAGGGAGAGAGATTGATGCAAACAATGACAGGTAATATAGATAAAAAAACAAAATGTTTCAGATGCAAACAGTTGTATAACAAAATGTAGAGAAAAGAAGTAGAGAGTAGGGAACAAGAATGTTGGCTTAAAGCATACTTATAGGAAACATTGGGGCTGCCATTGCTGTCACAGAGCTTGCATGCTGTAATAGGTGTCAGAAAAGTACCACAATTCATTTTACTTATAGCTAGTCAACATCAGTAACTCAGAAAATGAAAGCTTGAGTTTGGCAGCCCCAAAACTAACCCCATAAGCAGGTTCGCAATGGCAGCCAACACAATTCTCTGAGGACAGGTATACTTTTAAGGTACATGTCAGTCCCCCACTCCAAGTCCCCCTTTACTGCATAAATAATTGTTGAGTTTTGCAAAATTTTGCAAAAAATGGCACAGGTTACCTTATGGGTGAACATGAAGAGTTGTAGGGTTGGTGAGTGCCAAATAGAATGGGGAGTAATATTTAACAGAAGGTGAGAGCCATTTGAAAAGAACAAATGCAAGGAGCTGACTACAGTTGGAGGAGGAGAAGCAAAGTGTGCAAAGTTGTGTTTGAGCAGAATTCAATGCAATGCCATTTTTAAGTTACAGTAAAACTTGAATTGAATTCTATAGTGAATATCAAACACATACCTGCAGGCCACACATCTGCTACGTTCTCCTCTTCCTCTCCAAGAGCAGGAAGTATTCAGGTAAAATCGATTCTCCTAAGCTGCCTGACACTATTAATAGAAGGTAATTTGGCTGTTTTATTAAAGGAGTTTAAGTTACTTACTTACCAGGGTGAATTATCACATTGCAAAGTACCATTTACTTAGCATAGTGAATGTGTTAAGTTTTCTTTGCAAAGAATACTCAATCACATGCAAGAAACAAACTGAATTTTTCCTTGCACATGATTGGATAGCTGAAGTTAGCAGCTCTAATTTACTAAACTAAGTAAACTATCCCTTGCATGGAAATTCACTCTGCTATGTGAACAGCTTATATGGCTTTTGTGAATCAACCCAAATGAGTAATGAGTAGTGCATTGTTGGAAATTTCTGCACTGCCCAACTATAGCCCTCAGAATCACAGTGATCATATGGTAACAGTTGTTGCATACTAGTACAACAATTAGTTATAGAAGGAGAATTAGCTAACAGCAGGGGTGTCGAAACTTTTTGCAAGAGGCCCAGATTTGGTGAGGTGAAAATGTTTGGGGGCCGACCATCCAGCACATACTCAGGGTTAGTGTGGGCGTGGTTTGTGAGGGTCCCGCACAGCACACGCCCACCAGGGTGACGTGAGGAATTCCCTGTGCATGGAGTCCGGTGTCAGTAGGGGTCTGTGCAGAGCACGTTATTGACATCAGAGTGGGCAAGGTCCGTGTGGGTCCCGTACAGCACACGTTCACTATGACGTAGGGGATTCCCTGTGCGCACATGGGGACATCTGTCCTGCCGATTATGGCTATGGCTATGGTGTATTTTATACTGTGGTCCACAGTGCAGGCAGGCCACATAATATTGATTTTATGACAGAGGCTGCGGGCTGGCGGAAATCTGAACACGGGTCCCAATTGGCCTCCGGGCCTGACTTTGGACATGCCTGGCTTACAGGCACCATTTCAATGGACCAGGGGACTGCTACAAGCACATATAAAGTCCAACAGATAAAAAAAGCTTCCTATATTAAGGAAAGGAGTTGGCATGTTGGAATGATGTCACCCTTTGAATAATTGATTGATTTTTATATTCCTGATTATTTATTCTGTCTCTAAGACCACCTGAGAGTGTTTGCTTTGCTTGCCTATTTTTAATCTACATGGTGAGCTTGTAGCAATTGCCAGTCAGTCAGCATCAAGGGAAGTGTATTAAATCAGTATAGTTCCCTTTCCTGAAAACCACAGACCTTCCAACTTCTGACATCCTGAAAAGTGCAGGCAGGTAAAAAATACAGAGATATGAAATGAGTTTTTGAGCAAACATTGCTACTGTGTCAAAGGATAAAAATTTCAACCTGCATACGGATATATGGTAAAAAGCAAGCCTTGCTTGAAAGAAAAAATAAACTATTTTCTATTAAAAGGCACAACAGCTGCAATGCAAAGCCACCTGTCAATCTTAAAAATAGAAATATGAGAGGGATTAGAAAGTGGGAAAAAATCAATCTAGATCTTATTTCATGCAGCGTGCTGTTCACCGGCCCGATCAGCCAGGCTTTGATGCATTTACATGTTTTTTGACACTACATAAAAAATCAGGGAACGTCCTCATACATCATTCCCTCAGAAATAAACACTTTAGTGGGAAAATCAATTTTTATCATATTTCTCTTTATGTGGAGCTGGACCCTTTTTGCTGTGAGGTTAACTGTATGTGTGATAGAACATGTGAAGTACACATATCTGTCTTGGATTTGGGGAATAGGGAATAAAGTAACATTTCAATTGTTCTAATTATAACTAAGTCTCTACTGCATTGTTCATAAACTCTGCTCATTAGATTAGGCTATTTATAATATAGGCTATGGCGTCCATAAGAAAAACTGCAACCGTTGTTGAATTTACTGGGCCAATGACCACTTGGCTGACTATGGCCAGATCATCAGGCAATATGTTGTTCAACTGAAGTTCTTCTGTATACAAATACTAAAATATAACTCCAGCCCAGCAGAAGTGAAAAAGGACAATTTATTCATAACTGGTTGGAAATATTGTTTTGTCAATGGAATTATCCAACTAGCAATTAAAATACAAGAAAAGCCCAGCCTTAGAATGATATGCTAGGTTACATGCTCAGCATAGGATTGGAAGATGGGTGTTTTATGTTACCAGTATTATCAGATGGCTCAGTTTCATGATACTTAATTTTATATTGTTATGTGCTGATTTTTCCATGTATGCTGCTTCTGCTTCAGTCGATAAATGTGTTTTAGAAGCTTTGCTCTAATACAGCTACATAGAATCAAGAGTATGTGAACAGTAACCATCCATGATGCCTACCATCTTTACATATAGTTACTAGCCAGCAATGGAATAATGGTGTGGTTGTTCAGTTTAGCATGAAAACTGAAAAGAAAAAGGCATCATACATAACCACTTAATTGAACCCATTTCTGCAGGTTGGTGACAAAATCAGCAAGCCTACGTACCTAGCCTGGTGAAATACTCTATAAGCCTCCCTCAACCCACGATAATTTGTAAAATCTGTCTCTGTGCAGTGGGGGATGCGCTAATTCCAAAAACTAAAGACATTTTCACTTTACTATCTGCTGTGATGACAAAAAGGCAGTACCCAAAGCAATAAAATGGGTACAATTATTTTAGTTATTTGGTAATATTATTCATGTTTAATGTTTTTCTATTTTTAGGCAATACACATGTACCAGATCTAGTAATGTATGCTGCTATGGCTTGATGGGGATCCATTGGCTATTGATAAACTGTATGCAGTTTTCATATTCTGGACTGGTTCTGCTTCACCTGATTGTAGGCTTGCCACCCATTAACATAAATACTAGGCACATATGAATTATATAAGCTTTGTAGCTTCTTCACTTCCAGTAAAGCTCTGAGTGAATGCAATTACCACTTATCAGCCATAGAACGTGTGTCTGTGTTTAAAGGGCAATCCTACCCTACTGGCATACCTATGCCTACATAAACACAAAAAGCACCATTTTAAATAAAGACAGATCACAGACCCGTAGCTAAAAAAAAAATTAAAGAATCACCATTATCTATGTCTTCTTCTCACAAAAAAAACCCTATGACCCTGTTATCAAGCATATTCTTAATTTTCAACTAAGGAATAAAAACAACTTTTTTAAAAAGTTTGATTTGACTACCAAATATTTTACTACTACTAACATAAAAAACATCCTTTCCCCCTCAAAACAGAAAATCTTCCAGTGAGGAAAGCTCTTACTGATTTAGGGATGTTCATACTATCTGTCATGCACATGTGGGAGTTTTTATATTTGAACCAATGTGGCCACAAAGATGGCATAGCCGAATAGGCCTGAACCAGTGAAAATGAAATTAAAAATGCTGGAGTTCTGATTGGATGGTATGTGTACCAATCAGAAGCCAAGAAAGCCCTACAATTTCTTTAGGCTGCAGCACATAAAAAGTTAAATGTGAGTCCCGTGTACATAATCCTACTTAATAATTTTCCTTCAAGCACATTACTCATAACCGACTTGAAGTTAACTCTGTGTGGATCCCAGTAGCTTTGGCACACCACTCATTATTATTTTATGATGAGGCATCATATAATATTTACTGCTGTACACGAGTTTACCTAATATATAGTGCTGATCTACAGTCCTTGAGGGTAGCGAAGCCTGAAATCTAAAAGACAAGCGGAATGACAAGTGGCAGCAGTAGAATAGCTTCCATTAGGCCATGCATCACAGTACAAGTCAATATTCAAAGCAGGCAGGTGGATATACAAGTAACAGCATCAGCTTTCATCCAGAGGAAGGTCGATGAAAAATGACAGTGCCCAAGTAATGGCTTATGCAGCAAAGGGATGACAAAAATGTAAAAAAAAAAAAGAAAACTGGATTTAAAACAACAAATAACAATGAGACGGGAAACCTTGTCCAATCTCTATTGTTTCTAACAAGAGAAGAAAGTGTCATGTATTGTCTGTGTGTTTCCTCCATTCCCTCTCTACATGCTAAATATGAATGCTAGGTCAAGCAGGCCATAAAGACAATAAAGTAAAACAGTATGGAGAGCAATATGTTGGTTCCCATTGCTAGGCAGCTTCTAAAAATCTTTGTTACCTGGATATCTCCAGAGAGTTCCATCGCTTTATAATTTAATTTAATTTAATTTTTTTATTTGTTAGGGGCCCTCATGGTGAGATATTTAGGCTTGCCGTCCTGGGTCTACACACTTGTTATAGCCATTTTAAATTGGGCCCCACTGTTCCCGGTGGGTTTTTAATTTAATTTATGATATGGGGAATGGAGCTTTAATACTTAACAGTGGGTAGAAACACCAAATGTTCTCTGTGGACATAAACAGGGTATGGAAAAAAAAATGACAGCAAGGAATAGGGAACAGTTTGTATGACAGATATTGAGCATCTGTCAGCAACTAAACTTTTTCCTATCCTTTTGAAAGTATTGTTCCAAAATAATAGTTAACGGAAGGAAATACAGATTTACAAGAGCAAAGCTGCTGTCATACCACATGTAGATTATACAGAACTATTAGGAGTGTAATGACGAGTCACGGGGCCCAAAAATGAAATATTGATACGGGCCTCCTACTAGGATCAGCGTCAGGTAGATGAAGAACTGTCATCGTAGTATCATGTGTTGCAACATGTGCCAATCCCTATATGCTTCTTTTGATTAACTGCACCAATACTCCATCTTTGCATACATCCCTCAATACAGCAAGTTATCCACAGGCTGCTGGCAGATTTGTGCTGATTGTAGTACATAAATAGCATGTATCAATGCACAGAAACCACCCTGTACTGTCTGTATCTGCATCAATGGACACCAGTTTTAGGAAGGTGTATCCTATTGGATCCACTGCTATGATGCCCCCACACCCCCATATTGGCCTCATAGCATTCCGATTGCTATGCTTGATATTACAGCTATGTGTAACAATAAAAAGGTGAAAGGTGGGCAGATTTATTCAAAGGGATGCAATGATTATCATATAGAAAAAGAGGAAATAGGGTTTAGAGTGGATGTGGCCAATACGTTTAATTATAAAAGTGGCTACATTATTTTTATACCTAGGGCTTTACTTGAAATTTAATTTCAATATTTATTCTAAACAGAGGTATAGAAAAAAGAGTTAAGGGAGGTCACATGCTAAGGAAGAAGGCAGATTATGGAACCTGCTGAATAGCTGTATTGAACCACTAATTGTAACAAAGGTTTTAGGAAGGAGTGAATCAGTTGTGCAAACCAAACTATTACCAATATCAGATGTCCATTGAAGCATCACTGATTTGTGCAAGTCTTGAATGAATTCATGGTTTGTTAATACAAGCACTGGTTCTTAATGAACTAGTACTGCATATTGTTACAGCGGGTGGTACTGACCGGCTGGCTGCTTCCCACATTTATTTTGGATGGGTAGCCGCAGGTGGACTCTATATATGTCTTCATAACTGTGGGTGTAGTGAGGACGTGGTAGCCGCAATGTAACTCCACCAACCATTTCAACTAGCCTTCATTCTGCAAGCAGGTAATTAGGGCTAAAGGACCCCTTACCAATTCAATTTGAGAAGTGCAGCCTCAGCGTGTCCTCTATTCACCTTGTACTCCATAAGAACACTGGCTAAGTCACACAGCAAATATGTAATACATCTGGTTCCTGCTCAGCAGTTATAACATGGGGTCTAGGTGTAATAAAACACTCATACAAGATGATTTTCCTTAGCACCATGCAAAGTAAGAACATATTGGAACTATAATGATAACATTTTAACCCTCAAAAATATATGAAACAGCAGGAGTGAGGATTCAGCTCTACATCCCAAAAAGGTAGACATGAAATATGAAGGAGACAGGTGGTTAAAGAGAGGGAAGTTGTTTTATTTCTATCTGAAACGTGGTTTTTAAAGGTGTATAAAAGATAGAATAGAAGAACGCTAAACATCCCTATCAGATTTTTTCCCTATCAGAGGGAAGAATCCTCTTTATTGCATTCATTTTAACCCGGACAATCAATATGACCAAAGACCTGAACTTGGAAAAGGACCAGGTGAATATGCTGGCAAAAAAACAAACTAATAGATGGCTTCACTAAAAAAAAGCTTAAGAGATTATAAATATTAGTTAACAGAATTGTAATAAAGAAGGAATAAAAACTAAAAACAGATTAAGAAAGACAAGAGGTTTATAATGTAATGACGGATTGAAATAGCTGTAGATGAAGATATATTTTCATAGTTATTTAGGTTGAAAATAGACACAAGTCCATTGAGCTCAACCACTAGAGAAATAAATAAGCTAAAAAATATGCGTATCATAAATAGAAACCGATATGCATGTTTGATCCAGAGGAAGGCAAAACCCCTATTAAATATGGTTTAATATATGCCAATAGGAAGAAAAAGTTCATTAGGTTGCTAAAAAGTATGACCCAGGGGATAGTTCACATTTATAAGTGAAGATTTTTAGAGTTTTAGATTTGTTCACTTGATTTACCCAAAATGTATTTGTTTATTTATGTTATATATCTTTGTGTTTGTCTGATAAAATATTGCAATTCTTCAGTAATTGTGTATGAATTTGTCAGCAATTCCCTGTCTTGCCTGCTAGATGGAACTGTTGCCTATGGTTGCATAGAACCGATGAGCCCTTCCAATGGCAGCAGATCAGTAGAAGCTTTTTACATTAATGACATATTTTCTTTAGGTCAATGTCACAACAATTCAAAGTCCACAGGTAAATATTTCTACTTACCGGTTTGACATTAAATGCAAGCAGAACATACTTCATATCTGGAGAAACTTCATATTTGCTGACTCTGAATGTATCCTAGAAAAAAACAAAAAGAGTTTGTAAAAAAAAAGTATTCACATAATCTATTCAGTTTGTATATTTGTCAGTGTGGTAGAAGAAAATAGAATTCATTCATACAAGTGAATAGAATTTTGTGTCCCTAAAGTCTATTTTGATCACAGTCTCTAAGGTTAAAATCAATTTTTATAATGCAGTTACCCAACAGGAACCAAATCTGTAATCATTTTTGTTTCATTTAAAAGTGATAAAAATGATTGGTTGATGTATGTGACCAGCTAATGCTACCCAGGAATCCTTGCAAATAGCTTTAATCCAGTAGCTTTAATCAGGTTATCTTCAATTTGAGTTTTACATAATCTGATTCAGCAAACTTCCACAGTGCTTCTGCATCATACTGCAGCCTGGTCACATTACATTCTGCTTTGTAAAACATCTTCTCCAAGAACCCGAGAGAAGAATTCTAGCAGGAAACACTTATATTCAGGATGTGAACCGTCAGAAGATCAGGATATTAGCAAACATTGGAAGTAAGCACGCAGGAGCATAAACAACATATGTTGTCATCTAATATTCATTTTAGAATAAAATGTAGCCAAAGTTGCTTTTGGTAAATGCAACTACCTAAGAATCTACAGAACAACAGTGTCATAAACATGCATGCTTGTGGTCCTTAACCAGGGTCCCTCCAAAGGTTGCTAGGGGTTCATCGAGAAATGGGCAACTATTGACTCCTAGGTCAGTTAGACTGAAATCAATCATGTTTTTATCTGTTAGGGTGACATTCTTCCCAATGGCCAGTAATGTAGGAGACATTTTAATATATTGCCCAATAATGTACTGTGAGCCATACATGTATATATTATTTTGATATCAAAGGTTTCTTGAAGACTCAAAAAGCTCCCCCATGTTTAAGAGTTGAGAAACACTGGTCCAGATGGTCTACTCAACTCTGCTAGGTAACATGTTGCTTATATATAACCTCCAACTGTCCCTGATTTAAAAAAACTGTCCCTGTTCATACCTCCAACTGTCCTTGATTTGAAGGACTGTCCTTCATACCTCTCATCTGTCCCTGAATTAGAGGAATTTAAGATTCAAGTTCACCTGTCTCTCTTCCCCTCTCAGCTGTCCCTTCTTTTGGTTGGATAAATATACACCTATTACCAATTAAAATGTGTAATTCTGCACTAAACCTTCCATCCAGCCTTTAAACAATTGTATTTGTTATAATGAAAAGAAAAAATATTTGTGAAAAAAACAACCAAACATTATTTACTTATTAATTTTCATGGTCTGTATACTGGGGAAATGGCAGGGACATGACAAATGTCTACATACTTTTAGCCAAGAAGTGTCCCTCTTCCCCATGTCCATAAGTTAGGAGGTGTGGAATCCAACTACCTAAGAATCTACAGAACAACTATGGCATCAAGATGTATGACTGCATTAGTCCATTATATATTATTGTGCACGTACTAGACCTTCCTCCTTCCTGGAATTGGGCTTTTATGAAGGGAAAATCACTGGCCACTAGATAGTCAACTCTTCCCATAAAATCAATCTGTCTGGTGGTCTCTGCATGGTCACGCTGCTCAATATATATATATATATATATATATATAAAAGATTTAATGTCTTTGAGTACCTACTCTTGCAGCAGATTGGCTTGCCTAAATTTAAATGGCTGATTTTTATTTATAGAGACAAGATCACCTGGACATATTTCCATATGACAATTGGCACCTTTCTGCTTTCCTTACAAATGGGTTTATTGGCTAAAGTAGAACTGTAGCCAAAGCATTCGTTAAACCTTTATTTTAATATAGGTTCCCTTTGGCTGGATCACATGAATTATGGAAAATCCTAATACAAGAAAGCAATCTGTCTCAAAATATATTAAAAAATACCTTTGTTGCTGGAAAGATTCTGCTCACTTACTCTCCTAATTAGCACCGCAGAAATGAGCTGAAAACTACCCTAGGGATTACAGACAGCAATAAGAGCCTCAAACAAGTTCCAACCCTTTCCAGACTATACACAAAACCTTATGTTCCAGTTTGAAGAATATCAATGTACTCTCAGCGGTATTAGAAGGCAATCTAACTATATTAGAGACCATCAACAACAATGGACATCATTTAATGTTCATTTCTTGAAATCTTTCGCTGATTTTAAACCTGTAGGTGTTTCCAAACCAAAGACACAGTCCTAATACCATGTAATTACATTGAGCACATAATTCAGGCTTCATTTAATTGTGGCTCATTAAAAGTGATCTACATAATAATGTGAATAACGTGCCCCAGTGGCAGTTTTTATGTAGGTTAAACAGGACAAAGCTCTGAGCTCGAATCACCCTTCCATTAACAAGCAAGAAGCCAGCACATCATCCGGGAACCATTCTTGTATCCCCCAGCACAACTGGGGGCCCATTAAATTTATTGAGGAGGGCAAAAATGTATACAGCCATGACAAGAACTCCAACCACCATAACAGTGACTTGGTAATAAGATATGCAGATTGCCGCCTCTTTTCTCTGCTCTGTCTGGCACCATATTTTGATATGTAATTATTAGGGAGAGCAGTTAGAAATCCTTCCCCAACCTTCACCTTAAATAGCTCTTAGGCAGTGTGATTAGCAATATTGATGCAGGCAAATTGCTGTGCTGATTACCAGATCGGTGAGTTCTGTAGGTCCTCCAAACCCCAAGCAGCATATCAATAAAGGGCAAGGGAATAAAAAAAACCTAAAGCTGTATGAAAGCAAAACAATACACGGGCCCCAGCAGTTTGTGATGGAAGCACAAAGTTTTTGAAGGTTATATAATAACAGTTTCATGCAAAGTTTTTCAGTCTCTGACTGTCTCCAACCACAAATTATGTATAGCCCCTTGGTGATGTCAGGGGCCACAATTGAGGTCTTCTTTACTTTGTAAGTTGACAACGAGTGCCTTAGAATCTCTTCTTTCCGGCAACACTAATAATTGTAACAGGCTTTAGCTGTGAAGGCTTAATGAAGCTCCTCTCATTACCAAGACCACAAAGATAAACCAATTCTGGGAATCAAGAAGAGAGGTATCAAAGAGCATACCCAATCAGATTTTGGTTGTCACTTTCTTTGTGAAAGCTCGATAGTTAAGGATAATTCTTTTTTTGCGAGCATGCAGCACAATCATGGTAATTTTCCTTCAGAGTCTATACACATCTACTCAACTTTTATACTGTAACATTACAAAAAATACTTTATTTATCATTTAATTTGCAGTATATTCAAACTTCTTCACTGCCCAAAGCCTACACATTATCTGAACTAATCTAAAAAGAACTGAAGTAAAAGTAGCTTAGTTTGAATTTTTCTGCACCTCGACCCTCACATAGAATCGTTCATCAGAAGAGGAGTGATGTAGAGGAGTTAATATTGCTATTCATTTGGTAAAAGTATGTCTAAATTATTACTATGTTCTATAAACTGGTATTTGCCAATAAATAAGTTAAAGCAAAGCTATAGACCTATGGGTACTAAGAGTATAACTGGGTATAAATGGGTATAATGATTATTATGGTGATATTATTATAATGATTTTATTATTATTGACCATTACAATGAAAGAATATATGTGAAAAACCACCATGGGTTCCTTCCTTCTCTTGAAAGATTTTTTAACGAAGTAAAAAAGTAAAAAGATTATAGGAGAAAGGAGCTTTGAACAATATCAATAGAAAACGTCTTCCATCACAGAGTTCAATCACGTTTTTTTTTATGGCTCTAAACAACAGGGTGCTGTTTTAGGTAGAACCATAATGAGCAAACAGAAAATAAATATTCCCTGGTATGACAAAAACAAGTCTTGGTTTAAAATCCCTCTAACATTTACAGTATATCTTCTTGTTAGTAGCAAGACTGAATCCTGGGAATCATTTGTGTACATAACTTTAGCCACATATCTGCAGTATAGCTGAACATATTATTGCCATTTAGGTCATTTTTAAAGAGACACTATTAAAATGTATAAAATGTTTTAGTGAACACAGCTTTGCAGCATGCATTTATAATACTTACCCTGACTTCCTCTGTTTCCTATGCAGAACTAGAGCTGCCAAGTCTTCAGTTTCCAACATCGTTGACTGCACCCAACTCCCTATTCAGCTGTCCTCCTAAGTTTTTCAGAGCAGCACAAAAACATAACCATCGGTGGTCCCTAATTTGGAGAGACTGCCCCCTCTTTTGAAACAAAATTCTGCTGTCCTTCTTTCCTTTTTAGCTGTTCCTTTTTTTTGTTCGGATATACAAACCTCGATAAAAAAAACTACACTGCCTGGCCAAACAAAAAAACCTAAACCCATTTCGGCAGTATTATGTTTCTGGAGTACTGTGGTTGGCCAAGTCTGGGTTCAGCCTTTTTATGTATACAAGAAAGAGGTAATCTGGCTTTGTATATATTGAATAACCAGGTATTAATTATTTATTTATTTCCTGCTGCCATTGGCATATTCCAACATGACAATGCCAGGATTCATTGAACTCAGATTGTGAGAATGATTCAATGAGAATTAGACATCCATATAACACATGGATTTGCCACCACAGGCTTCTGACCTTAAAGAATACTTTAACTCAGAATTTTCACTTTACATAAAAGGGTACAGATTCCTTTTATTTAAAGTAAAAATTCAGTTTGTTTGTGTTTTTTTAAGTGTAACACCCTTTTTTAAAAAATAAAAGGGTGAAGCACCACCCCTTTAATTATTGATGGACAGACTGATCTGGGAGATTGAAGGTAACTGTGATTTTATTGTTTTGGGGGAGTTTTGGGTTTACTTCCGCTTTAAACCCATTAAGAATCTTTGGGATGTACTGGAGTAGACTTGGACAAACAATGTATCAATCTTTTGCTGAAGATTTTAGTGGCTACTCTAGATCAGTGTTTCCCAACCTTTCCTAAATCGTGGCATATATTTTACATTAGAAAAATCCCACGGAACACCACTAAACAAAAATGTCACAGATTAATTAGCTACCTGCTGCCATCTAGTGGAAGAGTACTTCTTTGTTCTGCCTATCACTATACATTGCTGGTATAGCCAAATGAAGACAAATTATTTGCAGTAAATAAATAATTTTCACACCAATTAACCAACATTCCATAATTTCTCACGGTACACCTGAAGATAGCTCATGGCACACTAGTGTGCCGCGGCACAGTGGTTGAAAATCACTGCTCTAGATCATTAGGAGGGCAAAGGAGCCAATGGAGTTGCTAAGGTGTGTATTATATACTTCTAGAGTTTTATTAAAGCCCAGTTCAGTTTAAATCAGCTTAATAGGTACATTAAAACAAAAGGTATGCAGATTTGTTGCATAATTGCACAGTTAGTTTTAACTTTTAAAGCCGGTAAGCCTGAATAGAAATGCCTGTCCCATGCTTAATTTCTGCAAAGTGGGATTGGTACTTTACATGGGAGTTCCAACAGGTCTCCTCCAAACCAAAGCTCATGCTTGCTTTTTATTAAGAGGGCTTTTCCTCTGACTCATGAGTTATGTTGGACCTTTGCAAAACAATCACTTCTTCTCCCCACAGATTTGGGAACATGATGATAGGGGACAGACTTTTCTACTCAGGATCTGGCCCCCTCTAAGGCTGGTTCTTACATTCTACCCGTTTATCTGCTGCCACAATTGTGTACTTATAATCTTCTAAAATCCTTGTATACTTGGTCAGCTTTGTGGTAGGGATAGAAAGATAAGGTCCCTTTCCCTTACCCTTATCCCACACCCACAGTGGAGGAGTTCAGTTTGATTTTAGGTCTGGTAAGTGGCCATTCTTGCATGTTCTACCACACCCAGGAGGAACGGATTTCAAGGCTTCTTTAGTTGAATGGAAGAAAAAAAATCTATGGCTATTACTTTGCCAGTGTTCTCTACTCTATGTCAATCCAATCAGCTATCTGAAAGACTCAGATGAGCCTGGGTAAAATTTCATTTCCGAAACATTGGTTTGCTCATCTCTAGTTCCGAATTGTCAAACCCACACAGGCACAAGGAGTCTGCACTTGCAGTGAGTCACAAACAACAAAAGCCACTAGCCTGCTAAGTACATCTTGTTCTTGTCATTCAGCAGGGTATACACATACATCAGCATATATTTGTTTTTTCTGAATATTAACTGGTAAAAAAATGTGCAGCGTCTAACAGACTGTCACATGTCACAGCATGGCACAAGATTTCCAAATGCAAGCTGTGACCAAAATATGTGCAAACACAAGCTGAGCACCCTGACAATACTGTATAGACATTGAGAAAAGACACATTGCCATCCTGCCAGCACAGTCAAGTGGATTGCTCAGCGTATTTGTTGAGCAAATCGCAAAATCCTTTTTTTTTAATTAGCAAATTGTCCAATCACTGTGGCAGAGCAAACAAGCCAGAATTCACTACAAAGCAACCCATGAAAAACAAAAAGATATTGATGTACTAGAACGGGCTCAGGGCAGACGTTCTCCTCTTTACCCACTGATTCACAACTTGAACCTCTCAACAGTTGAAAATTAAATTAAAGTTCCTGTGCAGATTTTGAGAATTTAATAGACATTATTTCTTTATAGGATGCAACGTGTCTGATATTTTGTGTTTTAAAGAAGTTGTTTTGTGTGGTTTAGATATATGGGCATCTAGTTTAAATTTTAAGATAAACTTTAGCCTTATCTTCAGGCTTACATAGAGTTGCAGGCTCCCTATTCTGTAAGAAAGAACAAAAGGGAAAAGCAGAATATTGTTTTAGTAACAGTTTTATGAAGGATATATAGCCAACAGAAACAATTTTATTTAGAGAAGAAATTTTGGAAAATTCAAAGAGGAAATTTAGAAATGTAGAAATTCAGAGAGGGAGAAAGTAATTTAAAGTATCTTCAATGGTAGATATGTACACTAGTGTTAAATGTTGGTGTTGTTATCAAAAACAAAAAGTTGGGGTTCCTCCTAAAGCATAATAATAGTTCTGCTTTAAAAATGTATGATCAGGCAGGTCATTATTTCAGAAAGGAACTAGCAACGTACCTTCTGCAATAAAACGTACTTACCTTGTCACATTTGGGGAGACTGAGCCTCTAGGGGGCGCTTTGGCTTGTACAATAGTGGTGTGAGGCTTGAGAAAGGCTAATATGCAGAATCTATGCAGCAGCCAGGTCTTTTCTCTCTAGTGGTGAGAATGTTGTGCTGCAGGCTGCTGCCAGGTTGCGGTCCCTGGGCACACCAGGGTGGGCAGAACAGAGTGTGGTACCACATCACTAGGCAGGAGAATAGTCAAAGAGGGCAAGTCACTGAAGACACAGGGGAATGCAAGAGACACAGGAAGAAGACAAAGGGCACGGGTGACACGGGGGTCACAGAAGACAAAGAAAACACAGGAAGAGTACAGGAGAATGGACAGAGAAGCAACAGATTGGGCAACAAGGGGTTAGAACAGAAGAAGAACTGGGAACTCTCAATTAAAAGGCAGATGAATTGGAAATGCTCAGCAGAGCTTGGGGGCTCAGCACTAGTGGAGACACGTTGTATGAACATTGAGTGCTGTGTCTGAGCCAGCTAAATAGCCAAGGATGAATAACAGGCTATTTCCTAATTGGCCGGCGTGAGGGTTGATGCTGATAAAGTATGGAGGAGCAGCCACTCCTGGAAACAGAACTACTGGCACGCGTGTGACATACCTCCTCTAAAAAATGCTAAACTGTGCATGTGTAGCACATGATGCTGGGATTTAGGGAGTATCATGCAGACATTGCCCTTATGCAATAAAGGACCTGCCTGGTCATAATTGTTTTGTCTTATATATTCTTATTTAGGTTTCAACCAAACCCCTATCAATACACGAAGAATGGAAAAAATCTAGCAAACTTGATTTTATAAAAAGGAGAAAGAAATATGCTAAAAACTAACAAATGTACACTAAAAAAAATTAAATCATGCTGGTTTATTTTGGCCTTCATTTAAGACAAGGGTCCCTGCTAGGAATTCAAAGCTGTTCTGTTTGATGCATTGTTTCATCTGCCCTGAATGGAACAATTTACTGAAATAAGCTGTTAGAATTCTGCAGTTTTTTTATAGACAACTTTAAGGTTACATTTTCTTTTTTAAAATACACTGAAAACTCTTAACTAAAGATGAGTGACTGCCTCAATCCAGCAGGTCATGGATCAAGGACACATCAGCTTCCTTCTTTAAAAGCATTCATTTCTTCTACAGCTTTTAAAAGCTAGTTCTAACTCCATACAAATTAACCCCTAAGTCTTTCAAAGTGTTTTTCTAGGATAACTAAAATGTTACACTTGCTTTGCACTATGGTGAGAAAAATTTTGAAAATACATTTCCCGTCTGGTTTTCCTTGCATTTGATGATATTGGTTGAATCCCAATCCTTTGGGATATTGCTGCACAATTCTACCCATAATTTACAAAGGGCAAA